>NC_087515.1:74263187-74598732 GCF_963921805.1 Phalacrocorax carbo
ATTTGATGAACAGTACCAAAGCACACTGTCCTTGTTTCGTCAGGGTTAGAGTTAATTTTCTTCCTAGTAGCTGGCACAGTGCTGTGTTTTGGATTTAGTATGAGAATAAAGTTGATAACACACTGATGTTTCAGTTGTTGCTAAGTAGTGCTTACACTAGTCACGGACTTTTCGGCTTCCCATGCTCTGCCAGGTGCACAAGAAGCTGGGAAAAGGGCACAGCCGGGACAGCTGACCCAAACTGGCCAAACGGATATCCCACATCATAAGACGTCATGCTTAGTATATAAACTGAGGGGTGCTGGCCAGGGGGCAGCGATCATGGCTTGGGGACTGGCTGGGCATCCGTCAGCGGCTGGTGAGTGGCTGCATCACTTGTTTTTTATCCTGGGTTTTGTTTTTCTCTCTCTCTGTCATTGTTTTCCTTTTCATCACAATTTTTTTTTTTTTAATTATTAAACTGTTCTGACCTCAACCCACGAGTTTTCTTACTTTTGCCCTTCCAATTCTCTCCCCCATCCCGCTGTGGGGAGGGGGGGAAGTGAGTGAGCGGCTGCGTGGTGCTTAGCTGCCTGTTGGGTTAAACCACAACACATACTATAATGGATTTCTCACTTTGGAGGTCAGATTGGTTACACAGGCCCTGTCGCAAAGCAGTGGCAGGACCGTAGTGCTGCTCTTCCCACCCAGCACCCCAGAGAGACAGCACCTTGAATTCCCCCTCTTTATGTCCTACTCTGCAATGGTTAAAAATTGGCTGTTATTTTTTCCTAACAATAAACTATTGAATTGCCTTGATTAGCAACTAGAACAAGCAAGTTCTTCTTTGCTTAAATCTAAGCTTTCCTTAGCCTATGTAAGACGTAAAGCATACTAATATTTCCAAGAAAGATATGCAGTCAAATCGAAAGCAAACACTGAGCGTGTGGATGTGGCACCTGCGAGGCAGGTGTAAGAGGAGCATTCCCATGAGAACAGTTAGGAAGTGAAAAGTACCGATGTTTCTTTTTGCTTTGTTTTTTGTACCACTGTCCTTGATATCTACTGATTCATTCCTTGCTAATGAAGATTTGTTGGATTTTTTCAGTCCCATACTTATTACTAGGTAATGTAAATATGTAACAAATGTTAATGGGTTATGTGTCTAAATTACATTGCTTGTTGTTGTTCTGCAAAAGCCTTTACCCTCGCTGTTGTCTACAAAACAGTTTCAGAGAGGCACTTACCTTGTCTGACAGCCAGCGTTGTTGTGTAGACCAAGAATAGAAGGATATAATTGAGGAAGCTCTGAAAAACAGGTGTGTTGGCATGGAAATCTTCTGACAAATACTTGCTCGTGAGACCAATGCCACAGATAAGGAGGGAGAGTACCTGGCCAAGTGCCACGGACAGCAAGAGATCCCTAAAAGGAATGAGAAAAACACAGACATAAAACACTCAGGCCCCTTGCCAAGGAGGAAATGCTCATACTCCTCCAGGATTCACGTTCGACAATGCTAAGACATGAGAAGAACCACAGTGCTTCAGTCAATAAGGGATCTGCTGGGTGCAGCCAACATAACATTTCCATTATTTCTGCTCTTATCACGGGCTTAAACATTGCCCAAACATACTAGCTTTTATTCACATATTAAACAATAGCAGATGGTACATCTCTACCATTTAATTTCGCATTTCACATTTCACAAAGGATAAATGGTAGTTTAACAACCAAAATACAGCACTGCTTCCTTCAAGCATCTTCCCTAACTGAAAGACCCAGGAGTATCATTCAGACAGAGTGGGAATCACAGCTCTTCCAGGACTTAGTAGCCAAAGTAGAGAAAAATAAGAGAAAGGATTTTATTGTGTTTCACCATCAACATAAATTTAACGTATAACTTCCCTCCCCTCATCTCTATTTCACCATATAAACTATTCTTTCCATCTACAATGTGAATATATGTATCTTTTCCTTCACCTTTGTCACTGCATACTTCCCCTTCTGTTTCGTGGGAGCAGGAGGCTTCACTTTCTTCCCTTTCTGTCTCCTTCCCGTTCTTAAAAATTTCTGGTTTGGCTTCTGGCTTTAATCTGTTTTTCCAGTCTCCTCTGCATCCCGCTATTGCAATGTTCCCCATTCTTTCTTGCCGCAGGTCTCTGATAGTTGTTCCTTTTGTGCGTGTTCTCTGTCTTCCTATAGTTTTCTCCTCTTTACTCAAGAAATCGCTATATCTGAAAGCCCATCCTTTTACAGTGTATATTGTTTTTACATCCCTTCTTCAGTCTTCTCAGTGATATCCTTTTCTTTTCCAACTACCTTTGTCTCTTTTACTCTTCTCTCAGAACTTTATTATCTAACCACACAGCCCAACTCAGCCCAAACAATCCTCCTTTTGCAATTTTTGTCACATGACCCCCTATACCCACAGCACAGGAATAGGTATATTTTTAAATTACCCTTAAGAGGCTTCCCAGGTTTCCCATGTGTCAGTACTTTCGTGCTGACCAAGCCTGCTCCACAGTTACACGCTGGAAGAGGAGCAAGCACGACGACTGCAAGGGAGAGCAAAAGGACATTGGAAGGGGATGTTTAGCCCAAGCTTGGCCAGCTGCTGCTGTCACTGTCACCAGCCCCCACAAAAGAGGAGCTGTAGGGTCCCTGGGAGAACCCACAAAAGAGAGGGGAAGATGGGAGAGAAGCAATGTCTCATTAGAGCCTGGTACAAGGAAAGGGGCTTAGGCAATCCTAAGGGAGTAAAGGAAGCAGGGCAGCTCTCTGCTCAGCTGTAACAGTATTTCACGTGTGTTCTCCTCTGCCAGACAGTTAAAAAAAAATTGCTTCAAGGCTGCTTTGCATTCCCTGACAGTTTTCCCTGACCTTGGCTGTGCATATTCAGCTGCGATGAGCATCTGTGCTCCTGCAACAACTTTCCTGGTAAACTCAAGTGTCAAATTTGTTTCCCTTTTTCTCATAAACAATCTTCCCACTAATGTGTCTCAGTGTCAGTCATGGCATGATTCAACCAAACAGACACTGGAAAGCACAGGAGGCTGGGTAGTTATATTCAGCTAACATACCTCGCTGACAAAAACCCTGACACACATGGTAAGAGAACAAACTTTATTGTGCTAAACCCCTTGTTTTGACAGGAGACTGCTGGACAAGTAGCAAGTAAGATTCCACAACTGCTGCCTCCACTTTCAAATTACTCACTCTACTGTGAAACATAACCATGGGAAACAAACGTACTCCACGGAGATGACATCTGAGACTACGATGCAAATGCTGTCAAAACTATGGATTCTAACTTCCTGCCGTTACCTGCTATACTGTTGACGTGGAGTAGCTAATTTGAATAGTGACTGCAATTTAAATCCACATATTAATCTTGTAAACTTGTTTACATTTCTTCATTGAGTTGGACAGTGGTTCTTATGTCCTTCTCCTGCAATGAAGTTTCACGCAGGGCTGTCCTCTTGCCTACTGCGGTTTTTGTAGTTTATTTCATTAGTAAATTAAATGTTTGCAAATCTGTATCTCTAAATGTGTTACCTGCTTTACATGGGATGCAGGTGGTTATTAGCAGTTCTCTGTATCTCAGCTAAGCCCATGAGCGAATGTTGTATTACATCCATTGTGGGATGGCATCTATTCTGGAAAAAAGCATCTTGAATCCTACTTAGATTTACAGAAAGCTAAATATATCCTCACTCCTAAAAGGATTTTCCCATCATATATTCCTTGCTCTATATGGCAGTTAGCTCTTGGACACCACTGGCTTAACCAGGCAGTACTGACCTCTGTATTAAAAATCCAACAAACAAAAAATGAAAAACACCAGGTCGTTTTTCAAGGCTGTATATGCTAACTATAGCCCTCTCTGGAGTACATTTTGATTCTGTCATTGCCATTTTACAATTTATAAAACAGACATATTTTTTAGTTGATTCTTTGGCGAGTCATTCAACTACACCTACAAGTGGCAGTTTTCCTAAAGAATTCAAGCAGCTGTCTACAGCTTTGTTTTTAGATATATATATATCTCTCCTGTCCTCAGTTTCTATGATTTACATTTCATAAAGAGACAAACAAGAAGGTAATTCAAGGTAATTCAAATTTTATGGTCTTCTTCCTAAGAAGTCATTTAGAATAGCTTTCAATATCTTTTGTCAATTACAAAATAAGTCAAAAATTCCATTAACTGTTGTATTACTTAAGTCACCGATGAAGACAAAAGGTAATTAGGAGTTTAGTAAAAACAGACACAGACAAGAATGAAGACTATGAACTTGGACACCTCCAAGTCTGTAGATAAAGGTTGGATGTGGATCAGAGTATAATCCCTGTAGCTTGAAATAGCATTTAAGTAAAAATCGTCTTTTGGATAATAACAGAACATAAAAAATGCAGAAAACTACTTTTTGGAAGACCAGTGCAAGTAGCACTGTCAACGCCACCAGCTTTCAAAACGCTGACTGCATAAATGATATTGAACATGTAGTGCTTGTCTCTGATTTTTGCACACATTTGGTATTTTTAATTATGTAAGAAAATTCATTCTGAAATCAAGCTGTTGTGTTCCTCCTCCAGTGTGAATTTAAACATTTCACTGATGATATATGACATAGAAAGATAAATCTCCTCTGTGCAAAGAGTAGAGTTAGATGTTTAAGCAGAACTAATTCAAAAGTCCATGAAGCGTTCAGACTTCAAGCGAAGATGATCCATTTTATACAGTAAGGTTATTCCTAAGACTGTTCATGCCCACATTAACTCTCCTGCCATACCTAAAGATATGTCCACTATAGACAGGAATGACACGTAGCAGCAGCACAGAAGATTTAGTATGCTCCCCTCATCAGTGTAGGCTGCAACTGACACTAATCACTAGCATGGAAAACAAGTGAAATGAATAAGTAAGACAAACCAAAGCACAAGATCGATAAAATGCTGCATTTTGCCTTGGGTGAATCCACGCAGAATCTCTCTCCAAATAGAAAAGTAGAAGCAAATCTTAAATTATTTATTTTAATTAGTGACAATGTCAGCAGCATCAAAATAATACGTTTGGAAAACCCTAATAACCAATGTAAAATGCCTGAATTGTACAGAAAATGCCTGACAGCATTATCTATATGTAATTTTTCCTGCTGACAATGATCTAATAATACAAGAGTCTTAGCTCCTGAGCCTTTAATACCTAGATAAGAATAATAACATACACATTCTTTTTTAAGAAGAAGCAGCAAGCAAACATTGAAAAGAAGCTTTCAATGCCTGTGGAAAACCTACTATTTCCTTTAGACAGAGGAAAAAAAGCAACTAACTCACTGCTGTCATCTTTGGCACTCAGTATCTCCTAAATATCACAATACCATTGAAATATGCAACACATGGCTCCTATCTGCAACACTTTCCCTGTTGGTTTTCATACCCCCGCCACCTGGCACAAAGGACTGGAACAAAGGATGACTTCTTCCCTAAGCCTTTGGTCTATCATGCTGGCTGCAGTAGTACATTCATTCACTGAGGAAGCAACATTCATTCATATCTCGAAGAAAAGTTGTATGGTTTGAGGGCCTTCAAACAGAACACCAAAAAAAGTCTCACTGCAGAAAGCTTTATAAAAGTAAGGTTTTCTGCCTTTCAGGGTCCAAATTCTCTTTAGTTGAGTGTTATTCTATTTCTCTACTTGTATTCTTTTTAAACCAAAATAAAGCAATTCTTCAAAAATCCCATTTTCCCTCACTAAGACCAGCAGCATCTTCTCAAGCCAAGTTAAAACAGGGAAAGATCTTCAGCTTGCCTCTGAACTTTGATGCCATGAATGCACAGAATCACAGAATGGTCAAATCATTTAGTTTGGAAAAGACCTTTAAGATCATCAAGTCCAACCACTAACACTGCCAACTCCACCACTAAACAATGTTCCCAAGTGCCACATCTACACATCTTTTAAATACCCCCAGGGATGGTGACTCCACCACTTCCCTGGGCAGCCTGTTCCAGTGCTTTATAACCCTCTTGGAGAAGAATTTTTTCCTAATATCCCATCTAAACCTTTCCTGGTACAACTTCAGGCCATTTCCTCTCATCCTATTGATAGTCATCCACTAATACAGAGCAAATAGAAGGCATTATTCTCCTGTAAACCACCAATTGAATACTTTTTGCTTGAATTAAAATCCTGCACTGGAACCAATCAAGTTCATTTCACTGTAGCCATGACTGCTAGTTAATCTGTCTAACACTTCCTATTGAGTCAGATGGGTATTTTGAAGTAAGAAGTAGGTCAGAATTACCCCTAAACGTCCAGGTGTCACACTGCCAGGCATCTATCAAGGGTTTTTCATTATATCCTAACAGAAATTAAACAACATTTCTTTATCACCTTTTCAGAAGTGGAGCTAGAAGACAAAGCCTCATCTTTGCATTGAGAGACATTTAATTCTGTTTAAATGTCTGGGCTGGTAGCTGCTGTGCATCATTTTTACTTGCTCCTCCAGGCATACAGAAATTTCTGTCACTTGAGTTTCTCCTTGTTTATCAGCCATGATAACACCATCAACTTCTGAAGGCAGACATTCTCATATCAAAGAACTCCAAAGCTAGTGCTTGGTTCCCAGCACATACCCACTGGCATGACATCAAGTACTCAACAGCTATCCTCAGGTTCTCCTGTAATTATTTTTCATAAGATAAAACATTTAGCTTTGACTATTACTGCATTTCCATGTCCTCCCCAGAACATTAAAACACCATTCACAACACAAAATCGATGCAGTCCAACATTCAGAAGAGGCCACACAATGTCACAGCTCCTATATGCTGGAGAATCAGTGACATGCAAAGGGTGGCCAAGTTTAAACATTCGTGCCTATTTTATTCTGACACTAAATCCTGTTTTAAAGCACTCTTCATGTCAGTTTTCTTTTAACTTAATTGCTTTACCTCCTCTCTTTTGTACTTTATTTGGTCTCTTTCCGCTGATAGGTCCCCACTGCATCAGCTAAAGAGTACCTCAGAGGGTAAAGAACAGATGCTACTGCTACTTTTAATCTCTAGCATGAGGTGTGTTAACCCTTCAGCATGCCACAGGCTCCAGCAGACGAGAGATTCGCAGTCTGTTTCCTGAGCTGAGATTTCACTAGAGGAACACATCTGTAAAGGCTGCTCCATAGCACCGTTAGAGCAGGCCTGCAGGCAGGACCATGCTTTCTCCATGATGGTTATGACTGTTATATAGTGTTATTGCACCAAATGTTCCAAGTGTGTACTTAAAAAAAAGAAAAACCAGATATGCTTCATTTAGAGACTGATTACTGCTATGCTATAGCAAAGTTGATGTCTGTCGCCGCACTGTGATTTTGCCAAGCTTCTTCACTTGAGTGCATTTTATTGTGTTTCTATAAAAGCGCAAGGAAAAATAAAACGAGGTCTTAAAAACTTTACTTTGATTCAAAGTGAGCTGAAGTTATGCCCCTATATGAATCCATTCAAATTTATTTACATGCTTAAAGGTAGATGTGGCATCTTACTGTAAACAGCTATCACACCCACAGAAATGCTGACACACATTACCAGAGGAAAGGCACACATGTCAAAATGTCAAATACCAAACACCCCTGGGATGTAGCTGCTTCCACTGTGGCTGTGTGCCTCAGTTCCCACACCACCCCCCATTTGAATGGCTGCTTAATGAGGCCAGGCACATTACTTGCATATTTTGCTGTTCACGCTTAATAGGCTGCTTGTGAAAGAATAAATTAACAAGGTTTGGTAAAACATTTTTTCAGGACAATGAGCTGACCTCTCATTGAAAGCTAAAGCTGCAGATATTTCTAATAGGTCTAAGTATATGAAGCCTCCTATTAGTCCTGCATCGCTCTGAAATCAATTGCATCTAGAGAACATGATTCTACATTAATTTTGCACAGAAACTCATCTTTTCTTATTTACCTGTTATTCTGACATGAGTGTTACACAGGGGAGAAATTCTACAAGTTGGTACATGCAACCCGTCCCTCCTCTCCACCTCTCTCAATAAGGTAAGCATTGCAGCAAGTATCTTCAATTAATGCATCAAAGCTGCTGCACGCCACTTTAGAGCAATTTACAGAAGTAGTCACAATATTCTATAATAAAATGTTCATAGCACTAAAGAGCAACCAAGTTCCCCCACATATATAGTAATAATAACACCATTGGTACATGTACCACATTTATTCTATTAGTCAACTACTCCCACAGTGTACATTCTCCACAATCATACTAGATGATGTCTCAAGAAAATATAATGGTCTTGAAGGTCTGAACAAAAGATTTTTTAAATATTTCTGGCAAGGAAGAACAAACCAACCTAAAATATTTTCAGAATATAAGCATCAATCCATTGTTGAACAGTGAAATACCAAAGCCCGAATCCCAGCTAAACTCATATACTGCATTAGAATATGAGTAACTCTAATATTAACTTACGAATCAGAAAGTGAAACCCACGCAACACCAAGCCTATCCATCACTTAATTCCTACCGAGTCATTATTTTGAAATCTTCTGATGCGTTTAAACGATGTATAGGCTTTTTACTGGATCTCAGCAGAAAGGATGAATTTTTTACACGGTGAGTTGCTGAGTACCTCAAGCTCCCGCTGATGCTCAAAAGAAATTAAGATTCTCTGCAGTATCTTGAAAGGATTAGCTTTTTATTTTCCAAATGTGCATGCTTTAGTCTCTTTATGAGAGGACAACACTGTGGACTCCACACACCTCAAACTCTCAAACATGCAGGCTGGTCTGAAGAGCTCCAGGCTGCGACGCCCAGGCCAGCAGAGGGGTAAAACACTGCCCATGCGTTCCTAACCTGTTTTCTGCTCTGTATCCCAAATAAACTAAAAAACTTTTTTTTTTTTTTTTTTTACCAAGGCTTTGATCCTTTCCAGGTGGGCCAGAAGTACAAAATCAATTCCTTCTCACTGCAGTTAAAAGTCTTTATGCCTTAAGCTGGGGAGGGGAACTCTGTGCCTTCTTGGTCTCTTGCTACCTCCCCAGCTCACCACCGCCTCCTTATTTGAGCTCCAGTCCAGACCAAACCTTACAGATATTTCCTCAGTGGAGCAAAGCTCCCTATTACCGTGCTCAATACAGCATGGTATCGGCTGTATCTGCATGTTCCCAGTTACCCATGACGTGTCTGTAACAAGTCACTGACTTGGGTAGGCCCCAAAGGAGGGAAGTGGGGTTGTTTTTGACCTTTGGTGGCTCCAGGGAGAAGGCTGTGCAGGCAGGGGAGAGTCACCGTGTGAAGCCGAGGGCTGCAGCTCAGGCAGCGTCCCAGGGATGGCCCTGAGGAGCAGGGAAGGGACAACCAGACCTGGCCACGTGGCTGGTGCTTCCCACGAGCTGAAGGAGCCCTGGCAGTTGCTGCATTGACTGGAAGGACACACTGGGCAAGGAAGGAGCTGCGTGCGTTTCTTATTCTTCTTTTGGCTTTCCTAGTTGCTTTGAAGTTTTTCTATTTAAAGCATTAAGATTCTAATTTTCATTTGAATACAACTGGGCTTGAATTTAAGAGTTGTTTGGGGGAGCTCACTAAAATTCAAGGTCTAGGTACATCTGCCTCAAAGCTGTGGCTGACTCAGGCTCTGCTGCTTTCAAGTGACAGCTTGAGGAACCAGCACAGATTGCTGGCTTTGGATAAAACCAAAGCAGTATCATATTCAGCAAGTCTTGGGAGTCTCTGGAGCAGTTTCTTAAGATGAGATTTACCTAATAAATTTCCCAACTCCTGTATATTGCCAATTACAGCAGTTCTTCAAAATGGGTTTCATTATTATAAGCTTTTACCCCAAGTTCACACACACACAAATGCTCATAAACATGTGTGGTTTACAATTCTTTAGTAACAAAGGAACTGGAATTTTTTAAAGACTATTCTTACAGATATAAAACTTACCCCTGCACTTAATATTTAGCAATACACTGCTGAGACAGTCTGCTGCACTGATTCTAAGTGCAAAGAAGGCAGTAGGATTTTGATTTTTATTTTTAAATAAGAAATACATTTAAAATAGCAAAGGATAGGTGGTGACAAAATTTCCATGCTATTATCTTGATACAGTCTAGTGGTAAATCATTACAGGCAAATTGGAGGTGGGGGGATGTGTTGGTGCAACTTGTTAATAGCTTCATCCCACCAGTGAGCCAACAAAGAACAGAAACCAAGTTTATCCTAAAAACATGCCTAAGTTTTGAAACAGCCAGGGGCCTTCCAATCAGCAATCTCCTAGTGCTTTTTCAGCTATGAATCACAGGACTTGGAGCACCACAGGCTTTTTGTCTTTAAGAATGAAGGTCTCTCCCTGCACAGTTCTTGGCAATTTCCCAGTCTAAGGAGTACTGGATAGACTGAAAATATTCCAATCTTTCTGATGGAATAAAAAATATAATTACAGATGACAATGCAATAAAATAATTTTATTTCAGGTTATTTTGGCCAAATAAAATTACTGAAGCTAGCTGCAGCCCATAAACTTCTATAAATTGTCACTGTCCACCCAAGTATGACTAGACAAATTAAGACTCCTAAATCTAAAGATTTGATCTAGATTGGAATAATAAATGACAATTAACTTTCCACACAAAAGCTTACAAAACTAGTTATAAACACTTATTGAGGAATATAGTACTTTTAAACAAGTAACTCTTCTTCCATAATTTGCCAGAAATTAATTTAAAAAGTGAGATTACAGTCTTAGAATAAGTGACTCAGGTATAGATAAAGAGTGCGCTGTAATTCCTCAGGCTAGAACCTCATATGAAATATGACAGCTACTGAAAATATTACATTTTAGTCTATGAAACCTACACAGTCATTAGGATGCTGATCATTATTTTTATAATTCAAAAACAAAGCACACAAATAGATGTCTTTTTATGAGATAGACATTTGTTCTTACTCTGTTGCACCAGTTTGAGCTTTCAGCTGTTGGAAGAAACTGGGACATTGAAGGACTGACAACTTTCTTGGAGAAAACGAAGTTCTCTGCCAAATTTCATTAGTTCATCTCACTTGCAGTCATTTTTATGCCTGAGGCTCAGGACATTATAAATACAGTGATGAACATCTTTAGATAACTGAGAAACAGTTTTAAAACTGAAAGTTTTAAAGCAGTTTGAAAACAGTTCAGTTAAGATCATCATTAGCTCCCAGTTTTCTCAGAGGAGCTGAGAGCGTACTGTAATAGACCTGGATGATTCCCAGCATCAAGAAAAATAGCTCACTAGTGCCCTAAGTACAACATCACTTGTTATTGCTCTCCTGCTATTACTGTAGAGTGCTAATACAGTTTAAACTGACGGGGGTTTATGGACTAAGTCTTACAGCTATTCAGAGACAGTTGATAAAGAAGGAGGTGAAAAGCATTACAGCTCCTACTATATCCCTGTCACTGATAAGCCAATCTTGATTGAACGATCTGATGGAAAACAAGTTTAAATGACTCAAGATTCCTCAAGTGATAGACGCTACTGCAACTTAATTCAGTGTTGTCAGAAACAAGAAGTATGTGCTTGGAAAATTAGGTATAGAGTTGCTAGAAAATGGTATGTATGATGGTATGATGGATGATTTCAGATTTTTCCTGATGTTCCTGAAAATTGCAAAAGTCGTTCCTGAATTACTGTCCCTGTAAAATGTATAACTCTACCTGTATGCAGTTCCGAGTACTGGCTGTACACCCACAATTAGGCACCTAGAGCAATTATAGTTTATTTGTTTCTCCAATAAAATTACAGGTTAAAAAACTGACAGGTATGAATATTGAAAGTACGAAGTGTATCTGTAAAGATTGTGGCTGGCTTTGGGATAACTAAAACTACTAGTTCAATTATTACAAGATGTAGCATTTTTTCTTTTTAATATCAGCACATCTGCAAAATGCAGTTATTAAATAACATTAATTATTCAATGTTCATTATTGCGACCATTTAATATATAATGTAAAATTTTAGTTTAAAAATCAAATTGATCTGCCTGGCTTTTGTAAAATCTTTTGCTTGGCTGAAACTAACTATATATAACACTTCAGAACACAGCTATCACTTTTTTTTTTTTTTTTTTTCATTTTTTCTGGAACTTATCAATGATGTTTTCAATAACATTGAAACACAGAAAAACTGAAAAATGCCTGCTTCAGTGGTCATGTTTTCTCCCCAAGTATGCATGTGCAAATCCCATAAATTTGAATCCTCTTTACAGTAAGTTCCAACTATTGTCTACATGCTTAAAACCCCTAAATGAAACCTTAATAAAAATGTCCTGAAATTGACCCCTGCATGTTGGGCCCTTAATTGCACCCCTGGTACAGAAAGACAAAGGATACTCACATCAGCATTTCATCAAGGATAGCACTAAGTTGCTGCAACTATCCCACATCTCCAGCTACTTCAAAGCAGAGATGCTCATGTGCCTGTGGCTTATTCTGACTTCAACTATTCAAGGCCCTGACCTTCTTTCACTGTTTCCCATGTGTGTGTCAGTATTGCTGCTGCCTCGTTCTGCAGCCCCTCAAGCAGGAGTAATGCTCAAAGTTGCTTGCTCATGGATATTATGACAAACACAAGGACATTAAAATTTTACAAATTTTTTTTCCCAGCAGTTCTTTAATTCACAGAGGCAGGATTTTTCCCTTTTGGCTGAGTGTCTTTCTCTACCCTCTTCTTCCCTGTGAAGCCTGCATACTTAGTTTCATGGTGGCATAACTTCATTAAGGAGGAACAGATAACACCCCCATGAGATCTACCTCTAATCTGGTGGTTAATACACCACAGGATGTAGAATATATGAGTATGAGTCCTCAGAATGAGACCACTGAAGCCACATAGGCAAAATATTTAAGGGTTCAGCTGTTTCACAGAGCGGGGTACCACCTTCTGGAAGAGAATCTGTGCTCCAGATCCAGAGGAAGTACTGAGGCACACCTGGAAAGTGAATTCTTGGTTTAGGTAGGTAACTACCCCAGGGTTGAAGCAATGAAGGATTTCAGTAGGCTACACACTTCCTGGCCCAGCTGGTTTCCCTTAATAGGGAATTACAGTGCTTAATTCAGGCTTACAAATTCTGTTGCAAGAGCTATCATGTAAAAATTATGGTAACAAAGCTCAACATCACCATCACGACATCCCTCTGCAGATCTGGGCAAAGTCAATACTTCAGGGATGGAACCAATTTAGAGTGCCCTGCTTACAGGACTTGAAAGTTGCCAAGTTTTCTTCTATGTCTGCTACCGGTCATTTCTGAAAATGAGGTCCCTCTAAGGCATTTCAACTTGGGTGACCAGAACTGACCCAGTGATAACCCATAGCTGCTTTCACAGGTGTTTCTCCCTTTCTACTTCAGTGATCCCACAGGTCTGCAGAAAAGGAAGCAATTGGTGAAAGGGGCCACTGCAACACCAGCCTCCTCAAAGGGATGTGGAGTGCAGGTACTTCTCCCTCTCCTTGCTTTTGCTGTTTGCTCACTACACAGCAGTGATGGCCATTACCCAACATGGGAGTACATGGGAGGCCTAAACTTCTGCATCTGTATTTAAACTTCTGTTTCATACAATTCAAAAAGAAAAAAGATATTTTGAGTGGAACTTACAACTAGAGATAATTCACCTCCTGCTAAATGGAAAGTCCATCTATCTGCAACACAAAGTTCTTCATTTTTAGGTATGAGTGCAATGGTTCTGGCTTACTGCTCTACCCTCAGGCTCCAAGATAAATCTCTCCCTTCCTCTCTTCCTTTCAGTTCGGTGAAACAGCATGACTGCCTCTGTCAACACTGTAAATTTACTACAGACCTGACACACAATGATGGAATGGGCTCAGCTGAAAAAACATAAGGGCACTGATCTAATTTCTGCTGTTTTTAACAAGGTTTAAAATTGCAAGGTGTTTGAAATTAAAAAAAAAAAAGGAAGTGATCTGCGAAGGTGTCAGCTGCAGATTTTTACAAGGTCAGGATAGAGAAATTTCTGGCCTACAGGATCCTGCTGTAGTGCCAAATGTATAACCACAGCCACCAATGATCTAAAGGATAAGAATGATGACTCACTTAAAGTAAAATGAAACCTGTGAAGAAAGGGGAGCTATAAGGTCCTCTTGCAGGAGTTAAATCGAGCCTGACATTTTGACAGAGCATTGATCTGCCTCTGCTTCTTGCCTCCCAGGTTGCTTTATTGCAATTTCTTCACAATATTAGCATCTACATTTCAGATATGCAATAAAATAAAAGAAAACTCAATCATGTACATTAGATTATCTTAGTGGGATTTGGGTATAATACGGCACTGAGCTGTGGAGTCACACAAAGGTGATGAACAGGCTGTAATCAGGCCACTGAGGGTCTCCTCAGTGTGCCTGGCCAATACACCATCTCCTTCCCATACACAGGGCGATAGCAGGCCAAAATGCACTCCTGAACCAGGAGAACATGGATCAGCATCAACATCCAGCTGCAGTAAATGAGATCAGCCTCATGAGGCTTTCCCATTTTATGCTGGGAAGCTAATCAGAAGGCCACTACTCTCCTGACAGTGGTGGGTCCGGAGGAGGCATAGCTCCATTCTTCCCCTAATCCTTCAGGTGTGCCAACTTCCCCATTCCCGGCACTGGAAAATGGCACTCCTGTATCCCCTGGGCTGCTCTCCATGTAGTGCTTCACCAGTGACACTTGTATTGGTTCACCCTCATGCACATGGATCAGGAAGCAGCCTGGACAAGCTGAAACTGCCCATTGAAGAAGCTTGTCTCCTGTGAAGACAGCCATGGAGGATGTCATTCCAGCGCAGGCATCTCTCCAAAATGATGCCTTCTCAAAAACAGAATAAAAGTCCACTAGGGTGCAGGCAGGCTTCCTCACAGACCAACTGCTTTTCTTCAGCAGAGGATCTTTTGCCTCCAAGCCATATACAAGCGTGGTCACAACCTTCAGCTGGCAAGTTTATTTTATTTCCCCTCCCAGCATGTTTTAGATCTGTGCTTGGAGCAAAGAGAGCAGCGGGTCAGTCTGACAGTTGAAAAGTGTGAGGAAAAATCAGGGATTAAATCATTTTCTGTGCACACATGACATTTGAGACATTCTGTTCTTAAGTTTTACACAGTTACTGTTACAAAAATACTGAATAAACCCACCATTAGCATTAAACAGAAGAGGAATAATTTCTGTGTTACTCAATAGCATTTGCTCTCCAGAAATCACACCTCCAAAAGGTGTCTAAGGCTGCAGTTTTAACTGAAGGATGAAACCCCAGCCCTAGCTCTCCATTTCCTTGCCTTTTGGATTCAAAGTTAGCCATTAAACAGGATTTCACTGTAACAATATGTATTTAATTTTCCATTTATTTTTTTTTCTAGTAAGAAATAAAAGAAATGAAGAAAAGGCAGAAATTCTCTTGTAAGCTGCATGAGTGAATCAAATGACATACCCATCATATGCAGTATATGCGCTCGGTTAAGGGGTTATTTTCATGCAGGCCATACCACAACATGGTTGTAGGTACCCTACATGTTGCTTCTGAACAACATGCACTGGATAATTTATGTGTGGAAGGGAGTATCTGACAAGGGCCATATGGGGCTGTAAAGCACCTAAATACTTCATAGATGTAAAAAAAAAAAATTACCTTTTCATTCCCATCCTTAGTTTACTTATGGATTAAACTAAAATTTAACTCAATTGTAATTCAATTACTCTGTATAAATCAAATGCTTTTGCTCATAAAGCCCAGTTGGAACACACAGACCCATGTCTATATCTGAGTTAAGCAGAAGCAACTCCTTTGGGAGCTCCCACCACCAGTGACCTGAGGCTGAGTCAGGGCTCACCGTGACTTAGGAGTGTGCTTTCCTAAGGCCACTGCACTCACCCCTCACTTCCCCACATGGAAATTTGGCTGCAGGTCAAAACATCCTGGTGGCCTGCCCAGGCAGCAGCACGGAAATCCAGAACAAGACTGAAAAGTTGTTGAGACTTGTGAAATACAATGATTATGATTTACCCAATGGGATGTCATTCTGCTCTTTCAGATTCTGTTGTATATAAAGATTTATTTTCTTGGGAAGACAGATGGAAAGGACATCATATAAGACTGCAGCTGCAAAAACATCTTTACCCACAAAAACTAAATTTGGCATGACAATGGCCCTTCAAACATTTAGCTTTACATGAAATCAATGAGGAGGTTTTTTGTCATTATGACTATTTTCCCATTGCTCCCTAAGCCTGACGACTAGGCCAAGTGTCGGGACAGACATCAGAGGCCTTCACAGAGGAAATTATCTTAACAAAACAGTGGCAGTCAATGGGAAAGTTTTGGTATCAGTGGCCATCAAACCATGTCACATTGCTGTTATACCTTCCTTACTGCATGCATCTTACCATTCAAAGGTAGGTAGTATACGACCCTTCAAACATGAGAGCAATCTGAGAACTAGTTTTCAGTTTACCCTATTGGGAAGTATCACACTTCACCCGTGTGTACTGTTCAACTATGTGAGGTGCAGAATATCATCACCATCATATTAAGGTGTACATATAAATAATTTCATGCTCAACTAATAAGATTATGTATATGCAGGCATACTTGAGACATATCATGGGACCAGATGAGAGAGATTAATCTTGTAATTAATTGTGTGCTTGAATTTAATTTATATGCTTTTGTTATTTAGTACCTGTGTCAACCACTTAATTTGTCTGCAAATCATTTTCTTATATAATATTAATGAAACATGCTATACTGAAATTCATCAAACTATGGAAATTAGAGATTAGGAAGACTCATTATATCATCAATTTATCCTCTGCTAGTTTAAAACAGTTCAACAGCTGTGGCTTCAGCAACCACTCCTTCCAGAAGAATATTTCAGTTCAAGAAAGAGCACTTGTGGCAGAATGGACAATGTTTTTTCATTGTCAGAGATCAGAATGAAAAATCCGATTTACACTGTGGAACAAACTATTTTGGGAGTCTAAACTTCATTTTTTTCTTCAAACAAGATTTTGAGAAGGAAGAAATAATAACAGCAATATTAATTTCAACACAAACCTTGCACAAAGGTCAATGTTTTTACAGCTCTGTACATATGACACTCTGAGCAAATGAAGATCACATTTACACAATAATAAAACTACAAATTTGTCTGCACGACCTGCTCAAAACAATTCATGTCCAAGCATGGAGATGGGACTGCTTGGGGTGCTGAAAGCTGCTGACTGAGCACAGGGAACGACCAAATCAATGAAGACCATCAAAGTAATCGCTTGTTTAATCTTTGCTAAATTGCTTGCCTAATCTTTGGGTTAGTCTAATGAATGTTTAGGGCACTCCTGGACTACTCAGTTGGGAGGGTGCACTGCTGTATTTCAGAAGGAGTGTCTGGAAATGAGAACGGCTGGAAATTGGATCTGTTGTGAGAAGGGGAAGAAATCGCTAAGATTAGAACAACCTGTCTACAAGGTCCTTGGGGGTCATATTGGGTCTGGCTGGGATAAACTACCTTTATCTTGACCCATGAATTCTTCATCTTACTTTCTCCCCCTGTCCTGCTGAACCAGGGGAGTGAGAGAGCAGCTTGGTGGGCACCTACCAGCCAGCCAAGGTCAACCCCTGAACGGGGTGGAGGAGATCTTGTTGCGGATGGATGTGAAGGAACATTAGCAAGCCTCACACAACCACAGGAACAAGTATGTCTCACCTTGAGACCCTTCTGCCCTCCCTCTGCCTGTGCTTGACACTGGGAACTTGGAAGGTGTAGCAGCAATGATGCTGAGGCCACATTGCCTGCTGAGCTTGTGTCACAGCAGTGTTAAGGAGTTAAAAAAAAAATCAACCCTACATCTTCTGACCCTCTGGCAAGCATCTGTTAGGCTTTCTATTGTGTCTGACTATTTTTGCAAGGCCAGACAGAAGAAGCATTCCACTGGTCCAGCCTGGTTTGTGGGATGGAAATTATAGTCCTTGGTCCAAAGGTCTTACCCTTACAGTGGGGATAAGGAAAAGCAGGAAGAGCTCTTTAACTGTGGGATTTTTTTACCAACATCTATTCCCAGTTCTACCGCAGACCTACCATGGATATCTTCAACTCTCCCTGCCTCATTTTAGTCTCCAGTAATGACTGTTGTGTTTGTTCAGGTCATAAAATCTCAGAGAAAGGACTCTCTGAGCACCTACCAGAAAGCCTTCCTTTATGTAGGAAGCAGAAGGGGAACTGAGAGGCAACACAAAAATAGAGTTTCCACATGAAAACCCAGTGGAAGGTACCCACCAGTGTTGGTGGTTCCACCCCTCCTAACTCCTTGTGGCCAAGACCTTCTCATCCCTCAAAGAAAAGAGTATTATATTGTCTCTTTGTAACTATGGTTTATTTTTCACAATTTTCTTGGAAAAGCTAAAGCTTCCTTGTTTCCATTTTCAGTGAACTTTTTGTGGTGTGATGGCTTTTGGTTCTTTGTAATAAAAATGCTTTCACTGCCCGGTTATATCGACTTTCAGTTTCCTGAAGCTTTGTGCTTTCCTTCTTCTAAGGTTTCACTGACACAGCTTAGGCTGAGTCTCACAGTCCCATTCCCCCCTGCTCCTGATTGAAGAAACAGTTCTGAAGAAACTGGATGAAATTTATTAGGCATTTAAATATTATGCCCATTCAGCTCAAGCATCCTATTTTATCCATTCTTTTCATCTCTTCCATCTTCCTCCTGGCATTTCAGGAGAGGAACTGAATGTAATTCAGAATGTGTGTTTTAAAAGCAAACCTCTACCTTGGTGAACTTGTTCTGCAGACAGTTGGCGTGTTGCAAGAGGACAAGGGATAATGGTTTTAAACTAAAAGAGGGTAGAATCAGACTAGATATGAGGAAGCAATTTTTCACAGTGAGGGTGGTGAAACACTGGTGGAACAGATTGCCCAGAGAGGCAGTAGATGCCCCATCCCTGGAAACATTCAAGGTCACGTTGGACAGGGCTCTGAGCAACCTGATCTAGCTGAAGATGTCCCTACTCACTGCAGGGGGGTTGGACTAGGTGACCTTTAAAGGTCCCTTCCAACCCAAACCATTCTATGATTCTATTCTATGATACAATTACAACAGTTACAATTGTGATCTATACACATGGGGTTTTATAGGTAACTTTTTTTTCTTACAAATATACACGTACTGAGGTCAGAACGTAACTTGCAGGAGAAATTTACACTGACAAAATTCAATGATGGCATGTTCAGTCTCGCTACAGGTGAACCTGGTTCTATGCCCCTATTTCTTATTTCAATCAATTGAAAAAGCACACAGAAAAACAGATCCTTGAAAGTGAAATCTGAGTCAGGCTTGAAAGCCTCAGCTGCCAAACGTTTTTCATGTCACTGAGAATTCCCTGGAGAAAACAGCAACTCAGATTGCCACGGTGTAAGTGCTTTTTTGTTTCATTATCAAGCAAACAAACATCAAGCGTAATCTCATACCCAAAGTATGTAAGGTCCACAATTTTAGAAGAAAATCCCAGAGAAGAAACAACTCCTTACACCAGCTAACTCCACATCTAGTACCAAGAAATAACATTTCCATATTTTCATATCTCAGTAGGTTTTTACTGTCTACCTGCTAGTGAATACTCTCAAACTCTCCTCCTGCACGCACGATCTCAGACCTTTCAATGTTCAAGGTAATATCTAATCCTAAAATCACTTTGAGAAGAGTAAACCATCACAGCATAGACATAGATGAGCAGAATGCAATTTCCAAATTATTCTGAAATTACTTTTTCATAACTCCTATCCATTGCTTCCTTAAGAAGTCTAGTATTTGCCTGTTTGAACTCCTTCATTTTTCCAACAAAATTCTTTTGATCCTAATTCTAGCATTCAGGCAGCTTCACATGAAACAGCTAACCCAAGCAGTAGAGGATATTTAGAAAAATACACAGCTTGATACTTTTCATGCCATTATATTAAAATTAAAACTGAAACAATCCATTCATGCAATCTAACCCTGGGTATAATACACACCAAAACACTCTACAGAGCAGCTCCAGGATCAAAATCAACACTTCTTGCACAAAAGCCTCTTTCAGAAAGACATCCAGTTTTGTTTTACTTCAGGGTATGGGAACCCATCAAATTCCTAATTAAGCTCTTTGAAGACATGCTTACTTGAACCTTATTTCTTGCATGAATTTTTGTAATTTCAACCTTCTACCACCAAGTCATATTATGTTTTTGTCAAGTATCTATTATACGAAAAGAAGCTGAAACAGAAAAAGGAAACAAATCTATCTATAAACTTCTAGTTTAGCTGGAAAAATGTAAATATAGCTTAAAATACATTCAAGGAAAATCAGTTTCTCAGAAGAGCTTTATGAGGGACCAGCAGCTGGCTGACTGTGTAACCTACCGTGCTTGGAGTGACCTGGCATCCTGGCTAACCTGCCTCTGGTCAGGAAGCTACTGTGAAATGCTTTTTTGCAAACAAAGCTTTTTCCTGTGAAGCTGTCTGTTACAGTTACAGCTAACATGTATTTAAAGAAAACTAAAATGAATACAATTACTGCAGGTACTTATAACTTCTTTCTTTTCATCTTAGTGTTTTGAGCCGTGTGTAAGTTCCAACAAAAGACTATAGCTATAAAAAGCTAAAATGTCAGTGGGGATCCACACAACTCTTTAGTTTAACCTCCAGCATAACACAGGCCATGAGACCTCTCAAAATTAATTCCTGTTTGAATCAGAGTACATATTTTATAAAGGCATCCAATATTGTCCTAAAAATGTCCAGCATTGGAGAGACTTGACAAGTTGCTCCAGAGATTAATAATCTAACTATTAAAAATCTGTCTACTATTTCTAGGAGGAATTTTTCTAGCATCAGCTTTTACTCTACCACTGCTTCCTGATGCTCTATTACCAATTTTTGCTTAACACATACAAAACTCTATCAAGTCACCCTCTAGTCTTATTTTTAATTAAACAGGCCAAATTTCTTCAGCCTTTCACTCTAAAGTATTCTTCCTTTTAGCGCTCTTGTGGCTCTTCCCTTAATCTTTTCTAGTTTATCACTATTCTTCAGTCTTGAACAATAGAATGAGACACAGTGTCCCAAAACCAGTCACACCATAACCAAGAAGTGTGCTAATGTAGTCTCCCTCCTCAGCATTCCCTTGTTCACATATCAAAAAATCTCATTATCCCTTTTGCACCACACACTCACAGTAGGAGGTCATACCCTGCTAATTACACACAAAACGTCTCAACTCTTTCTGTTACTGCTGCCTGGGATAAAGCCAACAATCCTATCAGCATGGCCACTATTTACTTCTATATATAGTCCTTTTACTTGGCCTCATACAAACTCCTACTGCTTTCTTGCATTTTGTCCACAGCAATCAGGGCAGACCACTCTGTACAGAAATTTGTTCTGTTAACTATTATCATCGCCTTTAACTTTGCGTCATCTGCAAATTTCATGTGGAATGATTTTCCCATTTCTTCCACATCCACTGATAATAAGGTAAAATAGCATGCAATTCATCATCCTGTTTGTTCAAAAAACACAATTAGGTTTAGAAACTGCCACTAAGCCAGTTTTAAAACCATTCAATGCATGTATGATGTTGATTTTGGATCATTCTACTTTCTTAATGAAAAAGTTGTGTAATACCAAGTTGAAAAGACTGAGAAGAGTCGAAATACACAATTTCAAAACTGTCCCTAAACTAGAAACTACCTCAAAAAAGGCACAAAGCTATTTTGACAAAAGGTATTAACCATAAACCCACATTGATTAGAACTAATTATTTTAGCCTTTCCTTAACATCTGATTAATCAGATCCCAGATCTGCTGCCATTTCAGATAAATGGCAAGGTGACAGGACAAGGAATATTCGGATCACCTGTTTGGCCTTTAATAAACCAGTACAACACTAGCTTACTTCCACTTCTCTGGAACCTCTTCACTGCAAACCAGCATTAGCAGCACAGAGTGCTCCTCTGGATGCAGATTACATCGCTCATTTACAAGCATCCAGCTTCAGTCTTATACCTTCCTCAATTACTGCTGGAACAGAAAGTATTTTGTCATTGCTATACAATACACTGCCTGGATTTTTCTCAGAACCCTTCTCCTTTTCTGTTCTCTCTCTTGAAACAAAATGAGCAAACAACTCCTCGTTTCCCTGCAGTACACCACCAACAACAAGCCCCAAGCAAAGCAAAATCAGTTCTCCTCCTGCTTTCTGCCTCTCCTCCCCTCACATGCTTTCTAAAGTCCTCAGCGTTTGCTGCACAGAAATTCCCATCTGCTTTCATTTTCTTTCATTGGTTATAAATTTTAAGTCTTTCTGTTGATTTTTAAAATGTAGTCACGAAAGCACAACTGACTGGAAGGTAGAATATTCTGGATGCTCTTCTAAGAAATGCTACGAAACACTTTTCAGACAAACTAAAAAAAGGTACCCAAAGAAGACCAGAGAAATATCTAAAGAATGTTTGCACTCAATCAGAGAAATCCATTCAAATACAAGTAATGCCAAGACCGGTGGCATTTCTCAGCTCCCTTAAATATCAGGAAATGTTCAACCCCTAGAAAATGTCACTGTAGTTCAAATCAAATTTAGTTTCACTGTTATCCATCCATGTGGATCTTTCACTGTATAGACTGAATAATGTTTTCCAAAACGTAATTTGCATGGGGATGAATACTTTGCTATGCTGATCAGTGGGGGTTGTGCTTCTATAGCTTAGACTTTGAAGTTTTTCAAGATAGGGAAGAATTACAGTTTTTTAATAATTCCCCACAGCAGGTAAAGAATGTTATAACTGTGAGAAAGCTTATTAGAGTTACATGGGTCTAATTGATCTGTCCTGGTAATAAAAGACTCATTTTCTTTTGGCAAACCAGAGGTTTTGCACCTGAACATGCAAGAAGTCTATACTTCTTTAAATCTATTACAAATGAAAAAAAATCATATTTGCACAAAGAACTAGTGTAATCAATTTAAAAATACTGTTTGAGCCATCAGAGAAGGACTTAAAATGAAATTAATTGCTGGAAAGTCCTTGTGAGGCTCTTCATGACATAGAAAGAAATCTTGGCTTCCCTGAAATCAATAACAGAGAAATCAATACTGACTATTGAACCACAGGTTTTTAGCTCCTTATTATGGCCCACACTGCCTTTTGAATTTCATTGTAACAACGGCCGGATTCAAATTAAAATCATTCTCCCTACTGCTTCTCTGAAATAATGGTTGTATTGTTCTTCAGTGATCCAAGGGAATAAACCTTATCTTCACTATTAAAAAGGCTGGCACTTTATCAAACAAAAATGTGTGTTGATTCTGGTTTACCTTTCCTGTAAAAATAATGGCTTATACTTTGATCTTTCAGAAAGAGTGTGTAGTGAAAATGAGAGCATAGTTCATATAATTTTACTGAGAAAAGCACAGAATCATAGAAATGTTGATTCAAAGGGATCTCTGGTGATCATCTAGTCCAACCTTCTGCTCACAACAGGGACTATCACTACGAGCAGATCAGATCACCTTTGTCTTTGGTTATCCTAGATGTAAAAACCTCCACGGATGGACAATCCATAACCTCTCTGGATTACATGTTCCTGTAACACCTTCCTGGAAAAGAAGCGTTCCCTAATGTCCAGTCCAAGCTTGCCAAGCCACAACTTGTCCTACTGCTGCCTTTCATGTTGAAGCTTGAGTGATTCAATGTACAAGAACCAAATATAGTGCCTCATGTCACGGGATGCTGCTTGCCATACGCTCCTATATAAGTCAATGGGAATTAAAACCCGCTCAGGCTGTTGGCAGAAAAGTGCTTGGCTTCTCAGTGGCTTTTTCCATAAAAGCCTTCTCATGATTCAGCAGTACGTATTTAGCAGTAATAACACAAAGGCCTATCAGTCCATATCTCTGCAACAGCTAGATCTAAGCACTACATTCCCCAGTCAACACAAGTTAAGGCTTCACTATGGGTAAGGTACAGGGCTAGGCTCCATGTTTGTTCTAAAATGGCTCGAAAGACTGACAGCTGTTTTCTTTCATTCCGATTTCTACAAATAATATCAATTCCTTCAAGTGCAAGACAGAATGTTACAGATGTGTCATCTTTTGAAACACAGGTATGCATTGTTCATAATTCAATACGCAACCTATATCCTACTTGCCTTACTCATGCAAATAAATGCTCTTGATGTAAGTGAATAAGTATGGCCCTATACATGCCTTATTTTCTACTTTCATTGCTCTTAGTTCAGCTTGCTGGCATGCACTAAAGGAAAGAAATAGTATGCCAAGACGTGGAAACCCATAATCTTGACAAAGAGGATGTTGTTCAGCTTGTATGGGAAGTTTAGCTGATGGAAAGAGAAAAGAAAAAAGCTCCTTTATTCCCACTTTTTTTTTTTAAGAACTGTGCCTGCTACAAGGCTAGCAGTAAATGGTGAAAAAAATAGCAAGGAAATGAACCAAAGGGCACCCATGCAAGTCTTATAATGCTATCATTTAGAACGTAATTAGAATTACTTCTATTCCTGATTTCAGCAGTCCCAGGAAGCAAATTTTGCCTCTTAACACCCTCAGCTTTTTGAAAGGCTACATATATATACATACAAAGAATTTGCCACTGTAGCCTGGGTTGATAGGCTTTCCTCGGCCATTACTTCCTGCTATATTTTGCCCTCCGTTTGTAATAAACATGCCTCTTCAGTCAGCCCCAAGCTGAACAAAGACAATGAAAAGAGATATGCTTGCAGGGCAACTTTAACAAACATTAAATCTTTATTTATCCTAGGAAAGGATGTTGAAAATTAAGGCAACAAACATTAGGAAAGGGAATTAAACTGGATGTGATGAAATAGGGATACAACTCAGTCATCTGTGCCTCATCAATTTTAGTAAAAATCTCCAGCACTAGGGGAGGACAAAGCTGGAACGGGCATACCCCTGTCCTGTCGGTTTATCTGCCCCAACCCCTTTTTCAGTTCAGGAACTTTATCCTCCACTTCATCAGCATCATTGTGAAAGGGGCCATGACCCACATTTTCTAAAGACAAGCAACACATTCCTGCCTTTCTTTAACCTCTTGACATTGGGTCTATCTCTAAAAGCGAACATGAAGTGACTTACCAGACACAGTGGAAAAGACAATTGATTAACCATGTCCTGGATGAATTACCAGCAGCACTGAGCGACACCCACCTGCACGTACAAAGTCTATAACCCAGTTGGACTTTTTAAGTGGGATTTGAATGGTGCCTAGGCTTTCTGATTCTGTTTAGTTTTTCAAAGGGATGCTCTAGTCCACCTTAGAAAAAGTGAACAGACTTTTGAGGAAATTACCAGTTGGCAACTTGTTAGCATTAGCAAATGAAACCGAAATGCTCCCTGCACAATGTGAATCCTACGCAGCCATAAAGCCCTCTCCTTTCGGGAAGCAACAATAGCTCTTTGCGTGGAACACAGCAACATTTCAGTGAGCAAAACTATGAATTTTCCTTTTGCTCTTGGTGAAAGGTAATGATTTTACTGGATGAATATGTCTTTGACATTTTAATGTCTAAGAGAAGGAGGTATTTGCATATAGTGTCCCGTCCTCCGTCCTGTTCCCCGCCCTTTCTCCCGGGTTGATGCTAAGCTCTGGCATCCCCCTTTCTCAGGCAATTCTCAGCACTCTTCTCTTGCCTCACCAAAGTCAGTTTTCCTATGTTGTGATCTGCTCATCAAAGCAAAGCTTTCTGGTCTGAAAAGGGAATCTTTCCACTTAGGAAAAAGGATGGTAATTACGCTAAATGAATGTTAATTTCTTGCTAATGAATGCATTACATCTCTCCTAAACATTTCTGGAAAAAGAAGCAAGCAAAGAAACAAAAAATAATCAGACATGCCATTCATTTACCAGAAGTATTAATTACAAGTAATTAGGAAAAGTGACTCATTTTTTAAGTATACAAGATTCCTAAAAAGAAATACAAAGGTTTCAGCAAAAGCTGAACAGATGTATCTGTACCAAGCAGATAATACTGTGTAGAAATACAATATTACATATATTTCAAAGGAAAAAAAAATCTCCTTGACTTTTAAGTTTCCAGTGACAGCAATCTATAGCCACCATAAACTGTATCAGTATCTGATTGTTTTCACTGTTCAAAAGATGTGTCCAATATCTAGTTTGCATTTACCTTGGTTCACATGCTCTTGGATCTTGTCCAGCTTTGCTAGACCAAAGATTTCCCCGCCATTTATTTCCTGCTTTCTAGGTCTCTACTTTCAGATAGCCCCTAGGTAGGTTATCATCTTTTCTGTCTATGACTTCTCCCTTCCAGCAAACATCAGGTACAACACTGAATTAAGAAAAAATCTTCCTTTTTTTTCCCTTTGAATGCTATTGCAAGCTGCCACAGAATTTTAGTAACATCTCCTACATCTAGACTATGAATTTCCACAGTTGTTCAGTCTTGGTAAAAACTAAACTGAACAGGTCGAATTAATCAAATCTCTCCCTTCAATATTTTCCAGTCTTTCTTCTGAGTCATTTCTGAATCACCTTCACTATATCAAAAGTCTAGCTGAGCTGCGGCCCAGCTACCAGTAGGTGGTTGTGGCTCTGGGACTCACAGCCTGGCCTGCTGCCCTGGCTATCCCGAAATCCCTGTTTCCCCAACATCCCGCATGTCCCAGGAAGCTCCAGGTCTCCCCACCCGCCTACTGCATTCAACCAGCATGCACACCTCTTCTCCTTTTTTTACCATCAGATCACACTATTACTAAGGCCCACATAACTTCCCAGTTTGCAAGTATAACATTTTTTAATCCACTGGAACACAAAATACTTTCAGCAACAGCAGATGGAAACATATGTAGGTATTAATCACTTCACCTTATTAAAATCTATTCACATTAACCATCTCTAATGTGAAACCTGGCAGCTACTGGACAGCGCTGTGGGGCACTACAAAACCGGATAGGAGAAAAATCATCCAGCTATGCTTAACGGGAACTGTAGGGGAATTCAGCTAGCGAAGCTACAATGCAGGATGGGATGCTCCTGCCAGCCTCAGCCCCTGTGTCTTCTTCAGTGACAGAGAAGTTGGTGTAACTCCCCAAAAGGTGGCACCAAGGCACCCCTACTTATGTGTACTGATGAATCTTTAATGGCTGTTCTCCCTTTATTGAATCTTTAATGCCAGTGTGTATAGCATAACCAGAGAGCAGGAACAAAGCTGCCAGGCTACTTTAATCTTTGCTGCATTTGAGTTTTCTTGATACTAACCAAACAATAACAGTTTATGTTCTAATATTGTTGTACTTGAATTGCTATGTACAGGAGAGAAAACAAATTAGGAGACTGGGGGAAAATTGCACTTGCAAAACAAATTTGACGAACTTAATTATTTTATTATAATACACTGTTGCAGCATAATTTTGCCTTGGATGTGACACCAAATAAAATATCACTGCCTGGCATTGCAAAGAGGAAGTAGGAGATCCTTTTATTGGCTCTGCAATTCCTCAGGGCTTTATTCATTGTGTGAAGAACCTGCTTTAAAATGGGATCGCTCTTTTCCTCAGAGGGCCTGGTGGGAACAGTAAATCTCTTCTACAGAAGTGCAAGATGAATTCCCAGAAGTGTTAGAGACAGCTCAGAAAATGCAGCAGCGTACAGTAGCATATCTATTTTTTAAGTTCTTAAAATACACATATAGCAAAACACTACTCAGCAATTCATTGTACATTTGTATGCATACATTTAAAAATGGAAAAGAAATGTGGAAAACAGTGAATAACATGAAATGAAAAAATGAGGGAAATGCAAAAAGCTGTGGAATCTTTTCTATTGCTGATGGTTAGTTTAACCTCACCATATATCTCAACAAAAATGTTTTGTATTTTAAATCAAGTATGAGCTTCCAAACCATATCACATTTAAATGCTTAAGAGCCAGATTCAATCAGGTTACTGGCAACGTTGCCGTGCTTGGCACTGTGACTTCCATTTGGAAAAATTTATTCTATCATGACTGCTCAGAGAGAATGGAAAGGCATTATCTGACATAAAGAAAGATATCTACATTTGATCCTCAATAAATTTGAAGGAATAGGGTTTCTCTTCATGGTTCATTGCCTTTATCTGGGAGGTTGGTTTTCTTACATGTAGTTTTATTTGTTCGGCAGTTTAGGATGAAAGAAACATGTTAAACTATCCCTAGAGAAAGATGCACACAGTCCCTGAAAGTCTTCTCCTGTCATATGCTCTGCCCCGGAGGAGGAATAAAGTCTGCAGGATGAAGATTTGTTTTTGAGTCTTACTGCATACAGTGACTCTCCTTTGACAAGTTACCAGTATCAGGCTGCATGCTTTGAAACAGTTTCCAAAAACCACACGTACTTAATGAGTGATCACAAAACAGTTTATTAATAAACTTGGCTGTCAATGCTCTCATCTGCCTACAACCATCCCCTACACGTTGCACAGGGACACTGTTTTGAGCAGATCACATAAACATCCCTGGGCTTTCATCAGCTGAAACACCACTAGTTCCCTACTTGTTCCCACCTTTTTACCCCTCAGCTTACCCGCCTTCCCCACTATCAGTTACTGTCAGGTTGGCTGCTTTGAAGTTCTGTACTCAAAGCCCTGGAGACAAGAACAAATATTTGTATGGGCTATGAAAAAAATTCAGTTCTGCTTTTTTGACCATTATTTATCAAGTTCTCTTCCTTACGTTAATGTGATCTCTTTGCTGATGTTGTTGTGGGGGGTTTTCCCAATCTTTTACAATCTCTGGATTTGTTTGGTCATGTCTCTCTGCTTGGTATCAAATATAATATATATGCATTTGTATTTATGTAAGTATAATTGTACACTATATATAAATCTAATTTCTTTTCCCATGTTTTGCAGTCCAAATCTCATTATTAAAAAGACCAACATGAATTCTATTCACACTGGAAGCAGAAAAGAATAAAAAACAATCAGCTAAATATAGAAGAAAAAAACAACTCAGCTGAAATATGCCAATAGACCAAACTATGGCTTGAAAATTTCACTTTGAAAATCAGAACTATTTGTAGAAAAAATAAGCTATTAATTTCATACTCTGGAGAAAACGATTGTGATACACGTTATGTGTAGTTCACATATTGAAATACGTTGCTCTTCTCTAGGGTATCCTCGGGGCAGTTCAGGCATGGATTTCAATGGACAGCAAGGGTGCACTTGTGTTGGCAGCTAGCACAGCTCCTAAAGAGCTGGCTTTTTTTTTCACAGTTTATAAGCCGTAACAATGTAGGCCAGGTTGTTAGGCCACGTTGGACACCTTCAAGAGTCATCTGGACAGGGTGCTGGGCCATCTTGTCTAGACTCTGCTCTTCCCAGAAAGGTTGGACTACGTGATCCCTGAGGTCCCTTCCAACCTGGGATTCTGTGATTCTGTGATGGGTAAGTGATCCACTCCCATTAGGTACATCATCTCAACTTCAATCAACTTGAAAATTATACTTTCTTACTTTTGTTGACATAGTAACTGGCCTTGAGAGGCATCATTTATACCCTGAGCACAGAAACAATGAACGTAATGATACTTCTTTCATACACTGCAAATGTGTGTGCGCTCTGAAGGACTTGCAGGTGGCTCTGGACCTCAGCAAGTGTTCGTTTCTTGCAGTCACCATTTTATTTGAAAGAAATAAAGTCCGTGTCAAATTCCCTGTTTGTTAGGAAGGACAATCTTTGGGTCTCTGGTGTCATCCATTCCTATTTAAAATGGAAAGGCTTGAACAAAATAAGAGACTTTTTTTCTTCTGTAAAAAGGGAGCACAGCTTCCCTGGTAACCTGTCCTATTAGCAAGTGTTGAAACTCTGCATTAAGCCACAGAGGCTCTGCTGTCACAGTGGGGCAGATGCTGCTCATTAGCTCTGCCCTAGGCACTAACAAAGAATGAATAATTCCCTCAGCAGGGCAGTCAGGGCAGCTGAGGGTCTTGGGAGAAATCCTTTGGGTCAAAAAGTTTAAGGTGATAGTGTATGCAGTAAGGATGCTGTAGGGCCTCTGGATCAGGTCTAAGGAATGATATATAGATGTCTAACAAGCAGGATAAGTCAAAACTGAATGCTCTTATTCAAACACTCAAGTCCACTTCCCACTCAGCTCACGTTGGCCACCCACCTCCTTGTTCTGTCTTCAAAACTCTACTCAATCTGAGTTCTGCATTTAGGCAATCCCTAATTTACTAGTTGCCCACTTGCAATTTGAAAAGTTAAAAGTTAGGGCGCATATCTGTGATGTGACAGACTGGAGTAAGATCCCTCATCAGCTTTGCTGCACCTTCTTTCCTGAACATGGGTTTCTACTATGCCATGTTAAGACTGCGGCATGATGCAGCAATTAAAGCCACACGTAGGGAAAACTACAAGAAAGAGAGCTTACAGAGTGATAGGAGGTTATGGTATCCCTTTGGGTACATTAATATTTCAGTCATATGTGGGGTTGTGAGATTTCTAAGCCATATTTGAGATTCCTTTTAATGTGATCATTTATAACCCTTCCTCTCCGCAGGTGGCATTGCATATACTGCACTGTTCTTAGCAAAAATAAACCTTTTTTTCTCCTTCTTTCTAAATACATATCTCAACTTGACACATACTCCAGGAAATGAAACTGCCTTTTTATTATCCAACCTCCAAAACAATATGTTTTCTCTTTTCTCGTGTTAGTCAAACTTGGAAATGAAGACTTAAGCAATTATATGGAAGAATAACATACCAGAAGAACTGAGTAGCAAGAGAACTTAAATTTTGTCTTGTATAGTTAGTATATTACACAATAAATCCTATTTGTAGATCCAGACCGCTATATTTAGCTATGCAAAAAAATCTGCAGTTTGAAATACACTTCACAGGCAAGAAGTAAGATTTAACTTTAGAAATCAAGTATTCTGACAGCTGTGCCTCATTTAACTCACTTTTAAATTGTCATTTTGAAGTCTCTGTCCTTTATTTTGCCTGTGAGTGGCCCACTTGCTTTAGAATAAGCTGAACACCAACCTTATTTTCTCTAGCCCTTTGTCTATCTGAATCAAGAACTAATTCTACATCCATTTTGCTGCTTCTTTTGGCTGATTCATAACTGATATAATTAAGCAGTAAGACATAGCAGAAGTATACTTGTGGGTATTAGTATCATATCACATATGGCAGGATAAGATATTAAATTTTAACCATCCAAGAAGTGCTGCAATTGTCCAGAGATATTGTTTGAATTTCCTGTGCTATTATTAAGAGGAATCTACCAGACATCGAAAAAACTAGGAAGATTGGAAGGCTTGTGTCATATACCTTCACAATATGTAGGGATGACTGGGTCAACACTTTCGGAAGAGGCAATGGGTGGCCTAATTTTCTGTTGTGCCCAGCTTAGCCTTTCAGAAATTGCTGCAGAAATCCTCTGCTTGCACCTCCTCTGAGAAGCCCACTAGGAAGTCTCAAATTGGCCAGATGAGACTGAAGGCAACAACAACTGTCAATAATCAAGTTTTAAACTCCGACCAAATATTACAGCTAAAATATTAATAATGGCAAATAATCAATTCACAGGACACAGTGCTTCAGTTAATCTTTCCTTAAAGTTTCACCCCAGTCTATCCACGTTGCCTGTAACAGTGGTGTGGCAGTTTCAGCACTAGACAACGCAACGATGCTATGGCCACAGCATCCCAGCTCACAGCCAACAGATCAGTTTATTCATGCCTGAATTGTTTTCAACTGTTTGAAGAAGTGTAACTGGTCTTGGATCCACTTTAGCCAAAGGCAAACTAAAGATGGTGGGAGGCATGTTGGTGCCGAACAGGAGCTCCACACGCACCGGTGTACTGCCAGGCCTGTATTTCTCTGGGCTATTGCCACAGGGCAGTGCTGCCCTGGGAGGTAGGGGGTCTGGCTGCAGTCCTGGGGCACTGAGGGTCCCTGCAGGTAGGAAGGCAGAGGGCGGGCAGGCTTGTGTGTGGAGGAAGAGGAACATTCCTGTCTGTGCTGTGTCTATGGGCAATAATACAACTTTAGGAAAAGGGAATCAGGTGAGAAAACTTCATTTTGGCCAACTCACGGTGACTCTCTGTTGAAGGGTACTGAGGCACTCTTCTGCTGAACCGACAGGGAGTCATGAGAGATATGCTGCCTTCCAGAAGCTAAGGTTCAAGATGTGGCCGAGAGGGTGTCACAACTCGTCAAGAGAATGGACTATTCTCCACTACTACTATTTCATGTAGGCATGAATGACACTGAGAGTTGTAACCTGGGCAAAATGAAGGAAGACTTTCAAGACCTGGGGGAGCAAGTGAAAAATATTGGCGCCCAAGTTATCTTCTCCTCCATTTTGCCAGTTCAAGGGAAGTGGGCAGCAAGAAATAGGCAAATAACGTATATCAACTCTGGGCTACATGGCTGGTGCTGCCGTGAGGGGTTTGGTGTTTACGACAATGAGGTGTTCTTTAATGACTACAACATGTTAGAGAGGGATGGAATCCACCTGTCTAGAAGGGGTAAGGGAATCTTCAGCAGTAGGCTGGCTAACTTGGTGAGGTGGGCTTTAAACTGAAGGACTGGGGGGGTGGGATCCATTACAGAAATGCTCATACCAGCACATCCAACAGGGGAGTAAGTCAGGCCAACCAGTGTGGTGACAAATGTTCCTTATTTCTCTCCCAATATGTGAAACAGAAGAGTAATCACCTCAAGTGTATGTATGCAAACGCACGCAGTCTAGGTAAAAACCAGGAGGAACAGGAGCTCCATGCCCACTCAGAAGGGTATGACATCATAGGAGTAACTGAAACATGGTGGGACAATTCACATGACTGGGGGATCGCAATGGACGGTTTTTGGCTCTTTCATAAAGACAGGCAGGGTAGAAGAGGTGGAGGAGTTGCACTCTACATTAAGGAAAACCTCGAATGTATCGAAGTCAACTATGGAGATTACGACTGCTCTATCGAATGCTTCTGGGTTAAAGTGAGAGGGGTGGCCTCCAAACTGGACCTCACAGTGGGCATCTGCTACTGACCTCCTAACCATGATGACAATGCCAATGAAGCAATACTTGGGGCATTAAAGCAAGCTTCTGGCCAACAAAACCTGATACTTATGGGTGACTTCAACTACCCAGACATGTGCTGGAAGAACAATACGGCAGCTTGCATGTCATCCACCAAGTTCCTGGAATGTATAGAGGACTGTTTCCTGATACAAATGTTAGATATGCCAACCAGGAATGAGGCACTGCTGGACTTGCTATTCACAAACCTAGAAAACCTGCTTTGTAATAGTAATGTCTTGGTTAATGATAGTCTTGGCTGCAGTGATCATAATATTGTGGAGTTCGGGATCCTGCTGAGTGTGCTGAAGGTCAGCTCTAAGAGAAGGGTTCTGGACTTCAGAAGAGCCAACTTCAGTTCACTCAGGGCTCAGTTGGGAGGGATTCCATGGGATGCTTCCATGGAAGATAAAGGAGCTAGTAAGCACTGGGAGTTCTTCAAGAACTCTCTCTTGGAAGCACAAAACCAGTTTATCCCCTATAAAGGAAAGGGAAGTAAGCAGAGCAAGAAGCTCCCTTGGCTCAACCATGACCTCCTGGGTCTACTCAAGTGCAAAAGGGAACCATACCAGAGATGGAGAAGTGGAGGATTATCTATCCAGAGCTACAAGGGCACTGCCAGAGTGTGCAGAGATGCAGTTAGAAAAGCAAAAACCCAGCTCGAATTGAAACTGGCTGTAAATGTCAAAAATAACAAGAAAGGTTTCTTCATGTACGTCAACCACAAGCAGAAACAGAAGGAAAACATAGGCCCACTGTTAAACTGAATAAGAGAGTCAGTCACCAACGATGCGAAAAGGCAGAGGTCCTCAACACTTCCTTCACCTCTGTCTTTACCAGCACTGTTGGGCCCCAGGCTTTGGGAACAAAATTCCTGGTTGATCCAAACACTGACCCACCATCAATGAAGGAAGAGTTAGTATGTGAATTATTACAGGAGCTTGACCCCTACAAATCGATGGGCCCTGACGGCATCCACCCGAGGGTGTTGAGAGAGCTGGCTGACATCATTGCAAGGCCACTCTCCATAATCTTCGAGAAGTCATGGAGAACGGGGGTTGTCCCAGAGGGCTGGAGGAAGGCAAATGTAACCCCTAACTACAAGACAGGCTTGAGGGAGGATCTGGGTAATTACAGGTCCATCAGCCTTACGTTGGTCCCTAAGAAAGTTATGGAAGGAATCCTCCTGGGGGCCATCACAAGTCAATTGAAGCACATGATTGGGAAAAGCCAACATGGCTTCATTAAGGGCAGATCGTGCTTGACAAACCTGGTGGCCTTCTACAACAAAGGGACTTGCTTGGTTGACATGGGGCGGGCGGTGGACATTGTCTACCTGGACTTCCCCAAGGCTTTTGATATGGTTTCCCATGGGGTCCTCCTGAAGAAAATAATGCGTTATGGCCTAGACAAGTGGTCTGTGCAGTGGGTGAGGAATTGGCTGACAGGCCACACCCAAAGCGTGGTGGTAAATAGCTCTTTCTCAAAGTGGCAACCTGTCACAAGTGGAGTCCCTCAGGGATCAATATTGGGCCCAATGTTATTCAACATCTTCATCAGTGATCTGGATGATGGGATCAAGTGTAGCCTGATGAAGTTTGAAGATGACACCAAGTTGAGTGGGGAAGTAGACACTTCAGAAGGGAGAGCTGCTCTGCAGGGAGATCGGGATAGGCTGGAAGAGTGGGCCAGCAAGAACCTTACGAAGTTCACCAAGGACAAGTGTAAGGTCTTGCACCTGGGAAAACATAATCCAGGAGTGCAGCACAGACTGGGATCCACCTGGCTGGAGAGCAGCTCTGTGGAAAGGGACCTGGGGGTCCTGGTGGACAGGAAGCTCAACATGAGCGAACAGTGTGCTGCTGTGGCCAAGAAGGCCAACAGGATGCTGGGTTGTATAAAAAAGGGCATCACCAGCAGAGATAAAGAAATCATTATCCTACTCTACTCAGCACTTGTCAGGCCACACCTGGAGTACTGTGTACAGTTCTGGTCCCCGCTACACAAAAAGGATGTGGACAGGCTGGAAGGGGTCCAGAGAAGGGCCATCAAGATGATCGAAGGACTGGGAAGCCTGCCGTACGAGGACAGGCTGGGAGAACTGGGTTTGTTCAGCCTTGACAAAAGGAGGCTTAGAGGGATCCTCATCACCATGTACCAGTACTTAAGAGGTAGCTGCAAAGAAGATGGAGACTCTCTTTTTACTAGGAGTCACATGGAGAGGACAAGGGGGAATGGACAGAAATTGCTCTTGGGGAAATTCTGACTGGACATGAGAGGGAAATTTGTCACAGTGAGGACAGTCACCCATTGGAATAGTCTCCCCAGGGAAGGGGTTGACTCGGCCACATTGGACGCTTTCAAGAGTCGGCTGGACAGGGTGCTGGGCCATCTTGTCTAGACTCTGCTCTTCCCAGAAAGGTTCGACTAGATGATCCCTGAGGCCCCTTCCAATCTGGGATTCTGTGTGATTCTGTGATTCTGTGACAGTGAGCCCGGAGTGGTTTTGCTTAAGAAAGGGAAGAGGTGGGCAGGCAGGAGGGGCCTGGGGTGCATGTCCTGACCTCTGTTATTTGTGGGGGAGCAGATATAGGTGTCAGTCCATAAGCTGCTCTCATTTTCAGGGCACAATCTTTGAGCAACCCTAAAACACACCATAGCACAAGTAACCATGGAGAGCAGGCACTTGTCACTGGCCATTTATTTTCTGACTAAGTGAAAAAACAGCAACAACAGGAAAGCACAGTCACTAAGTCTTCTCAGACAAAAATTTTATCACATTTGTTCCCATACAAAACCTTGGCTCCTCTTCACTGCTTCAGTTTCTCCTGAAAGCAGCTGTTTTTCACAAATTCCTCCCTACTTCCAGTTTAGCATTACATTGGATTTTACTGCCTTTTAAACACACCTATTGTTAAAAATTTCTAAAGCCCAAACTCTCCGAGGTCCTGAGATTCGTGGCCAGTACATTTTGCCACCATTCAGAAAGAGCTTTAGAAAAAAAAGCTTGCTGTATTTATTTCCATGGTTGTGTTACAGGCATGCAATCAAAGGGGACCCACTTTCTTCTTCTACCTGGAGGTCTCCTACTGCATCTACAGCAGCTCTGGCATTTGCAACTTGACAGCCTCATCTACTCACCAAGACAGTCAGTTTTTCTCACTGCATCCTCCAAAGAAAAATCTTGCAATAGCACAGAAGATGGCACTTGTCAACACCAAGACAAAATAGCCTGATGATGTGACAGATTGTACTCAGGCATTCAGACTAGCCAGAAGAAAAGAAAAGGAAAAAAAAAAAAAAAAACACCCACCCAAGAGACATTCCTTTTCAGGATCTCACAGCCAAAGCAAGCTACAGCAGTCAACACTGCAGAAATACCTGCTTTGGTGAGTTGGTATGGAGGCAGGCATGGGGGAGGACTCTGACTTCTAATGAAATGCTGTAAATAAACAACAAATACCACTTAACATTATGAGAAGCATAATTTCCTTTGCATGGGAAAAACATATGTTAATTAGAATTTAGAAAGCAAAACTAATTTTTTAAACACAATAGCAGATGGCCAAATATACTTGAATGTGGACCACCAAACTAGTCATTTGCAGCATGCGGACTAAAAATGGTCTAATCAAGACTGAAGGAAACCCTGAGCAGCTGTAGGCAAACTAAGGCTTGTTTCACCTGAATCCTGAAAAACCACTTCCCATCCTTCCATATTACATATAAATGGACATTATATACATGCCAAAAAACATGCAGTGCATGATATTTTTTCATTTGGTAATTTGGGTTTCTCCGAACACATAAAGAAGAGCTAGTAAGGGAAAAGAAAGAAGAAGGAAGAAAGAAGAAAGACAGCCCTGACTGTTTCCAATCATCCAACATCCTCAACAGGGTTAACAGGAGAGAAAAAGAAAGGGAAAATTGGGGGGAAAGAATAGGAAAAAAGCCTTACAAAGGTGTTGTGGTGCCCTCCTACTATTTTAGCAAGGATGCAAACAGTTCTGCTTGTGGCAGTAGCACAGCCCCACTGATGGACAACAGCCCTACCTATAAGCCACCGAACTATGGACCCTAAGTAAATTGATTGCACTACACCAGTACCCAACAGGAGAGAGGATATCATGTTCAGTGTAGAAAATCCAGTAGTCACTGACTGACTGAATACAGCAGGGATACAATGTCTAACAAGAGGCCAAAGAAGTAAAGATGAAGTACAAAGGTAACACCCTGGGCTTCTGAAAGAGTATTAGTCCTAACTGACTGGACACATTGGTCCTGAGAATCACAGCAGACTGTCAACAGACACACTAAAAGCCAGGATATTGCCCTTGGCAGGTGCTGTCAGTCAAATAAACAACAACAGAGACAAAGAAACCACAGGCAACAGCACTGCTATCGGGTGGTTACGACGGGCACTGGCACATCCCTAAGAGAACTCCTCTTATGCCACTGCATGTTAGGACTCTGTGCTTTCCTCTACTGTGATACACCAGCTGAACCTTGTTTTCGAGACTGTATGGTAAACAATACACATTGCTGGAATAATGATCAGGAGAACTGCATGAACTGTGGTCCTACCCTGTCTTACCATCCTACCCAAACAACAAGAAGTCAAGCTGCTGTGCTGTTTGCTCTCACAGCAATGTTTCACGGGTCAGCTAAATTCATGCTGGTTCCGCCTCTTGTTCTTAATTCAATCCAATCCATATGACACCTGCAGCAAATTTGCAACTATACTTTTTCCTTCCTTCCTGATGCCTTTATGTTGCTCTGACGGCAACCAGGAACCACCTCAGCTGCACACCTCAGCTGGAGCACTCCTAAGGAACAGACAAGCTCTGCCCAGTGCTACTCTGCTGGCTCTTGACCTCTGCCTCCGCCCCCATCAGCGTCAACACAGTCTGTTCAAAACCACTGGCTCTCCACCCCTTTATATTGTTTTCGCGTGGCTGTAACTTTGTTGATGCTGAAAGACTTTCTTCAAATTTTCATAAACAAAAGTCACAGGACAATCATATCAATTACGGACCAAATTATGCAGAGCATAAATGGCATTACTCATCCAACGACAGTGGAGAAGCATCAGATTATGCTAAAAGATAATTTGGTTCTCCAAATGAAGTTATCTCATAACTGTAATCAAGCATCTGTCTAGATTTTCATAGGCTTTGATTTGGACTCTCGTAGCATTGTATAAATGGACAGCACTATAATCTGCAATCTCCTTACAGTTCAAATCCTAATTTTCCAGAACAGAAGATTAACTTTACCGGAGTCAGAGAAATGTTCTTTCTGAGCACTTATGTCACACATATTTTCTTTTTGCAGGGGCTATTCAAACAGCCATTTCACCTACGCCAATACCCACAATGCCTTTACAAAAGGAAGAGGAGGACTAGGAAAAAAGATTAAAATAGCTAAGTAAGAAGGCACTATAGAGTGAACCTAGCAGTCATTAGGCAACGCACATTTGGGAAGACAATGTAAGATACTGGCATTTTTACTACACAAGAGGGGGTCTTTTCCCACCCCTCTCAGACTGCCCTGCCATGTGGCCTCTCCTGTTAGGGACTGTTTCCACAGCTCAGTGAGCACCTTCCACTGCTGCTCTGGCTGGGCTTTAGCCCACTGGGGCAGGGTACACTGTAGCCCTATCTCACATCTGCCCTTCTCACATTCACTAATGGCTGAGATGAATGGAATAAAAAATAACCGCAATTGGACCGCTTCCTTCCTGAAATGATGAATGGGTTATTATTTAATTAAGAACAGTGCGTTATTTTTTTAATGGCAAAAGCTTAATTAATCTTACTTTGTAATAGAGAACACGCCTGTGGTAGACAAAAGAACTGGAAAGGAGGTGCAGAATGTGTGAAGTAATTGGTGCTTACACCCAGAGGCAGCAGGAAAAGTCTTGCACTAATGAATTTAGCATCCAGCACCACTTGATTTTCTCATCCTAGCTAACTGCAGTCAAATGCAATGTACAGGCAGCTGCAGATGCTCCAAGTGCAGGCTTCAAATAGTAGTGGTAACTACAAGTGGAGTTGTGCAGGCTCTGAAAACAATTTGGCCAAGAGCTATTGATAACTGTGCGTTCTTCTTGCAGAGCTGTGGCTATTTTTCTGCCTGAGAAATTAAAGGATTTTACCTGTGATCTCAAACAGAGCTTTAAAAAAACAAGCTTCAATTCACAACCCTAGTGTCTTAAAATTTGTTTCTACCAGATACTCATTTCAGCTGTGCAGCTAGGATCACCAAATATCTTTCAATAAATACTTACAGCATTGCTATTGCAAAACCCAATCTGATGATAGCCAAAGGGATTGTAAAGACCTCAACAGAAATCCATCTTTTACCATAAAATTCTTTTTTCTTAATAACCATTTAATACAAAGACAAAGAAACTGAATAAACTGGGTCTGATCTCCTCTGCTTCCAGAAGCAAAGCATGCCTTCAAGTACATCTTACCCAGCCTGGATGAAGAGACCACCACGTCCCCCTTTCGTCTAGAAGAAATTGTCCCATGGATCATCCAGATCAGATGAATGAGATGTGTACCGACAAGAGAAACAGATGTGGGTAATCTTCCTTAGAGCATTCCCTGTCTTGAGGCAATAGATTCTTAACTAGATAGTGCAGCCCAAGGAAATTACAGTTTTAAAGCAATATTCAGTTTACACTCCATTCTTTTATTCCTGTCAGAAAGGAAGGAAGGCCATGTACATCAGTGGTCGAAAAATGGGTTTGTAGGAACAGTGTGAAAGGGCCAGAGGTGTTTAGTAGCTTGGTAGATAAAGCGGTATTTTGAAAGCTAAGACATATTTGGTCAAGTCTCATCATGGAGAGTAAAGAATGGAGTCTGAATACTTCACCAGCTACTTCCTGCCCACCAAAAAGGGACAGAAGGGAGATACCATCTCTGGCAGTTTACTCAATCTAAACTTCAATGCATTTAATTTCTAAGACAAAACTATCTAGTGGATTTTTCCAACAGAATTAATGAACCGTTTTGTGACAACTGAAACTGAACTTTTGACAAACTGATTACTCCCTTCCTCTTCAGTGCAAGGCAGCTCTGATTTGCATGCTTACAGACCTTGGGTCTCCAGAGCCAGAATCAATGGGATTTGAAGGCTTCATCCAACACCTACAAGCTGTGCATGTGTGCTAATACACAGGAAAGGACAAGGAGTAAGGATGTGGTTGATTATCCATGCTGCTAGGAGAGAACTTTGACTCCCACTTCTTTAGGGCAAAATCCAAGTGTTCCCAGTATTTTCATAAGAGGATTTGCTTGACCCATTGTCATTAATGAGAGATCATTTGGAAACTGAAGCCTTCTAGGGTCAATCCTGCTCAGACCACTACAATGGAAGGATTATCACTGACTTCAGTAAGAGCAGAATTAAGTCTCTCTTGATATAAATATATTTATTCTATGGTTAACTTTCTCCTTTGAAATGTCTATGCTTATCTACAACATGCAGATAAATATTTTTGTATATGAAAAACCTTCCAACAAAAAAAAAAAAACAACAACCCTTAAGTTCTTGGTATTAATAAGATGTGACATGTACTCGGTTTGCTGTGAAAATACCGCAACCTAGCATACATACATGTGTGTATATACAAGTGTGTGCACATGTATGCATGTGTATTTCACACATTTTTGCTGCTGAAAATGAGCATACAAGGTATCTACACAAATAAGCACACTGTGATGCCCATGAGGATCCCTTCATCATGCAAGAACTAAACCCTCAAATGGAAACAGACTTTCATTTGCACCTAATAATGACTCCTGAAATTTCTTATTTGCATCACCATCCTTTTTGGTCTTCCCTAGGTGGAGAGTGCTGACCCAGGATTGCTCAGGTCCTCTCCTTTGTCATTTTACATGCTGATTTTGTTCCTTTTATGTGAGAAAGAGAGTAGACGGTGGCATGGCACTGGATTTTGAGTCCAGACTCAGGCCAGACCCCACAACGTGCCTGTCTAGCACACAGTGTGTTTCAGCTCAAGGAAGGACAGAGGTAAGCATGTGCTGATGCTGTGACTGAGATTCTGGGTGCCCAGACACTTAGCCCCTGTCAGTCAAAACACCTACTGACTCCTCCAGCCTGTCAGCAGCTCCTGCCACCAGGAACATGGATGATACCACTCTCTTCCACAAATACCTGAACTTGAGTATCCTTTTTTTTTTTTTCCCCATGCCAGAACCCTGCATTTGGATGACTGAGTGCTCATGGGCAAAAGCGCTCAGAGAAGCTTGTGGTGCTTCCCCGAAAGGCGGATTGTGGTCCTCCCTTGGAGGCACACAGCTCAGCTGGAGGGTCACTGGACATGTGTAATTCTTCTCCCACTGTGCACTAGATGCCACTGCACAGACTGATTTTAGTCTCACCGCCAGGCACCCTCTTCCCTCTGGGCATATTTCCACATTCCTTCAACAGCAAAACTTTCTGGTGATAAGGAAGGAGAGGCATTAGGACAGATTTCCTAGGAAGGCTGGAGAATCTTCATCACGCAAAGTTTTTAAGGCAGCAGCAGAAGGTGTCCTTAGATTGTAACACCCCCCATTTCAAAGCAGCTGTACGGTCTGGGATAAGGAGGAGTTACTACTGCTGCTAGTGGCTCCTCAAGGCAGATGAGACATTGGGAACCTCCGTAGTACATGATCTCTTCCAGCCTTACTTTCCGTTGATTCTGGGAACAGATATACAGACTGTGGAGGAACGTAAGTTCCTCTTCCTCATTGCAGATTTCCTGACAGGACACTCTGTCTGACCTAGACACAGCAGCATCTCACAGATGTCATTCAGCAATCCCAGATGCCTCCCAGAACACCCTTCTCTCTGGTGTGCCCCGCTGGACTCTTTTGCATGAACCAACTCCAGGAAGATGTGCTAAGCCTTGTGCACCTCCTTGTCACCTGCTTCACACAGTCAGTGGTCACTAGCTGAAGGTTATGCAACATCTGATTTATAATCTGTAGTACAGTTCAGTGGAAACAGCTGTTTACAGCTGTGAGTGACAGGGTGCCACTGGTACTTCGAGGGCTGGTGCGTGAGCCCTGGCTGAAGAGGGCAGCTTTGAAAACACTAAGCCCTACCTTCTACTTCCCACCTCCCAGCACAATCTAAGCTCTTAGTTTGGGGACAGGCCAGAAAACATGTCTGTGCATTAACTTGGTGCCAAGAATTACAACACCATCCCAGTATCATCCATGATCATTCGCACACCTGCGTGGGGTTTTTATGTTCACTCTGCCAAGTGCTCATTCACAAATTCTGTATCTGCAGCAGATTTTACTGGCTTTCAGGAGCCAAGTAAATAAAATTAAGGACTCTCTGACAGAAGCAGGTTTCATCCCTACGCTAAGCTGTATGAAATAGGAAACAATGACCGAGTCTAAATGGAGGTCTTCCTTGAGGTCTGAATCAATTAACTACAAGGTCTGTCAGAGTTAAAGCTATGTTACAAAAGATTCAGCCACAATAAATACTTGTGTCAGCCCTTTCTTTCCCAAATAGTGAGTTTTCAAAAGGTGCTTTTGTGGCCATGGTAATTTTCAGTTCTGATTTTTTTATTTCTGCTTGACAGTTGAAAATCCTCTGAATTTTAGGGTAGCCCTCCATAGTGGAAAGGATGGTCCCAGAGGTTGCCAAGGCTGAGGGCAAAGCATCCCACAGCCATCCATATTAGCCCGCGCCTGGGCAGCTGTGCAACACGGGGCTGTGCTGCAGGGGGGAAAACAAGCCTTGCTGCTAATCGGACCTGGTAGGGTGGACCCTCCTCAAGTCACCCATAGCGCTGGAGCCAGCAGTGGTCTGCCGGAGCCAAGAAGCTGGCGGTGTCAGGGCACACGCTCGGCCAGCCCAGCAGCGAGGAGCACCAGAGCAGGCATAGCTGGAGGCAGCACTCAATCATCACTTCCCACACGAGCCTGAGGCCAAGCAACAACTTCCCCACCTCCCTAAAAATCCAGTAGCAGTATATATCCAAAGCCTCCATGTTGCCACAACAGGTTTTACATTTGCACTCTGGAATAATTACTGTGTAATTGCTTTTTTTTTTTTCCTGATGATTATTAAAGCTTTTACCAGAGTGTTATTTGTTTATTTTATGGATTAGCATATTTCGCGTTGCTTGTGTCAAGTACTTTTGTTGCAGGTTTATCAGCTATTGCTTGCTGCCAGCTGAATAATTCCGTAAATGAGATTTGAATAAACTCTCCCATGTAAGTAAATCTACACACAAAAGTGTCACTCCATGAAAGCTATCTCTTGCTTGGTAAGTAAACTGTGTGCACACCCATCTGACATTCAGGCCATAAACAGCCCTTGCCGTTTAACAGGACATTGTGGAAAAATACAAAGCAGCCTGTGAGAATGCATGCAGTATTTTTTAAATTATAGAAGAAAGAAGGTGAAGGAAACTGGGAATGCCTGTAGGAAAATATTCTTAAATAAAACAGAGTGAGAGAGACACAGTAGCTTCCAGAACAATATAGCTTTTCTTATTCTACAGTATTTCTAACACCGACCACCCAAACTATGAATTATACTACCCAAAACCAGGGTGACGAGTTTAGTGAGTCATAGCTTTGAGCCCTCTTGTAAAATATTTAATTCCAAACACACAAAAAAGGATGAGTCCAGACCTCAAAATATTATATTTGTGTTTTTAAAAATGAAAATAAAAATCTGTCAGGTTCATAGTAAGTTTTCCAAGTTTTCTTGAAAATATGGATGTAAACATTTTCATTTTTAAAAATGAAAGCAAAGACCTCCTTTGAATTGAATCCTAGTATGCCAGGAGCTATGGCTTTAAAAAAAAAAAAAACAAAACAAAAAACACAAACAAACAAACAACAACAACCAAACCCAACAACCTACCCAATAAACATTAACAAACCTATAAGTAAAATGTCAAGCATTAGCAGACCATGGACCACAAGCCTTTTCCCTTTTTCTATTTTCCAGCAGGGTTGACTGTTCATCGTCACCAGGCCTCAGGTTCTTCACAGTAACCAAAGCTTAAATTACTTTCAGCGCCATTTGCGAGGCAGTTGCTTGAAAAAAAAAAAAGAAGGGTGGAGGGCAAAGAGAAATGTAATCCGGATGGTGCTCATCTGGATAAGCTTCTGGGAGCTGCAGACAGGGAGCAAATTTACCTGCCAGCTCCGGAGCGCAATATGCAACATCGCTGGTTCTCAACAGAATGTCAGCTAAGCTCGTCCAAGTTATGTTTACAAACTAACCTCCAAAAAAGAGGAACCAAAATCTTAAGGATTCCCATCTAGGAGGATTTGCTTCCATAAGATAGTCTTAGGGTGCTTACTAAAAAAAGTAGTTTGCAAAAAAGGCATCAGTTTGACAATACTCTGTGAGAGCTCAGCAATTACCTTTGCTTCCTTGACATGCCAAATAAAGGGCACAATCAATGAGAGACTGACTCAATTACAAAGGATGAGTGAAACTTGATTTCAGACACTACATTGGTCTTTTCGTCCTCTGTTCATTCTGGAGGGGGTACAATTTCTTCACCCTTGTGAAAAAAAGCTACACAAATGGAGGGAAGAAATGGCTGACTATACCAGGGTCAAAATGAAAGTAATAAATATGTAGGGAATGTAACTCACCTCCCTATAGCAAGCCTACCATAAATGCCTCTATCAAAATATGGGAAGTTGTAAACTGCAAAACACGTTCTACTTAGTTGTACAAGTATTGAGTGCCTGCTTTCCTGTCTAGTATTAAACTGTTTATTTTCATGCCATTGGACAAATGGAAAAGCTATCTGTTAGAGCAAGTCTCTAAAATAAGTAATTTTATTACATTGACTCAAGAGATGAGGCAAGCAGCAGCATCCTAACTCATTTGATTTAGGGTACTCCAAAAATACGCAACCAACACCTGCCAATAACTGAGACAAGTCCTGGTAGAGGTTGGAAAGAAATTTAAGAGACTTGGTACTTTCTGTCACTGGCAGAAGTCCCGCTAATACATGCTGCTTATTTTTCTCTGTCTCTATCCTCTTTTTTTCAAAGAAGTTTTCTTTACAAAATCTACACTAACCCAAAGTTCTACACCAAATGTTCCATATCATGCGTGGGCACAATTACTATTTTTTTTTTAAATAACTGGGACGATGTTAGTACAAACCATAAAGAATACGAAAACATTCTTTGGTTAATCACAGAACAAGACCTGTTGCGCATCAAGTCACCAAAACATCCTGGGTCTATGGTGTAACCACAGAACCTCAGGAAGCTAACCTTCCATATCAGGCAGTAATTCTTACTATTAAATTCAAGTGAATGACTAAAGTTAAGCCCATGTTTAAGTGTTCTGCTGAGAAGGAAAGAGCTAGCAAATCAGGATCCTTCAGAATAACCAATTAACACAAAAGTTGTTGCTAAGTTATAGAACTGTTGCTGATCAGCTGAACAACTTGCAGATGTAGCAGAGATCAGTGTAATAGTTTACACCCATCTATAACAAGTGTGTTAATGCTCAGCACGCTTTAAAAGGGTAGTCCCTGCATACCCAATATAGCTGTTAAATCATTCAAGTATGTATAAATTATAGAAAAATTATAGAAAAAAAATACTGGAGATTAAGATACTGGAGATGGGATGCTCCTTATGATCATGCAGTCCAGCTTCTCTACTGCCCCTCCTATTTAAACACTCAACTAACGCAAGACTTTTGGGATAAGGCAAAAACTCTGAGAAGCTGCAGGAAGTCAAAAGGAAGCATATTTATTCCCCCCAAAAGGGCAAAATTTAGAAATTTTGGAAGAAATGTTGAAACCTCAGAATTTTCACACAACAAGTAATTGCAAAATATTCAGTTTCTGAACCTACAGAAATGTTTCATATGGAAGTGTTTCAATATTTACATGATAATAAAATATTGTAATATAATTTATCATAACATTACAGATTACATGTGCTGACTAATCTCAGGGAATCATTTGCGTAATTTATTTCTACAAATCTAAATACCATTCATGTATTTCTACAAAACATTTCAGCAAGCTGGAACAGGGGTTTTCTGTTGGTAAACCCTTCTGTGAGCTGCCGGTTTGCCGGCAGCTGCAGATCGCACCAGGCTGGCTGGCACAGCCCAGGAGCAGCACAATGCCAGCATATGCAAACCTGAAGTTTCCCTGACTGTAATACCGTGCCCCCAGACAAAGGCACATGAGCAAAGGTTTTAAAAAAATCTGTAACAGCCTGCTTGGAAACAAGCATTACCAAACAAAAAGCACTCCCAGAGCTCAAAAATTATTTAATACAAAATTTCCAGTGGCAGTACATCCGTGCTGCTCTGAGTATCCGAGATGTGATTCAGAGTGCCTTTTGTAATGCAACCAGCTCTTAGAGTTTTACTCTCTGTTCTACTGCACGGCAATGCTTTTAGTCAACGTATCCTATCCGCAAGTTCTGGCAACAGCATATCAGCCCCATGTTAAAAAAAATGCTGCAACGACTGAGTGGTGGACTTTGTATGAACCTTCAGTTACAGGCTGTAATGCATTTTAAGCATGGAAATGATTAGGAGCCCAAGCAAAACTGAACAGCTTCCCACCTTCTTCTCAATCACCATTTCAATCACAGAGCAAGCACCAGCATATGCTGAAAGGAATTCCATGGTATTTCAAACCTGGCTCTGCTTCTAACAGCTCAGTTAGGTCCAGAAAAGCCGTTACCAATCAATCACAAGAAATACCAGCATGGACTTTGATAGCTCCCTCCAGCAGGTATCTGGTTTATTGTAACTCTGGCTTCCTCGCATTTGGTAACCCATACATTCACCAAGGGCACAGAGGTTGTGGCCAAAGGAAACCTTGCACAATGCATGGGGGAAATGCAGGTTTGGAATCACATTCTAATATTTGCATTTAGATTCTGCAATGTAAATATCAGCCCCAGCGTGAGGGAGACTCAGTAGAGAAGCATGGTCTTCTCAGGTGAGATGTCTGTGGTGGCCACATCACAGGGCAATGTGTTTCTTCCTTGCAGAAACATTTTTGAGAAGCAGAACAATTATCCAAGGTACAACCTGCAGTGCCCACAGTTTCTTCAAGACTTTCAAACTACTGCAACAACAACTTTGTCAATTCTAGCGCTCACTGTAATTTTATTCACTAATTGATCCATTTACAGTCTAGACTTAATTCTCTAAGGACTGGTTGTACTATGGTCTTCTCTTTTTTAATATCCTCGTAGCTGTCTCTCGCTTTTTTTTTTGGTCACTATTTAAGTGAACATACTTGAAGAACGAGCCTTCTATGCTGCTGACCCTGAAGAGGGTTTTTGCATAACCAGTTAATTTAAAAGAACAGAAGGAGAAAGACTAAAAACCTAAAAAACAACCCTACCACATAAAAAAACCTGATACCTGATGGCGTCAGTGAAATCCAGTTGGGTACTTTAAAATCCCCAGATGTCATCTGTCAGTGCTCTTCTGAACTCAGGTCAACACAGACATGTATCACTGCCTGTTTTATTTGAATGGGTCACGTCTGAACTAGAAGCCACCTTTTTAAATGATCTACCAAGACGTATATAGAAGTGCATTCAGTCAGACAAAAAAAATTAAGAAGTCCTTCAAAAATAATATATATTGTAGAACAAAGTTATCTTCACTTCTGCTCTGTGATACGCAATGCAACCATTTTCTTCTAAGCAAGCTGTTGTGTAATGAAGAAATGCATGCCTGTATATAGGCCCCAGTTCACCACAATATTCAAGTACATACCTAGATTATAATATTACATTAGAAAATCTGCTAATTAGACTTCAGAAGCTTCATTCAACCAACGAAATATACAAATTAATACATATTATAAAGGTACATACATACATACACATAAACATACATACTCTATTAGTCCTTGTTTTCCTGTTGGTGCTATTTGCACACCTAATTATGGCATTAGTCATCTTAACATTTTCATTACTATTTCTAATGCATACTGGGCTGCAGTCATCTAAGTCATACAGCTCCTAGAGGAAAAACGTGGTTTATGGGACCACTGTCTCTAGTGTACAGTTTAATAATGTTAAAAAGATACCAACATAAAATTAATGACTAAATTTTTCATGGAGGGAGCATTACATTTCCACTTAATGGGGGTTTAAACAGTTATTTCTCTATTATTACTATATTGCTGAAACTAATGTTCAGTAGCCCGTTGTATGAGCGGACGGAGAATCCAAATTACTATCGGCGCTAATGATAAATATCCTTAGAGAGTAAATATCTTCTGAATGCTGTGCCAGTTCTAATCTGACTGAACGTATTTCAGCTGCAGCAAAATCTCTTCTGGTGGTGTTTGAAAGTAAAGGATTAAATAAGGCTTCACTTACTTTTCTGTGTCAAAGCAAACATTTTCAGGCTCTGTAATTTCAACTAACTACAAAGTGGAAGCTTTCTAACTGGTGTTGGGCTTCAACATCTACATACCTGGTGTCAAAAACGCAGCACACTTACCCTGGTGCAACTGCACAAGCAGTCAAGCGCAGTGTGCTGTGGTGAACTGTGGCTGGCTTCGCTGCGGTACCCTTCCTACTAAAGGGCAAAGCAATCTGTTCTCTGCACAGTATGCAAAAGCCAGAAGGATCTGAGCATGAAAAACAGTTTTTTCAATTCTTCTGAAATAGACATTGCAAATGTTTTACATTTCTTCTGTGTTTCATCTGATGAATTTGAAGGCATTTTAGATATCCACGTTGCCTATGTTCTACAATCCAACAGCAAGTATGTTACATAAAGGGAGTACATTGTTCTTTTCTTTCTCCTCCCTTCCATTCCCTTCCATACAGTGTAAGAAGAGCTGGCCTGACAGCCTGAGGAAACAAGCCTTGCACCTCCCAAGAGGAGGCACAGCTTGGAAAGCTTGTGCACAAGCTTCCCCACACAGTCACACCAGGGTGCTTCTGCTCTGGAGGGATGCAGATACCCTTTTTACCTCCACATCCTTTACCACGAAAGCAGGTTCCAATCTCCTTAGCTACGTCGGTTCCAGTTACTCCATGCATCCCTACCTGTGCCTCATTTTTATTCCTCATTCCTGTATGACTAAAATCTACCCTTTCACCTCCCCACTGTTCATATAGCCTCTGCTCACATTTAGCCCTTTCTCTTTCCAAATGCAATTTCTGTGACCTTATGGCCTTTCTAATTCCCACACCTTGCTTACGTTATTCATAAAAATAGATTTTCTCTGCAGACATCTTACTTGCCTTTTGCTTTGCTCACATTACCTCCTCTTTCTTCACCACTCATACTCCTTACATTTAATATTTTAGGGAGAGTATTTTAAGATATCTTCTGAACTCTCTTTTTTCCAACAAGGTGTTTTTTTTTAATCCCTGGCAGCCAGAGAGCGATGCTGTCTTATGCCTTTGTTCTGCACATTTTCCCCACTGCAGTTGGTCTCTCCGGTCCTGCACAGGTTGCTTTAAGCCACTATCTGTTTTCTCCCAGAATTGCCCAACCTCCATCTCCCCTAATGACTGCAAAGCCTAGACAACCGGCAGATCAATCATCCTGCTCTAGCTTCTCACTTGCACACACACCCTTCAGAAGGAAAAAGTTTCCTTTCATTAACGGGGATAATAGTCTGGCACAAACACTTCACAATCCATACCTCCTCCTCTACCACCTTGCCTCCATGGTACCTGCTTTGGTTCAGCCACGGTGCACATTAAACAGGATTTGGGTTTCTTTAACTGTTCGGGTTGAGGAAACGGGTAAGAGATGATGCCATCATCATAGCTAAGGGGCAGACACCTGCAGCCAGGGCTGCGGAGCAGCAGGTGCTCCTCCTCAGGGAAAAGGGGCAGCCAGGCAAGGGGAGTTTCTCAAACTGGCTGCATCCCCAGAAAAATCAGAACAGGGAACTGCCGCCTAAGTCACAAGCTCAGTTTTCCACGTAATTGCTGATACTGTAAAATACTGCTGTTTGCCCACAAGACCAGCGCTGTGAAGCAGACCTAGTGAAACCAGCTGGTTTCAAATAACTATAGCTGCCAAAGCTCAACAAAAATATGAAGCTGAACTCATTTTGATTTGAGAATGACCCCTTCCTCTTCTAAATTGGATACAGCAATTCATCACAGCAGGCCACGACCATGGCACAGCACACACCTAAGCTGGGATGCCACTTCTTCACTGACAATATTTTAGTTAATACCATTTAAACCTAAATTTATACTTGTTAAAATATAAATATTCACAAATTAAACATAGAGCAATGTGGAAAACCAATACTTAACCTGCTTCTGATAAGCTAAAACATTGGCTCAGGGGAGTAAATGGATGACAATCCATCAGCCATGACATACAGGCAAAAAACTGGAGAGAGAGACTACGGGAAATGGTTTCTTGGCTTGCGCACACATTTACAGAGGCCTAGCAGAAGGAAAAAATGCAGGAAAAAGCTATTCCTACTCGTGAATTTGCAAAGGTTTATCACCTCGTTTATCACATAAAAAGCCTGTGTTTCCCCACTTATATTTGTAAACAGTCCAAATGTTGCTCATGACAACATGACAAATATTCCCTCCAAATCTGCATTCTGTGTATGATGACTTAAAGATGCTTTTGAACAGAGTGACACCTCCCACCCTTTTTGTTAAATATTTGCTTTTTATGACTTAGTTTAATGCATCCCATTTCCCCACATAAATATTTACAAATTTCCCATCATTGACTTAATCACAATAATTTATTTCAATGGTTTGGCCCAACCTAACATTATCTGGGATCCAGCCTTTACCTATATTGCTCATTCTTTTTCAAATGGCAGAGCTCTGTTACCCATCATAGAGGGGTTTATATATTTGCATTTGTAATAATAAGATAGAAAGTTTTTATTGAATAAAATGTGCTGATTTTTTATCAAAGTGCCAGGGTTAACATCGTTAAATTGGCACAAAAGACACACACCATCACCATGTTCTGGGAAAGGTGGCTTAAGAAGCAAAAAAATCTTTTCCTTCCAATTTAAATTGGACTCTTTCCGCTGACTTGACCGCACTGAGCATTAGAGGAGGGCCTGAATCTCCCCAGAGATTGGAGAACAACAAAGAAAGAAGGTGTCTATCATGCCTGAAAGGTACAGTCAGAAACCTGAGGAGGGAAACAGACAGTGGCATTGTACCAACAGTACAGCCCTGTTCAACAGATGGGTCGTAGTCTTGCTTCATATTTTTCACTTTTAAAAATTAACATTTTTAATGTCAGAATTTAAGAGAATCCCTGAGGCATTGGAGAAATTAACCATTGTTCATTTTTTATTAAGTCATAAAAAGAAAATAAAAAGATCTTTGTGGCCAATTCAGGATTCTTCAGCCAGACTGTAAAGCAAAGGGTTCCCTGAGCTATTTCTTTGTCTAACGGATCATTTGCTTTGTGTCGGGTTTTGCTTCACAGTGTGCAGCATGCAGCCCAGATCCCCTTTAATTCTTCTTGGCTAAACTATAAGTCAGCCCTTGCTCCATGACAGAGCCATGGGAAGTACAAATCATTGCAGAATATAAGTGATAATTATCTGGCAGCTTAGTTACCGGTTTAGATGTCGAGTTACAACCCACTCCCCAGACGCCCCTCTACCGCTCACCATAAGCATGTATTCCTACAATAAAATCAAAGTCCGCCAGGGCACTTGGAAGCTGACAAGCCATGCGAGACTGCCTGCAAACTTGTCCATGGGACAAACAGCAGCTGTAAAATGATAGTTACAGCACCTATAAGGAATGCGAATTTCCTCTGGAAAGCAGACATACACAACACTAGCCTGGTCTGAGCTCTGATCAGGCTTTTGGGAATGGTTTAGGACCACAACACAGTTCTCCCTCTGAGAGAGAGGATGAGAGAAAGAACAAGCCCTACACTGACCAATGCTATCACACTCCTTACCACGCTACCTAGGTGCTGAGGGTGTTCAGGTAAAGTGGAATAAAATAGTCAAGCTCACTGGACTTCTCAAAGATTTGTGTCCATAGACGCTGGAAACAGCTTAGCTATGGACCTTGAATTGAGTAAACAGACAAAGGCAAAAATTAACAGAAAACAGAGACAAGAGCTCTTCTACCCTGCTGAGGCAGAACAAGCCCCCAGTCATGTCACTCTACTCATGGCAAGACTCTGTCTTCAGTGGGAAGTAACCAGGAGATCCTCAAGGGAGTCTACTGACCGTATGAAACACAGACTGGAGCAGCTCTGAATTTAAAAAAAAAAATCCCCCCAAAACCCAACCTTCAGTCAAGAGTTCCACATATGCTTGGGGTCTTGGAGACAAATCAAAGTATTTCCTACATTTTCAGTCACTCCTCGTAGACACTTCTCATCAAGTCCTCAGAGCGGTGCAATAAGAAGCCAGCACAGCCACATCACCTGACAGGCTGAAAAATACTTTCTGCCAAATCAGCAGCCCTCATGAGGTGACGTTTTCTCCATCTTCCACCACACAGTCTCTGCTCCTAAAAGTTCAGCCAGCAACTGCAAATTTTCTTTGCCTCACATCCTAGCACGTCTCCACCAGCAACAACTGTCTGATCAGAAAGGGTACTACTATTAATCAGAACAAAAGTACTCCAGGCCAACTGACAGCAAGGCAGGAAAAAAGAGCAATGTCCCAACCATGAAATAACACAGCAACAAATTTTATGTGTGGTTTCATTTGTTAAAGTCCTTTTGCCTGCTGACATTTAGACCTTCTTCTCTAGCTTAATTTCTTATAGCATGAGAACATGTCTTAAAATTTCAGGGTCAAGTAGAATGTGGTCTATATATATTCTTCGTGCTGGGTTCAATTTGTAAAATTTCTCTTCTGTGGATGCAGTTACACCAATACAGGTTATTCCCTTTTCTGAATCCTTTCATGTCTAAAATGCTTTTGTAGTGGTGTAGCTGAATTCACATAAGGCAGCGAAAACCAATTTAATCATATCCATACTATATATTATTGTCATGAACTTAATTTTGTAATCACCATACAAAGGAATAAATTACAACCTTGTTTTTAAACCAGAACCACTTACATGGTTAGACAAAACCTCTCAAAGCAATTAACTATATTACTGCTATTACTGGGTTATTAGCTTGAAAAAAATACTTCCAAACAAAATTATCTTCTATGGTAACTTCTCTCCCCACGTTATTAGAAAGGGAGGAGCTGGGCTTACACTGTTTCTGGATGTGGCTAATCTCCTACACCTCAGAGCCAAGGGAAAATGGCTGCAGAAAAGCAACCTGGAGGAAAATTAATCCTTCGCCTTCCTGTTTCTGAGGGCCAAATAAAGCCAAATCTCGTCTCTGGGGTAAAGTCTGCCGAGCTCTGACATATTTCCACTCAAGGCCATCTGGCTCACTCCCCCAGGAATGTCCACCTCCTCCTTTGCACCCACATCCCCCCCCGCCACGGGGCTGGCACAGGCCATCACTGCTCCCACCACCTCGCCTCTGCAGCAACACAGGCAGGTCCACGCTGGCTGCACAGCTACGGCTTTGCAGTGGGAACACAGGCTTTGACCTTACATTTGTAAAGCACATAAAAAGCTTGACCGTATATTCAAGCAAGAGGAAAACTTTTAAACTCCTATCACACTCAGGGGGAGGTGCTTTAAGAGTACCTGGCGTACCTCTGTAAATAGGTTCACTGCTACCTGAGTGCCTCCTGCCTAGAGAGGAGTTATCATGAGATGACGTTTAAGACAGAGCAGCTCAAATACAGCGAAGTAATAGCTTAGGTATTTGACCACAAAATGGAGAACAGCTACAAAAAAGGAAAACCAGCGAAGGTCCTAATGGAGATCAACCTGAAACACAGATGTGATGCAGCGGCTGTGCAGATTCCCATCTCAGGGCTTGTCTTTCTAGGGAACTTATCTCAGCACATACTTTTGTCTTTCCAAATGTAAACTCGGCGATCCAACTCCTTCCTGTGGCCTCCGTTTATCAGTTACATCCTACTTTTTTTGAGTGAGTGCTCAGTCTCGGGAACCTTCCAAACGTATTTGGATCTCTGACTTTTCTCTTGCTCCTATTCAACTCATCAGTATGAACATATACTGTCATCCCGTCAGACAAAATGCCAGGGAAACATTGTCTGACTTGACCAAAACAAAACCACTTGGAAACTCTTTTGGATGCAAATGAATCCTTTTCAACTTGCTTTCCTGCCCATGAGCCTTGGTGTCACCCAACATCTGTCTTTCCCATGCAATGTAAATACGTCACTTGAGGCTCATCTGGAAGCTGTAACCAGCTCTATTCAAAGCCATTCTTGCACAAGAGGGTTACAGTTAATCCTCCCACTGTACCTTACAAAACACATGCCTTAGGAACACTTACACACATCTTATAAACATACACACTTCTTAGTGACTGTACTGTTTGCGTTTTGTCCCTAGCATTGCAGAAATTCAAAATGTAACACAAACATGGATCTGAGACTGAGGGGCCATACAGGGACTGAGCAAAACCCTCCCTTCCCCCATGCACAGACAGGGTTATGGAAGAGGCACAAGTTTAAATGCTTCTCCCAAAACACTAAAAAGAGAAATATTCCAAGACAGTTTTCCTCCTGTTTCTCCCTAAAGGTCCCGTCTTATGTCTTGTCATAAAACCAAAGCAAATTCTGATGCAATGCTAAAGCACTTACTTGGTACCAAACATGACCTATGATCCTAGGGAAGTTCTTTGAAATTTTCCTTTTTTGCAAATCATATCTCTTGGGGATTTTATTTGTGCATGTACTCATACTGAAGTCTTTTGCTGTAAAGATATTCCTGTTCACTCTTTGGGGATTTTTTTTTTAAATCTTAAGTTAATTGACTGCCAATTAACTGAAGCTATTTAGCATCTTTGAAAAAGCAAGTCAGAACTCTCCCCGAACATTTGTAGTGCGCTACAAATATTTGTAGTCTGGCTTAATCTGATCCCTAAAGTAAACTAGAAATGTCTGTAGTATATATTTTAAGATTGCACAAATTCGTGGTTGACAGAGGGGTTTTCACTTTCTGTGGAAGCTCAGCATTGACTTAGGTTGATCTTTGGCTTTTTACACTGTTTTTTTTTTTGTTAAAAAAAAAAACCAAACAAACAACTTCCAAAGTCCTGGCTCTTGGGCCTATGCCCACAAAACTTCCTCTAAATAACTTCTTCAATTAAAGATAATTTTGAGGTTCTGAGATACAACGATAAAAAATAATATTGGGCACCCAAACAGTGCAAGATAGAGGGAGTATTTTTAGGAGTACCAATAAAATGGAACATGTCATGTATATAAACAACCACAGAAGTATTTTGGAGCTTGTATTATTTGATTATATGCAACTTGTAGTAACTGATTATATGCAACTTGTAGTAATTGATTATGAACCCCATCCCAACAGTCTCTACAATTTAATAATGTCAAAGCAGGAATATATGCATTCTCCTCTTTCACTAGAGTTTCATTAGCATTTATACTTATTTAGTCTACACATACGTTTATTTGCTTGATTGGAGAGAGGCATCATGTATATTACAGCCATTTACTCATGTTACAGACTCGAATTGCAAGACACTCTTTCTCTATCCTGACATGAACAGACACCATTTTGTCAAGAACATAATCTAAAAGGGTTCATACTGATTTTTGTTTTCTTTTTTAATCAATCAAAAGTCTACCTCTTCAACTACAGCTAATGGATAAAGTAGCTTTTTCAAGTTGAGAAGCATAACAGTCTTGCTGAACACAGTAACAGGACAGAAGAATGGCCAGTTAACGTTTACTCTGATTTCTTTAAGTGTGTGGGATATTTTATCCGTATATTATCTAAACGTAGTAATTTAAAACTTCAGTAGCTAGTTTATGATTGCTGTTTTAAGTGATTTCTCTATATACAGAAACATGTATATCCCTACCCATAGAAAGTAGTTGATGAGATGTACCACAAACCAAGAAGAACAGGATTTTCAGAGGACAGGTATTTACTCAGCTTTGCATATAATGGTTTCCCTGAATCTCAAGATTCTGATGCGCGCTTTGATTAAATGAGGATTACTTGCAATGACTGGCAAAGTAGAAATAAATCTCTAGCTTTACACTAAAGCCCACCAAAATGCAGCTATATTTAATTCAGTGTTTGGGCTGACCTACTGTTGCTTTGAGCTGGTAAAGTGATAGAAAAACATAGTATTTGGAATGATTAGATGAACCTGCTTAATGGGTATTATCTAAGTATCTATGTTCCCAGATTTTTTTTTTCATTTCCTATTAATTCTACCCGTATGTTGTTACTGATACGCTATGCTTTTATCTTGAATGATAGAGGGTATGTTTGAAACATACAAACTATTGGTAAAACATCCATTTCAAGCCAAATTACTCTTCCCAACAAGCAATTGTACGTTTCCCCCCATATTTCATTTACTCTAGTCAGCTAACAATCAAATCATGCAGCTCTTCAGGGCTGTTTAAGATTCACATTCGTATGTAGCTTATAAATGTGTTGCCCATTTTAGTCAACGATGTCTTAGAGAAATGACTTTTCAGAGTTTGGAATATTTTCTTGCTAGCCCATCCAGTTGACATAACATACTCAAACATCTCACTTTCTGACAATCCAGGCTTTCTTTAGATACAAATGTTAGCAAAGCCTTGGAGTTCCATAAAAAAAACCAGAACAGACACATGAAATTGTTTTCTCGTGTATTCCTGCATACATCCCTTTTGTCTCTAAAGCTTTCTTTGCTCCAGACAGTAGCAAAGCCCTGTAAGTGAACTAGGTGTATCTCAACATATAAAGTGAGAGCAGAGTCTGCAATCGTCTCACTAATTGCTTATAAAAACCTTTGTATCACAATTCTGCTATAATATGGGTCCATAAGAAGTGCAAAGGTAAAGCTGTTTCCAACTGCAGAGAAAACATTTCTAGTAGCTTCTGCTACAGCCCACGGAAGTTCCTGCTGTAACTAAACATTAAGAACCCTTCCAAGGAACCTACTAACACCTCCTTAAACACGTGGTAAAATTCAGATGAAAAATTATCTGATCCTGGAGTTTTACCACTTTTACATTTAGCATAGCTTCAAAGAATTTGCCTTCCATAATTTATCCTAAATACTTTGTTAGTATTTGTAAATTGCCTGCAGCATTCAGATATGTTTAAATAACTTCTGGTGGGGTATCTGAAATACACAGGTCATCATCATGACCAGGAAAACATAGTAAATGTCTCTCTCTGACAGACATACCTGCATTGATAAATACATACTATTACATTGAATTTAACAGAATCTCTGAATGAACTGATGTATAGGTAAAGAAAAAGCATGACTGTAACAGGCTATTCTGCTAATTTTAGGAACTCAGACAAAAACTGTCCATTAATACAATAAACAAAGCTAAGCTTCCACTTGTAATGGTTAGTTTTGCTTCTAATAATTACAAGCAGCTGCCATGTGAATATTTTAAATTTCCCAAATAAATATTTTTTGAAAAGGTAATATAGGAACTCAAAGAAGGAGGAGAATCCTATGGTCTATTTGCTTTTCTAAAAAAGATCAGTTTGCAGATGTTTTGGATTATTGATATAATTTTTGTTATGATCAGGAATGAAATCAGTAGCTAAAAATTAATTCTTGACTTTATTTACTGAGCCACTGAACAGATACAAGGAAACATCTACAGCTGAAACATGTTGCATATCTGCTCCACGTTAAGTGGTTTACAGCAAAACCTGTGTGACCAATGCGCTGGACCATCATCAGTTCTGTAGTACTGCTCCTCCTGCCTTCCACCTACCCAACCCCACAGCATTGCAACCTTTGGAAATAAACACTGAGCATCTGGTCAGACATCCTCTGGCGCAGTATTAAGCTGCCGCGCGGTAGGGGTTTTGGTGCACAGATATGTGCATCACTGTCCCATAGTGGCTGTCCTTGTAGATCAGAAAGCAGGGGACATAGAGAGAGTTATTAATGGGGTCGCACAGGTAGACCCACATACCTGCTCTTCACTCCTCATCCACACACACATATATTCTGAAATATATGTGTTATATATATATATATATATATATATATAACAGAAAGCGTTATTCTGACAAACTGCAAGGCTGTCGTGATCAATGTGAAAGGTTCACTAGTATTAGTATGGGATAGTCTGAAAACAACCATAAAGCCAAGCTTTTTATGATGTCTGGACTATTTTCTTCCATAGAAAATTTCCATGGTAGTATTGACAGTCGTGTTTTCTTGCCTCTGCTTTCTTCTTATATCTTAGACAAGAAGATGGTGAGTTACAGCCCCAGCACCTGAAGAACGCTGGTGGAATGTGCTTTTAACACACTGAAAGATAGATGGAGAAATGGGATGCCAAGGCTGATGACAAATATCCACCTCTTATGACAAAATAACTGCTTGCTGTATTGTCTATGACCTTTATGAGACCCATGGAAAGAACCTCAGAGATGAATGGTAGGAAGAAACAGGCAGACTAAGGTGTTTAACAGCTGCTGCACAGTTGGTTTTGTTGTTTTTTTTTTAATCCTACAATACATACTGGAAGATTTAGACTATGCAGTTTGGGGCTGTGGCTTTGATGAAGACTAGGCTGTGATAGTCTGGTGTTTTCGGGATAACACCCATACATTCTTTGACAGGTTGACAAGATCCAGGAATTCATAATCAAGATTTTCCCTGCTGGCAGCACAGATGATAATGACAGCAGTGGCAGGACCTTCTACCAACATGCAGACACACCTACCATAGGAGCTGTGGAGCCTGAAAGCACGCATGGGGGTCCTGTGACTACTCCTTACACTGTTAATGCTAATGAAGCTTTTTGACTCTGCAGAAAGCAAAGTCAGCAGAACATAGGACAGAGGAGCTTGCTTCAAGCTACTCCAGTATCTGGAAAGGCCACAGCAGTCTCAGTCACAACTTGTAAAGAAAATATAGATGTGTCATTTTTCTTAAGTGAGAACATCTGGAAATGTCCAGTATAATTATCTTTTTCCTGGTGATGAAGCACAAGGTTGAGAGGCACAGCTTACAGCTGATGTGAGCAATTTGCACAGCCCATAAGAATGGAGCATCCAAATGCAATGAACAATAGGATGGGGAAAGGCTTCTTAAATGCCTCCCTGAATACGAGATAAAAGGCACATTTAAGCAATTCCTTTCCAGGTTACTTTCATTTACCAGGCCAAGTTAAGCAATGACAGGAATGAGGTTGAAGAAAAAATACAGAAGTACTAATTTGTTTCTGATACCTGAAAAACATTAATTGCCTCTGATTTCTGTACAAGTAAAACCTGAGGTTCTCCCTGAAGCACAGGGAACCTCTGCGAGGCAGAAATTCACAAATCCTGGGTAGGTCCTATCTGATCTCGATGTAACTAGACAGCCAACACCGCTCCCATAACCCTACCAGAAAGGCAGCAGCGAGGGTCCCGGTGGTGTAAGGCTTGCCAAATCCAGTGCCCGATACAGGGGAGGCTCCTGAAGATCCATGTCCCCATGCCCAGGCAGAAGCCAGGCTGAGCGTGTATTCCCAATAGGGCACAGGTACACATATTCATACGTTATATGGACATATACATGTGCAGTCAAGCACATCAACTCAGATTGGGAATATGGTACTGACGCGAAGACAAATGGCGTTTACAGCCTGGTCAGACACAAGCACTAACCAGCCACTTTTCTACCTGTGACCAGCCCCTTTTATATCCTTTTCCTCTAGTTTTCCATGCTTGTTCCGTCCCCAGCCCCTCCCTTTCCCCACCCCAGTACTGTCCCAAAACATCCCACAGTAAGTTTTGTGCAACCCCCAAGAGCTCTTCCCCCACAACGAGCCCATACCCCCCAGCAGCAACCCCCAGCCCATAGGTGATCTCAGGACGGCATCTCCTGCTGACTCTTGGTGGTGGGTGTCACCCCAGTAGCCAGCACACAAGCAAGGAAGTGACATCCACCCAGAATAAGACACCCAAGCAGAGGACGAATGGCAAGTGGGAAGGATGGATGAGCCACGCAGCCAGGAAGGCATGGAGGAGCCAGCAGATGCACAACAGCTTTGTCAGGAATGGGATGCGTGAGAGCTGGTGTGGATGATGCTTAGACAGTCCAGTTGATGCTTAGATGATGGAGACTTCAGTCTGGAGCACAGGTGGATTCCAGGCACCTACTTACACTCCCCTTTGAAATGGAAAAAACTGATCCCTGATAACATCAGCCTTCCCCCATAAAAGCCAGGCCAACTCCATTCTAGTGGGAAATAAATACAAATTCTGTGTGTTCTTTGAATTTTAAAAGGCAAACATCCTTCAGCAATATTTGGCCAATGGAGCAACTGGAGATATTTTAATAGCTGCTGGTTGACAGTTCACAAACTGATCGGGTAAGTAGATGAGAGGGCACTTGTTTCTGATTTTGCAAGTATGGGGCGGGTTTATAGACTATGCACACTGCCTGTACAGACAATACATTAACCTCTGAAATAGTATTAATGATCTAATGTTAAAAGTATTTGTCAAGAATCAACTGGCACTAGTGAGCATGCAGTGAAGAACTGCTTGTTTCAAAATTTTGATTCTGCTCCTTTGTGCATCTGGAGAGTATTACTTCAGGAAATTATTCCGGCATGTGCTTAAATCCCTCTGAAATGAAAAGAATATAAGTGCAAGCTTAAAGTTAAGTGAATACTTATGCAGCCTTCCTAGACAAGGGAGTGCAGTTGGGGCCGTAGTCTTCAACTGTATGATCCTATATTCCTCCAGTGTTACGATATTTCTTACAGGCTGCTAAGCATCTTCTTGTCATGAGTGGTCTTTGGCTAGAGTCAAGCATAAATCATGGAAGTAATCTCATCCCACAGTAAATTTTAATCCCAGATCCTTCTACAAATTAATGAAAATTAAAGCGTTACTGCAGGTTGGTTGCCCGCATACCCCACTTCAGCTTGTACCCCCGGGCTTACTGCAGTTTTACAGACAGGACCATAAGACCCATCTATCTGCCCATCTGAACTAGGAACTTCTGCTGTCAAAAGACCTGCAGGTGCCCCACTCCTGAAAGAAATGTCGCCTGGATCCACACACTGCAACAGCCTGTGCAGTACCAGGGCTCCTTCCAGGGGATCATGAACGTCTGCAAACATTTTCCTGCAATCTGCGCTTTTTCACACTAGTTTTTGATCACTGCTATCTCACCAAGAGCACGTGTCACTCCTGGCCTCTGTTTTAGAAAGCTGATTTCCATTCTCTTTCACCCCAGCCTCTTAAGTTATGTCACAGAAACAATGGTATTGCGCAGAAGCACTGTTTCCTGCAAGACCTGCATACACGTGTGTGTATACACACACACACACACACAGAGCCAAAAGAAAATCATATGAGAACCAAAAGATACCACTCAGATGGATCAATGCTATTCTTGTATCTGCCTTTTGCACAGAGAGCTGATTAATTTCTATTTGTGGAATCAAGGCAACTGGCTGCTTAGCACAGAAACTCAGCATACTAAGAAGCAAGGAAACAGCACAAGCAGTCCTTGAACCTGGGGAAGTGGTTGACTCGGCCACATTGGACACTTTCAAGAGTCATCTGGACAGGGCGCTGGGCCATCTTGTCTCAGCTGCGCTCTTCGTAGAAAGGTTGGACTAGATGATCCCTGAGGTCCCTTCCAACCTGGGATTCTGTGATTCTGTGACTTTCTTATACCACAGTCATGCATGAATAGGGCCAGATACAAAGACAGCATCGTATCAGCTTTGTTGGGGAGGTTGTAGCCTCCCTTTCCTCCTCCAAGTCATCCTCCCAGTGCAGGCAGCTCGCTGCAGCTGCACAGGAACACCACATTACGGATGGAGTATTTTAAAAGTTCCAAAAATAATTCCTATGAGGAGTGAGAAATTGTGTCTGAATCCCGACAGAGTAACAGATACGCCGAAGCTGGATGGAGACAAGTAGATCAGAGACAGAGCAGTCACGACAATACTAAGCTATTGAAAATCGGAGGACCTAGGCAAGGTAGAATATCTGCAGCCTGGGGGAAAATGAGGCATTTTTTTCTCTCCCACACAGAGCTAAAAAAGAAAAGAAAAAACAAAGGGGTTTTGATAAACAGAGAGCTCTGGTTAGCACACCAGACAAGTGCTAACTTTTCGATAAAGTCCTCAAAGCCTGCTGATAAACAGGCTCGAGGACGAAGAGTGCTGCTGTTAAATGAAAATGAAAGGCAGTCGGCCCATCAGAGAGGCAGACCCAAGGCATTCCATATAAGCATCCCAAAAAGTATCTACTCAAAATTTAGAGATTACTTTTGAAAAATTTTGAAAACTATGCCTTGCACTTGAGCAAGTAATTGTAGAGCTGCAGATCACACTGAAAGTGCTGCTGGGCTTAGACCCCCATTGCTGTTTCAAAAGGTTTGCTGCAGATTTGGTAAATTTGATGATGACTTTCCTTGAATTGCACGTTCTGGAGTTCAGCCTCCCATTATATTTTCATTGCAGTAAAATTAAATTAAAACTGATCAAATGATAGCTGAGGATCACAGACTATTTTAAGAGACTGTTCTTTCACTTTGAGCTAAAATGAAACATTGCCAAGGGCTGGCAGAAAAATGGCAAAGAAGGAACATGATTAAGAAGGAAAGCATCATTACGAAGATAAATGGCACATTTTGCATGTTGGCTGTTAAAGACACTTACAGACTTTATAAAAATAATACACCGAGCTACCGAAAAGGTGTTCTCAGGCAGGTGTGAGGGATTACAAAAAGGCTGTTAAAGGAGGAAACCCCTTCTCCTCCGGCAAGGGAAATTAGAGGAAGGCTTTGTACCATGCACTGCTGCCAATCCATCAGGGCAGAGAGAGAAACAACCCCAAATGGCAGCTCTCACCAAGGCGTCAGGGGCAACATATCTTCATGCTTCACTCCCCCTCTCTTAATTCTCGCTGGCACGACCCATACGCTGAGTCTCTGTGCTACACACACACTGTCCCCAGTCCCCCTGTGCTGGGCAGGAGGTGACCAAAAGCCAGAGCTGGTCCAGAGGGCTGGAAACCTCTCTCCTTCAGGGAAAAAAGTTAAGAAGCAGAAGCAGATTGCTTTATTTCCCTGCTTTTTGAAGGCTGCAAGAGTTAAAAATAGTATTAAAAAGAATACAGGATTTTCCACTAATGCTTTAAGAAAGTTCATTAACACCTTGAATGACAGCTCTGCTCATGGGATTTTCTTTGAGTGACAAATCCCAACAGCATAAAAGTATGGTCTGACCTTGGGTTTTTTGGGTTGCTGGTGCACTTAAATCTGAAAATCAAGGTGCCGTTTAGGTCAGGTAATAGGCCTAGTTGAAAATAATGAAAATAGGCTTTCAGGAGGCAATTTTGCTGAGTGAGCCAACTGCTTCTGACAGGGTGTGCAGGTGGCACCACCAATCTGCCCCTGGGGAGAGTGGGACACCCAGGCAGGCAGGGATGCCTCAGCACCCAGCGGGGATGGATGGCAGAGAGCAGAGCTGGAAACCGCTGCACCACAATCCAGCACAGTTGTACCGTAGCCAACATTGCATCATTTATTAAGATAAAGAAAACCTATTTAGCTGACATTTGCTTTGTGTGCCATTAAGCCAGACTCTGCCTTTGCCTGCACTCACCCAGTTGGCACGTATGTTAATGCACAAAAGGGTACAGACAGGCACCCACGCTGCGGCAGCCTTTCCCGGGGTTTCAAAAGGAGCTGGGCCTGGCACCGCCACCCCAGGTCCTGCTTTAATCCAACAGCAAATGGCTTTTGCTTTGTGCCCAACTGGGACATCCTTTAAAGTTGCGACAGGGGGTTGGATGGGGGGTGTTTGCTTTCCTGAGTGAATTAAGCGGTTCTAAAGAAGCCAAATTTGCAATTCTGAGAACAAGACTGGTGTTTAACTGCAGCCCAAACAAGGGCAGTGGGAGGAAAGCAGCCTTTCCCACACCTTCTCCTGGCACTGTTCGACGCCAGCCGGAGGCACTGTGCTGGCCAGGACAAACGCTGATCCTGCCAACCCAGGTGGCAGCTCAACGCCAGCCCTGACGATGCTTTTTGTCATTTATACAGCTGTCCTGGAGCAACTGGGCTGCTGTCACTTACTCACTCGCCAGCAGACATTTAACAGCTGCCTAATAACAACCATCTTTGCTCATTACTGCTTTAAACCAGGAATTCAGAGGAGAAGGACAGATTGAATTACTACCTCCCTGAACTAGACTGACTTTACCTAATATTGTTAAAGCCTTATGTTAAATAATACAGGATGAATTGTGAACTTCTTTATTGCTTTCTGGGTAGACAGCTTTAAATGCTAATCATAGCTAATTAAATTACTTAACTTCATTTGCCTCTGCCAATGGGCCATGTGATAGGATGACTTTGGAAGACAGTGCTCTTGGAGGCTGTGGCTCTTATATTTTACACTGGGGCAATGTTAATCACCAGAAAATACAATTACCACATTATTGCTAAATCCATATGTATGAAATAAAATTAACTCCAGCAACAGGAAGACATGAAATATCCAACTTCTTGAATTATGACAAGGACTGCTATTTAATCCCTTCTGAACACTCAACTCCCGGTTAGTAGGTAAGACTCACAGCACAAGAGCGGTGTGTTATGACCAAACTAATATTTAATATATTTATTAAAACTCTATTACTTATCTCCACATCCCAGAGAAGTATCCAGCTGAACATTTGATATCATTGCCTAAAAACTTCCACAGGTCCACGCCAAGAATAAATGCCGGCACAGAACCCCTCTCTGCAGCAAGACTTCGCACGCTCTGCCTCATCATACAAAATATTTTTCACATCTCCAATCTACATCTGGAGAAGCTAAGGAAGAGATGTAACATCATTTCTCCCTAGCTATTGATAGAAAAGGTATCAGACTCTAGACTGTAACTCATGAGATCTTGGGGCTTATTCTTGCACCTTTCTCCCAGATAACACTTCTGTCTTTCTACTGATCAACACCATGTTCACAGCCTGAAGAGTAACCTCTGTATCACTTGGCCAGCTGCACCCGTCAGTTGCTTTCATCTCTTCTATGCTAGCAGTCCAGTCATTTGAACTACAACACTGTAGTTGAAGCACCACCACCACTCTGTATTTATACTGAAGTAAGGAACAGGAGTCCTGCATAGATCATTGGTCAAAAAGTGTAATTTGAAAACACTAGGTGATTGGCCACTGAAATTTTTCACTCAATTTCCATCCCTGGCAACAGCCTGCTGAAGAAAACTTCTTCCCATTGCAGCCTGGCACATTGGCTACACCAGTTACAACAGCACTATGTATTATTCACATGGGGGAGGTTCAGTCCCTCCATCTTTGCTGGGGTCATCGCCGCCTCCCTAAGAGTGCCTGCTCTAACCATCTATTTTTACCATCAGCATTTGTTCACACTGCTCCCTTTTCCTAATTGGGGCATTTTTCACGTAGGGGTTGTTCGTTCATTTTCCCTCTCAGCTTCTCCTACCCACCTCTGAGCCTGACTCCAGTAGGGCTTGCAGTTACTCCTTCATTTGGTCTGTCCTGTACCTGTGGCAATAACTCTCACTTTCACTATAATCTCATATACCCACTACAGCCTTGCATCCATTAAGCAACTAACTGCCTCTGATGCGAAATGCCGAGGCCTCGAGCTCTGCAAACAGCAAGATTAGCAGTCAGGCCTTCCCGTGCTAACAGCAGGATTTGTGATGCTCTGGCTCCATCAGTTTAAGAAAGCAAGTTAGAAACATCCCACTCCTTTCTCCTCATGACCCAACTTTCCCAGCCAAAGACAGTGTCTAATTACAATTGTACATTACACGTCAGCCAGCAAGGAGAGTGCATGTATCCAGATTAACATAGGAGACAAAAGGAGTATTAATTGCTTCAAGGAGAAAATTTGTGCCGAAAGCAAGACTCGGTGAATTCAGCAGTAGCAACACCCTCCCTTGGCAGAGCCCGGGACTCTCACCAGTCACTGCATGGCAGCAGAGCTATGCCATAGCCTGCAACTGATGGAGTGGCAGGGATGTTTCTATTCAAAGTATATGCAATCATACTCCTCCTAAAAGGAACCCATACATATATATATACACATCTCTAGCTTTCCCTCTGGGCCATTTTAGGAGGGCATGCAATTTTCATGAAACATTTCCCGCAGAGAAAAGCAGGCAAAACACTGGAGTGTTATTACTTTGTGATATCTTACCCGCCAAGAAGATTGTGGGAAAAAAAAACCTCTTTCTGACAGTATGTCACCACAAGGCACTTTTAATCAAGAGCAAACTGACTAAAACACTCAGCCTGGATTAAAAACTGCTCTTTTGCCTTAAATATGCAATCAATCAAAATGACACACTTACCTGGCCTGAATTAAAACACTTGGTGATTTGTAGTTCAAATGCAGACAACTCCAGAAATACAATTATCCCTTTAATATTCAGAACCAAAGAAAAACGCTCCTGAACACTTAATAAATCTTCAGATAGAAAATTTAACGTTCAGTAACATGTTATATTGGTTTTGCTCCCAGTTTTGTAAGTACCAATTTGTCTCTTCAAAAAGAAAGGCAAGACTGACAGCATTTCTTAATTGAGTCAGCAGCTTTGCCAAAACACTCCACACCACTTCTTAACACTGAGGGGGGGGAACCTGTTTCAAGCAGAAACAGTCATGCCAGGCAGACTTTGAACTTACAGTTTGCACTGAAAAGGCCAAGGAAAAATCCCAAGGTCTTCACAATCGTTTGAGGACTGAGTAAAGACTTGAAGATCTGGTGGTATTTCATTCGCGTACAGGGATATTGTCCAGGGCAGAGTAAGGCGACTTGCCTTGTTTTTCAGTGATATTACCCCATGAAGTTGCAGAAGAGAGTTCTATTCATTAAGGTAATATTGAGACATATGCTAATTGTTTAAAACCCTTTATATAGCTTTTTTCCCCCATCATTTCTTGTTGTTATGAATTATGAAAACCAATAGTCATTGCTGCAAATAGTTGTAATTAGGGTAAAAAGACGCGTTATTGCTTTCACTGCGTAATTAACCAAATGTTCTTTCTCTGTCAACTAGAAATGAAAACATGATCATGTGGGCTACTAATAAGCATTAGTAAAGAGATTAACTGTACTTAAATCACTAAGCTCAACATAAATGTTAACTTCAGTTACACGCCACGGACTGTCACAGGAAGACAACCAGTTTACAAGCTGCAGATTAGAAAATAATGACCCAAATGTTATTGTGATCAGATACAGCCCTCAGCCAGAACACAGTGGTTTTATATCAGAAATAGTGTTTTTAACGAGAGCATTTGAGTAAATTCATTTCCAAATTTGTAAAATTAAAATTGTAACACTTGACTGTAGCAGCAATAGAAAGATGTCTATATTTGTACAGCAAGATCATGCTTCTGAAGGAGCAACAATTGCAGATGAGTAGACGTCGAAGTGAATTTGTCACATTTTAAGATCTTCTTTAGAGTGAAATCTTACCAGGAGGGACTTTGTTCACCAGGGATTACCCCTCCATCATCACATTATGCCCCTAATGAGTGCACGCAAATTCTGAAGTGGTGGCAGCCAGGCAATCCAGAAGGGAAAACAGAGCATAACACACCTGTATCTCACCTTTCTACCACACCATTTCTGAGTAAAAGCCAAAACTTCATTTCAACAGCTGCCAGCTCTAGCAAGCGAGAAAGAGGGAAAAGAGTCCTGGCTGCAGATGAAAGTGAATCAGCTCCACCCATCAGTCCCAGGGAGCCGGGGGGTATCTGTTTCATCCTGAAGGGATCAAACAGGACAACAGGCTGCCTTTGCACAGCAGCAACGCTGTGACATTATTTGCATCATGGTGCTGCAGCTGAAGTTACCAGGGAGAAAAATGGGCTCAGTACTAGGGTGTAATTCAAACCAGTAAGTTGTAAGATGTACCAAATGCAAAACAATTGACAATAAACAAAGTTCGCAGCAAGGATGAAAGAAAGGAAGAGGAACCCCAGAGGATTTGAAGTTCTTTTTCTGTGGGTGTACAAAAACTCTAAATTTCCAAGAGTAACGGCGTGATCAAAGTATCTTCCTTTAGGTGGATAATAGGTCACTTGATACACACCGCATAGAGGCAAAGTTGCATTGTACAATCTTCCCTCTCATTTTACAAACTGAAATACGACTTTGGATTTCAGTTTAGCTTTGTAATTACTAATTTAGCCGAGCTGTAGAAAGAATATGATATCGCCATCAAACCTTAACTCCCTTTATGCTGAGGACCTCCATAAGACCTTATGGCATATATAAATCTTACAGTGCTTAGATGGCAGCTTTAGAGCTGTGGCAAAGCCTTTTCAGCCTAAGAATTTTTGCTATGTTAAAATAACATTCAGCATATAAAATGCTAAATGAGTAACCTTTGCAAAGGTATATTTTATTTAATAAGATATTTTGTAATCCAGTGCTGTTGCACACATATACTTATGTAGAGTAATAATCCTTTCCTTTCCAAATCCAATCCAGAATTACAACCATGTAATTGTAATCTTTTAATTAATGGATCCTCTGGGATGGAAAAAAAAATAGTTGGCAGGTATAAATGCAGAAATAGTAGGTACCGAAGTTCCTCAAGTGCTAAATAAAAAAAAACAAACAGGAGATAAGAAGAGAGAAACCAGAACCAGGGCTGAGCACGGGAGGGAAAAAGTGATTTTGTTTCTGTGAGAGGCACTGCTGTGACCAGTGCTGGAATGCTATGCATCCTTCTGCTACTTACCATCTCCAAAGACACAGAAAACATGGGAAAGGCTATCCAAAAAAAGCCAGTAAAAAGGATACAGATCTTGGAAAATACCTCATTGTGAAAGTGCAATCAGTTTAGTTAAAAAAAAAAATCTATAAATACCTTTATAAAAAGAGATATTGCCTGGCAAAAAATATTCTTTAATTAAGTGGAGAAAGTGTGGAGAAAAGCTAGATACTGGAAAGAAGGTACAAAACCTAGCTGCTGGGGCAAAGAGCTGAGAAATTTTGCATCTGTGCAGTCTTCAAGCCAAAGCTGGGCATCCTTCTGGAATGTACACCTGACTCAAAATCAAATCTGGGCTATTACAAAGAGAAAACCTGGCAAAGTGTAATAGTTTGTCATTGCATGAGTTTACATCTTATAGCTCTTCCTGGCTGAGCATCTCTTCATCTGAGAAGCAGACACCATGGGACTGCCTCCCCAGATACCACCAGCATCGACAGTGGCAGCAGAGCGGCCTCCTCTGGCCTCACATTTCCCATCACAGAATCACAGAATGGTAGGGGTTGGAAGGGACCTCTGGAGATCATCTCGTCCAACCCCCCTGCTTGAGCAGGGACACCTAGAGCAGGGGGCACAGGAACGCGTCCAGGCAGGGTTTGAATGTCTCTGAGACCCAGTCAAATGAATTAATGAGGTGAAGAAAAACCCAACAGCAGCCTTGTAACTTTTCGAAGGCTTTTCAAGGGAAAACATCACTTTTCAGTGGCTATGGTAAGTCTTTGCTACACCATTTTATAGATCAATATAGAAAAGACGACAGTTAATGACACAAATTCCTTACAACAACCAGACCAAGAGCATCTAAATCCCACTCCTGGGCAAATTCGCAGATTCAAAATTTATCTCAAATAAAGGCATCCTTCACGTGTTTTGTATCTTTTTATTCTTTCATGAGTATATATTGTCAAAGCTAGTCATAGTACGGAAAACATTTCCATGCAACTTTTTAAAAATACTAAAGCAAATTTCACTCTGAACACCTGCATACTTTTATTCAAAATTGTTCAGGCTTTTTCTTTAAATAGGCTTCCTTTTATGGTTTTCAGGGTTTTTTTTATACTATGACCACTATTAATAATGGATAAGGAAGAACCTGAAAGTCTTAACCAGATCTCGGTCAAGAGAGTTGCTGTTGTGCATCAAAGATATTACAGTCTTATCACTGCTGGTATAATTGCCTTCACTCCTTTTTGTTCTGCTCTCTACTACAATAGCCTTATGCTTCATTGACCTTCCCTCATTTTCATAAACTGTACCAACCATTTCTCTTTATTTGCTCCTCTATTGCTACATTAAAACAATTCAAGAAGATTAACTAGTGAAGCACAGGCTGCCTTTGTAGAAGTCATCCTATTTTGACCTCATCTTATCATGATTTTCCAGCTGCTTGATAGCAGTATTTTTTTTTTCTTTTCAGTTTAATCAGTTTGCCGCGTACTGAGATAGGGCATCCTGGTTTGTAAAACCCCGGATCACCTTCAGTGCCTATAAAGGATACAAACACCAGTGTGCTCTTTACCAGTGCTCCAGTACAAGTTGTTTAAATCAGAAATGACACGATTTTACTAATCAACACGAATACTCCCAAGGCATATATTGCCAGACATGGTGCAGAGGCGAGGCTGCTGCTGCTCCATGTGCATACAGCAAATGATATATCAACAGCTATCGCTTCAGTGCAGAAATACAGCATAAAGCAACTGAGGCTGGACCTGACAGAGGATCCAAAACAGAGGCTGGAGCCCTGGCAGCAAAGCGTGACTCTGCCTTGGGTGGGCGGCACTGCTGATGCCCTGCACTGCCCGGCACCTGCCTGCAGCCGCCTGCACTGTGCCGTACGCAAGCCTGCGGGTGTTAGCGGGGTACCACTCTGTGATGTTGCTCTGCATGGTCCGGAGAGTTAAAGAAGTTGTTGCTATTGTTTCACAGTGCACCTTCCTTTAAAAGTGAGCCAGGAGTATAAGCCACACATAACAATGCCGGAAGTCTGCGGACAATGGTGCTGCCATTAACATCTTATATAAACGTAGAAGGAAAAGTCCTATACTACTTGTCATTTTTAGAAGCTTCTAAAAATAAGCCCTGTGTGTTCCGGAGTTGGAGATCTACAGAAAGAGAAGCCTGCCTGTTGCTCGCAAGTGAGCCCGCCAGACACCACCGCATGGCGTCTGCTCAGCACTACCTGCAACGTGAACGTGTTGAACGTGGTGAACGTGTCTGAGCAACAAATGCTTGCTAAGTTTGTAAGGGCTTGTCAAGAAAGCTAAAGGCTTCTGTAAAAACAAAAATATTCCTGTTCTTTTCAACATTAGAAAAAGACAGGTAAATCATGGCACGTTAAACTAAACATCTATCCAAAGACATTTTCTTTTCCAGTTTGGTGAGGAAATAAAATATTATTCTGTAGCTGACCTGAAATACTTTTTTTTTCCAGTTGGGTAAGCTAACTCACAAAAAAAAGGAGATTATTCATAGACTGTTACTTTAAAAAAGGGGGTGGGGGGTGGGGGGTGGGGTGGGGTTGTTTGTGTGATACCCTTGCCAAGTTTGAATTCTCTACTCCAGACTCCAGAATTACAAGGATTTTTAATAACTGTAAAGTAATATTTTTTCCAAATCTATTCTCAGACATAGCTGAATGGCTTTTGTAGACGTAAAGCAAGCAAGTATTCCTCTCCGAAGAACTCCCTCTCACCCCCAGAATTAGGTCCCACAGACAGAGGCGGTCAGGTGGGAACACTTCAGCCCACCAGGTCAAAAGCTACAGCCTAGTAGTTAAAACCATCTTCAAACAATATCTTAAAACTGAAACCATTAGGCAATATCAGTTAGAATTGTCATGAACTGTGCTATGTAGAAAAACCCCAAAAGGTCATATGACAGCAATGGTTTCAGTGGCGTGGTATTGAATTACAAGAGCCTGCAATCTACCCCAACGCATAGAGCAACTGTGAGGTATCTATCACCTGAAAACCTGTCACACAGTATTTCTGCACCCATTAGAGACTGGCATGCTAGACAATCATCCAATGATTATTGGAAAGTCATGGCAAAAGTGATAACAGCATATATTGAGCAGCTCTTCTTAAAGTTATGAAGTTAATGCTTCTTTTATTTCAAAAATCCCAAAGAATCTAAACCAACAAACATTATTCTTTCAAGACACATTCACAGATGGAAGCTATACAGGCTACGCAAAGAAGAATGAATGAATTAATACCGTTAACTTCTCATTTGTTCTATATGCATATCTTTTAAAGATGGTCAAATTTATTCTTCCTTCACTTGTTCTTTTGTAAGATTCCAGAGGATAATGTTGACCTTCTGAGAGATGTGTCATAGCAGAGATGTTAACACGCTTCTTAATTAAATGCATGTAATGCCTGACTGATTTTAGCAATGTGATGTGTAGATCTAGATATGCAACAGCTCAGTAAAATCAAATGGTGAACAAATGCAAATTTACATGGTCAGGTGTCTAATACATAAATGCATTTGTTAACTGGACTCCATAATTTGCTAATAGTATGCAGTCATTTAGGATACAATCACAAGAAAAAACAGGCATACTAATTCATTAGCTAATAGTCTGTAAAATAATTAGCTGCTTCATAGCATTTTAAATGAATGCACTCAAACTCCTTTAAAACCCAAACCTGAATCTTTGTGTGTCTGCCTGTCTGCCTTGGAAAACCCTCCTTCCTCTAGAGTCTGGCTGTAAGAGTCTTAAAACCTCACCACACATCCACACCAAAGCAAGGCACAGAGCAGAACAAGATCAGTCACTGATATTAATTCTCCAAAAGAGGCACTAGCGAGAAGAGTGAAAAGGGCACCGGGGCATTATACTCTCTCCCTATGGCTCTTCTAATCAATCTAATGAAAATACAGTACCAACAAGTTCAGGATGCACATTCTTTCCAAGAAGGCAATTGAAAAACTGATGTAATTTTATGTCTTTGCAATTACAGTATCTGCACTGCAAACTGATAAAAGTTTACAACATCAAGCGTGGAATAAAAGTGAACCTTGTGATTTATGTTCTCATCTGAGTAGCAGAAATTATGCAAGCACATCGTTATTTCTCTGCATTGGAGAAATACATGGCTGAGGGCAGGAGGGGAGAAATCAAGGGATCTTTGCGGTGGGAGTGCACACCAACCATCAGAGTCCTTCTCCTAGTGGAAGGGGAGAAACATTTCCTGATGGATCCACTTTGAGTAGTAATACCTGGAACATTAAAAAGAGAAGAAAAAGAGAAAAAAAAAAAGATTCAAAATCTCAGTCCTACACGTTGGATCTGTCCTCTACAGCTTACGCTCACATCTCAGAACACTGCACTTTGAAAACTTTCTTTGCCACTGCTTATATGAAAATGACTACAAAATCACTGTGTTCAAGAGACAGGGGAAGCTATTTATTCTCGTAACTTGTTCTTGCTGCAAATGTTCTGTGCAGAGAACACAGCTCATTTTTGTAGAGCTAAAGCTGATTTCTTACATAAGTTAAGAATCTGCTCTAAGGCAGGAGTGGTTTCAGGTGAGCCGGGCTATATGGGAAAGATGACAAAAGTCTCATGATGCCGCGGACTCTTTCAAGTATTAGCTTTTAAAGCACTGGTGTACTCCATGCACTCTTTTATTGTATGCTAGGAAAGTACAAGTATTCATCGAAACACAGCAAGAGTCAGCTTTAAAGCCAGGTATCTGACACTTAATCCCGCCAATAAAATGCTGCTGGTGCAGAGTTTTTAGAGCAGCCAGGTTAGCCAACAAAGAGCCCTTTTCATCCTCTGCTGTCTGTAATTACTGCATCCCCATCAGGAACAAGCAGCGCAGACCCTGTCCTGCACACGCAGCAGTGCAAATAGTAAAGGGTAAATTTATTACAGAATACCCGTTTGAAAGTAATCACCTACATCAGAGAAGGTATAAGGAGAACAGTTTCTTGCTACAGATCAACAAATCTTATCACACCTAGTTAAGTGCAAGTAATTCAAATCTTCAGCAAAGCTAAAGGTGCCTAACAGCACCTTCTAGCAGAAAGAGAAAAGGGAAAGAGAAGGCAGAAAACAACACACAAATGCAGAGCCTGGCCCTTCGGTAGATGCGGTGCATGAGGCAGCTTCTGGCTCTGCTTCCAGAGCTCCACCACACAGCTTCTCCCATATTTCCACAGTGTACAAGGCTGGCTGCAGAACTGAGCTTCACAGAGCTAAGACAGAGAGCAACAGCCTCCAGAGACTCTAAAATGAAAGCACTGAATATAGAAAATAAAAAGGAAAGAAGCAAAATACATCATTCAAGAACTTAGATCAATCTTTTACAGCCCCACCCGCTAAATACAAGATAGACAGAATTAGTCTACTGCAGCCTAGAGAAACTAAGTGTAGAATAAATATCTCAGTGAAACTGCAATTTCAATATTTTTGTGCCACTGAATACAGGAGCATAACATTCAAGGACATAACGAAGGGAAAGCACTCAACTTATCCAGTATCGCTGCTCTTCGCAAGACAGACCCAGAAATTTGCTTTTGCTTTTGACCTATACAGGAGCATGAGCCACTTTGTAGCTCAATAACGGCATGCAAAGTCTGGGTCAACAGGGTGATGCTGTGGTGAGTTTGTTGATGTCAGATAGGACACCAACTCAGATACAAAACACCATGCTTCGGAATTTAGAAATTTCAGAAGGATTTGAAAGCTTTTCATTCATACCATCAAAAACATCAGAGTCAATTGTCAGGCTTTCAGTTGGGCTACCTTGTCACCTGCTAATGGGTCACCTTGAGATTTTAACATGAGAGCTGCAGGAGCTCAGGAAAAACTAGTCTAAAGCATCATAAAGCATCAGAAGGCATTGTCTTGCCCAGCAGACATAAATTTATGGGACATAAAAATGGGAAACACATATCAGCAGTGAAGATTTGGGAGGCAAAAGATCTAGTTTATCAGCAAACTAACCAGCATCTATTGACTCTCTTGTGTGTCTTTTTAACAGACTATAATTAAAACCCATCATCCTATGCCCAGGGCAGGTACCCCCAGCCACGAGGCTCACTAATGCCATTTTCTACCTTCTTTCCTATCACCCCCAAACAAGTTTTAACTCTTGGGTCAGTAAGGTGTTATTGGTTTGAGTGTTCCAAGATGTGGACAACCAGCTCTGGTACAAGAGCTGTGCAGACAGTCAGTATTTCTCCCAGTCCTGAGAAAATGAGTTCACTAATAGACTTTGCTTACCGTCTCTGAAATTTCATTTTAAAAGCACCTGAATTCTCATTTAGTCACAGGAGCCAGATGTACTGAGGTCCTGGGATCTAATGATGTTCTGCAGTCCGCAGACAGCTGAAGAGACTGCTGGCAGACTCCAGTGGAAACATGAATATATCATCCATGATTTTCATGGAAACACAAATCACAGCTTCACCAATTTTAAATTCAAGGAAGACTGGGATGTGGGAGAGGGAAGAAGGTGACCCAAGAAGGAAGGCAGGCAAACAAATAAATGAATATTTTAAAACTTACAGAGAACATGTCTTCAAGTATCCTCACATCACATGAAAATTCTTGCTTCAATGCCCATGTATTACTTTAATGAAGATTTGTCCTGACTTTCAGCTGCCTGCCTGGGTAGCAAACTGAACAGCGAGCCCCATGTAAGTTTTCCATCAAAGCACTACACTGAAATATTTTTTCCTCCAGTTGACAACATAGGTGGGGAGAACAGTAGCAAGGCTCTGTATATATCAGTAATTTGATTCCTGAGAAGCCATCAATCTATCACACACCTGTTTGGCCGAACCCCCCTAAAAAACGAGCTACATTAATCCAGTCCTGTGACACCTCACGCTGAACAGCTCAGCACGGGCTCCGACACAGCGCCAGTCGTCTTTTCCAACTTCCATCACGCTTGGCATTTTATGGATGCTTCTCTGAAAGCAATCAGTCAAAAAATGTGATAAATAGGTAAGGAGTCTCAATACAGTAATCAGGACAAAAAGAAAAATCGGCTACATTGTACTTGTGGCCTTCAAGATGTAGCTTCTCAAAAAAGTTATTTTACGTGCCTAGCTAGTGGGAGTCAGGAGTTAATAAGGCCGTGCAGTATCTGCCACCAGCACAGTATATGCTTTTACACAAAGAAAAAATGGTACTGCCTTAGAATGCAATATATGAAAGAATTACTTGGTAACATACAGGCCCTGAGAATGAGAAGGCCAAGGGATAAATTTGTTGCCTGGAAGAGGCCAAATCTGGAACTGCTCTGCTGCTTAGAGAATGACAAATTTCAAGAGAAGGATGAGCAGCATCATTTGCTTTAGCTCCGTACTGTTCTTAACCTGAAAAATAATTCTGCATCAGGTTCACTAATAGAAAGAACAGGTTGCAAAGACATTATTCAAGTCAAGTCTTTTACATGCTTCTCTATTTCTAGCTCAATCTACAGGAAACACTGTTAGGAAGACGACAAATTTAAAAAAAAAAAATTCAAAACTTAGGAAGGAGCAACACTAGGAGTTGGATACAAACCCTACTCAGCCTTAACAGCGGATGTTGACTGATCCTAAGTGCTTCAGCATGGAAGCCTGACATTTTCTTGATATAGAAAAGATTTTCATTGGACTTTTTTTTTTATTCTTTTAAGATAGTAACAAAAATATAGACAGTCTATAAAAATAAGTGTTTGAGAAAGTCTTAGCAGGATCAGAACCTTGATTTCTATTTTTTTTTAATCACTACACCACTTTCCCTACTTCATAGACAAAAATAATAATTTATATGCAAATAGTCAAGAGCACACTTCTAAGTTGTGACTGGAGTTTCTCCATCACGATCCATCAGTTTTAGCAGATAATCTCTGTCATGGCTTTTCTGCACATTCCAGCAGCTTGCCTGATTTTGTCAGGCTTGTGACAGAAACTGCATTTATACACATTTTTATGCAAAGTGATTTCTGAATGTTTATCAATTTAAATTTTGAGATTGCATGCATCCTATAACTTAACAGGTAACAGTGCCACCATCGCTGTCCATGCAGACGAAAGTGTGAATTCAAAATTATTTCTTCTGTTTACTGTGAGAATGGAATTTTTACGTCCAGAAGGTTTATTGCTAATCTCTGTCTCTTTCAACTTCATCAGAACGATTGGAATAAAATGCAAGCTGGACTTTCACTATTACTTTCAGTAGGCATGACATTTACAAAGCCATTTCCATTAGGTGCTCCTACTCATGTACTGGTAATTTCAAAAAGAAATCTGTTTCAAATTTAAAATTTCCATGGTTGGTTTCTGCTTAGAGTTGTATTCTTTGAAAATTTGGAGAGAGAAACTGTACAGTGAAGAGGTGGTTGTTTTCCAAGCTTTTAATACTTGCCAAACAAACTATAACCACATTTTCAAACTGTAAATCTTCTGACTTCTGAAGCTTGGTATGCTGAGGCTTCCTCCTCAAAGCCAAACCTGTTAATCTTGCTACAGGCTTGTGTGACTGAATGAGAACTAGGAAGTGTCCAGATGCTCCCCTGTCACCACATCCCAAGTCTTTCATGGACTCTCCACACCTCTGCCAGCACCACTCTACAACACACGGTCATGGATCCATCCTCTGGACCCACCGTGGAAAAAGAGAAATGACTGCATCAAAGACCAGCAACTCCACATGGTAGTTCAAACAGTCAAGCCATTTGAAATGCTCTGATTACTGCACTAACTATTCACGATGATGTAAAGAGCTAAGTCACAGTAAGTGTTTCACGTCCTTCAAATGCTTGGATCATTATATTGTAGTTTGAGAACTTTTATCAGGGATAAACATGTAAGTTAATTAAAAAGGAGTGAGGTTGTGTGTGATTTCTTTTTCCAAAATTCTACTCATCAAATACAGTATTGACAACACCTGGGGTTTTTTTACTGATTAAGGAGTTAAACAGAAAAGGAAGTATTAATATAATCTCATTAAAAGTCAGAAGTGTCAGTAAACTTCTAAATAACTCTTCTACTAGCACTATAAATTCAGTCTTATGTACGTTTAATATTTTTCATCTTGCTTTTCTCATTAATTATACAGCTTAATATTGCACTATATTTTACATCATTTAACAAATACTGCAAAATATGCAGTACGTAAAATATGCCATACGTACAGTGAGTCAACATTAATATTTTTGCTTCAACTTTTACTTTCTGATGTTTGGTGATCTGCCTTTTCACCTCAGCGTTACATGAACAGTTTAATATCACTACCGCTTTGAGGCTGAGCAGGTCCAGCTCTGGCCATTTCTTGTAGAAGCAGCCCGATTTCTGACCATTGACCAGTGCTGGGCATTCCTGAGCCCTTACAGTGAATGCTCTGCCACCAACCAGCAGAATAGGGCTTCATCCTGGATCATGTGAAGATTTATGCATCTAAATTTAACTGTATGTCTTCTTGCACTGGCACTATTCTCATATAGGTAAGCATATAGGAGATCAAGACCAAGGAAAAATAACCTCAGTTTTGAGGAAAATCAAGAGCTGATACCGGCATTAATTACTTTTGTTAAGATTTTTTCCAGTGAATGACAAAATAAGCAACGTTTTCATCAAAATCCTTAACAGAGTCACATGGGAACCAATTCATCTATGATCTAGGATTTGCTTTTATTTTCAATACACGTATGAAACTCATTTAAGAATCCAGTTAAAAACTAATCCTTTGCAAACATGCCACACCAAGTTTGCAATCAAGGAGTATGTCAGGCATTAAATGAGGGCTATATGAAGCAGACACATCAATTTTAAAAGAAGATTAAGGATAAAGTATAGGAGAATATAGTAGTGTTAGGACAGCATGAAATTTAAATTATTTATACTGAAATATAGTATATAAACTATTTTTCAGGTATTTCACAAGAAAAAAAGAAAGCAATTCTATTTACTGCATATAAGCAGCTATTGAAAAAACAAAAGCAAGCTTATTTCAGATAGTGGATTGAATTTTATTGTCATCTGGTGCCCAGCCTACTAAAGATGTGTCATTTTATTTCAAAGCCTGAGCTATTGAAGAAGCAGACGGAACAGGCCCAAACCATTCCCAGCTTGTTACTTCTATGGCTGGTAGGCTGCGCCGGCCTATGGGCAGCTGCACTCAGTTTCACAACTTCTACGGATGCCACTGTTATTACTTTTTGCAAAAAACTGATCCGCTAACAGCGGTAACTGTCCTATACTGGGCTTGGTTCGAAGTTGACTGCAGATGATGGGAGCCTTTCCAGCTTTTGATTCAAGATCCCTGAAACACCATACGAAAAGTAAAGATAGGAAAGGTTTGTTACATAGCATGGCTCGGCATTCTCTCTGGTACAGTTAGTTATACACCCAGGTATACGGTTGTAAGCTTTATGAGATATTTGTTTCCTGATACCCAGAAGCAATTTTGGAAGTAACACGGCTTCTGTTTTGGAGGGGGGAGAAGAAGGAAGAGCCACCAAAATGCAAAGAACAAGAGAAACATCATAGAAGTTGGAGACTTTGCAGAAAACCTTACAATTGGCAATGGCTGCCCATTAGAGAGTGTAAAAAGAGCAAGTTTTCCTCAGATATCTATTAGATCCTGTCCATAGAGATCCTGCCCAATAATTAGATCCTAGAAGAGCAGCCCATATTCTGAGAATGACATAAGGAGAGTGATAGTAAGACCAAAAAGGCATAAAAGTTCATGAAAATTGCTCAGTATTTGACACGGGCTGTTGGCAGGAAGAAGGAGCCTCACCACTGTCACAAGGGCAGCAAACCCTTCGCAGAAAAAGCCCTGAATGAAGGAGTCAGACTCCTAGGAAAGCCATTGCTGCTAGGTGAAGAACAAAACCAAAATCCCTCTTACCATTCCTTGAGGGTTTGCAACAAAACATATAGACTTGCATTTGCTCACTTGTGTTGTGAATCTTAGTTGAATATGCAGTTAGAGTTTCTTCAGTTTTTTATGAAAGACCATCATTTTGAACCTAAGAATATACAACCTGGGCTCTTTTCCAGTAGATTTGAATTGTTTATTTTTTGTAAGAAAAATCAGGGGAAATCAGTCTTGGCCACAATACCCACGGGCAAACATGCTTAGAGGAGTTTGTGTCAAGCCGTTCAACTTTGCCCGCAGCAGCTCCAGGTAATTTACTAGAGAAAATTAGATTTTTCTGGGACTATATTTAATATTTTCACTTGCTAGAAACCATCCAGAATTGAGTGGAGGTTAATGAAAACCAACTCTAAACTTCAATACAACTTGTGGATAGCTATAAAAGGTGCAACCACTTTCACCTGTGACTGAATCATTTAACGTGGCCTCAAGCAGATAACCCACCCCCATGAAGAGAGGATAGACTCAAGTCATGGTGTTTAAAACAGGACTTTTCTTTCATTTCACATGAAGTGTTTCGGATTGACAGGCTTGCAGCCAGCCACATCACACCACCTCCTAATGAGCAGCCAGCCCCGCAAAGTGCTGCCTTCAGGGGCGTTCAGTGCTATCAGCAGGGGTGGTGGCTGAAATCAAACTCCTGTGATTTAAACTGGTATCTGCTTCTAAATTACAATTTGCAGATCCATATGTTGTGACTTATTGAAAGCTTGCTAAGATATTACCAAAGTTAATGAAACTCAAAGAGGCACACAGTAACAGGTCCAAGCATTGTGCGAGACCCAATTACCTCTACGCATAAGGGCAGGTAACTGCTCGTAAACCTACCCTTCATCTATGCATTCTTCTTCATTGTGCTGATAAAAGTATTTGGTAATAAAGCTTCTGGAAACCAGTGTGTTGCTTTAAATTCCATTACTGGAAACAAAATTTATATTATTTTCAAAATCTGCATAATCTTGTGTAATCTTTTCAGTATTTGAAAAGTATTTGACACAGTAAGCTCCTAGCAACTTTGAAAGACTACTCAGAAATGGTACTGTAACATACATCTCAGTGGCATTAATTTGAATAATTTTACCAGTAGCACAGTAAAATGCTTGAAAGCAAAGTGGAATGTTTTTTTTTTGTTTAGACCTGTCCTCCTTTTTTCATTTCTTTCTGACAAAAACACAAGTCTGATCAATTGCTGCTTTAATTCTTTCACTTTGGTTTTTTCCCCCAAAAGATAATTGCTTATGCTTTCTGATTTTGCCTATTAAAGTATGTTGTCAGCTTTCTATGCTGGGAATAGTTGGAGGCAGCACATCTTTATTAAAAAGGGAGACTATGTGTTCCTTCAGTAAAAGTAGGAGAAATCAACCAACCTTCCATAAAAACTAATAGAGAACAGCATAAACACTACTGATACTTAGATTGAGAAAACTTGAGGAATGGTACAGGAAAATGTATAAAGGAGGACTGAACATTAGAACAAAACAAAGAAAAAGTTATTTTCTTTTTCCTTTGCCCATCACTTTACAGTACCTATATCATTAAGATTATTAAGGGTTTTGTGATGGATTCCAGGAATTTTGCACATAAGTGAGATACACTAATATAGAGAAAATAGAGAAATCATTTCATGTACCTTAGAAAAACGTGGATGGTGACTGTGAGCCAAGGGATTTTGGGGGGAGAGAGAGGCTTTCTTCTTTTTGCCAACACAGTAACCGTATGAAAACATCTACGTAAATCTAGTAATTTTTCCCATAAATGGATAGAAGACAGATATCACTGGGTCGAAGAGTATAAATTAGCTTTAAACAGTCTAGGCTGTAAAACTGAAAAGCCAAATCCTTAACATCATACCTCCCCAAAGCAACATTTAGCTTATCATTCCCGTTCTCATTTGCTGGCTCCATATGCTGGCTCTCACTTTCCAGATTTCTCATTTTTACCACTTCACAAGCAACATTTACAAATGCATACCAAAAATCAGTCAGAAGAAAAACCTTGAGTAGGTGTGTTTACCAAACTTCATCAGCCCAAGGGAGAAATCAAGTGATGACTTTGAAACTTGGGGATTCAACTGGAAAGAGAGGAGGGCTGAGCTAGGTGGCACTGGATTTAGGGAGCACAGTTGAGCCTACCCAGGGACAATATAGCGACTTCTTCCAAGGTATGAGGTCACCTTCCAACCCTTGCACACTACATGGTATGCAGGAGAAACCTGGCTGTGTGAATTGCAAAGCTCACACGTGGCAAAAAAAACCTGATGGAAGGGAGAAAAAAAAAAAAAAGTAATTTTCTTACCTCAGATTCAGTGATTTCCAGAACTAAACAATGAAAATGAAATAGAAAGAGGATGTCTTAAAAGACTGATTTGCCACTATGTCTTTATTTTGTTTGAAAGCAAAAAGACACAAGGATCTCCACAAAGTTTTTTAGTTCAGCTATGAAGTCACCTTCTGAATTTCACTGATGTTTAGTTACATCCAGGTTCCTGAATTGCCTCAAAATTTTAAAGTTATACTTAGAAGGCAGAAAAGATAGTCTCAGTTTCAGTAGCTCCTCTTTTCTTCAATTTCATCATAAATAAAGAGGACACTTCAGCCTTAGGTGAAACAGGAAGATCCTAATAAAAATACCTCATTTTCATTGCATCCTAGTAGACACCGCTATTTAGAGAATCAACTTTAACTTTTAGTTTATAAAGTGCTACGCTTTAGAAAAATGTTTCAGAATCAGCACGCATAGCATGATCACATAATAGGTGTAAGATAAAGCCATAGACATCTTCTAAATGACATAATCTGGTTCTTGGCTCCTCCATCGCAACAAACATCCTGAACCATTAAGTTACAGAAGCATCCTCTCCTGCGGGCTGCTGGCTGGCCCAGCTCTTGTAAGGGACCATCAGTGGTCAGGCTACAGTTCAGTAAAATAGAGCTAGGTTCCCTCAGGCTGAAAACCACCCAGAAGCCTCTCCCATCTGAGCTTTCTGGATCATCATCTTATTACCTTAATGCCTGAATCCATGGCAGTCGACTCTGAGTTGTTGCAGTCGCTGTTCCACATCACATCCTACTTGAAGAGGAAAGCCAACAGCCCTTCTAATAGCTGCAGGGATATAAGGCTGTATCCTGAATGGCTGGTTTTGCCTAATGTAGGATTGCTGCCTACTGAAGGACAGCTAGGAGCAGAGCAACGTTGCTGTGTGACACAGTACCTACCCATCGTTTTTCATTTAAAGAATGCGATTAGAAATTTCATACACTGACAAGCTGCTTCAAAACTCACTAAAATTCTACAAGTGCTCCTTTTGTCTAATTCTAGCATGTTTTACTCTATTATTCATGGGCATCAGTGCTCATTTTAAATGTTCTATTAATTGGAAGTCCAAGCAATCATGATGGAAACTCTAATTTTGATTTATGCGTTGTGGGAGTCACCAGCTTTCATTTTCATTTCAGCCCTTGATTTAGCGACAAAACAGGGACCTTTCTGCAGGAAATGGAATAAAACAAAATAAATCTTTGTTAAAAATGACAAAATTCCAAATCATGTAGGTTAGCATACTGCAAGAAAATGAGGTTATTTTAATGGCAGAAAACTTACAAACAAAAAGAGAACCAAAAAAGCAAACTCCATATGAGAAAAGCAAAATTTGAGAAAAATGTTGTAGATCTGCACCATAAGATTAAAAAACTGCAATGAACCCAGCTGCCACAGCAATCACGCGCACCGAACTGATGTATCACTTCAGGCAAAGGACAAGTGCTGCTATTTAAGCGTACACAGCTGAATGCCAAAGGCCCATGTTTAAACAGCACCTAGTGGGCTTCATCTTTCCCCTGGGGTATTTATCAGGGATGCTTCAGCATATTATGCAGCATCCCTTTCCACTATCCAACCCTGTTGGAAAAGTGGAATTGACAACCAGTGCTGCTTGGACATTCAAAGAACTGCAACCACGAACCACCACACTCCAGATCAGCGTTGTTGCTTATGTGAAAGCCTACCAAATCTCATTCAACCTTAAGGGCAGCCTTAGACATAGGGCAAGTACAAAACTGCCTTCATTAAATAAGGCATCCCCAGAACAGTGCCTTTTCCGCCTGTGCCTTCTTATTACTTGCCCTTCCCTAAACTTCTCTTTCCAAGGTGCAGTTCCTGATGCAAGTGCAAATATATCCAATATAATGGCACATTGGATGAGGGATGCTCAGAGTCCTAGGTGCCCTTTGCTACGGCATCTTGCTTGAGGTACTGCTGTAGACAGCCCTAAAGATTCAGAGACTTGTTTGAACTAAGTCCTGATTGCACGAAGTTAAACAGTAACATTACAACTCACGTAAGGGTTAAACAGAACAGAATTTGGGGATCTAAAATGCCACAGTTTTTGAGATTTCCATGCAAACACAAGTGTAACACAGGCACTGAGGACACACTGGGCAGGAGGAAAAGACCCCTCTGGATGGCAAGAGCAGGACTCGCACAGCTGCAAACCTGACAGTTACACTAGTATGAGGCCAAAGTAACTGCACGCAGAGCAAGCGTACCACTCTGGGGTTGGGCCAGCAAAGTAAACTAAACTTTCCTGACCGCAAAACCTCAAGGGAGTGGGGGAGCACTACTGCTACCTTGGCTGGCTCTCCTAAAAACATAAGCAGCAGCCTCCAGGCATCCAGCAGTGTGCAGACAGCAGAGTGGGCACCAGCCAAACCAGCCCAAGAGTGAGGAGCCCCTGCCTGGACAGAGGGCAGAGTGTGAGAGACCATTTCCAGTCCTCACATCCACCACTAACTCATCTTAGAAGTGAGAGCGAAGAGCACGCAGGTCATAGATAGCACAACTGGAAAGGTTCACCTAACAGGTTTTGAAGATTTGCATTTCAGTGAACATCTCCACATCTCCAGCCTTCTTTTTTTCTTTTTTTTTTTTTTTAAAATCTGTCATGACAATACTAAATCATTCTTGAGAATCTTTTGCCTTATGATCTCCACAAATTATTTTTAACACTTATTATCTACAAAAGTGAAATGATTCCTTCATCTTTATTTGCATAACCTTTTAAAGCGATAAATCCTTTCCTGACAGGCCTTCAACGTGCAATAAATGGAAAAGTCAGTCAGACTTAGGTAGTAGCTATTACTCTTTCCTAAAGCATCTGGATCCTGTTTCTTAAGAAAAACTCAGGCCAAGAAAGTGGTCTGAGGGGGAACAACAGGGAAACACAAAACATACAAAAATGCTTCTGACGTTTTTATTTTTTCAGTTGTTGGAAAACCACAGGGATAGCACAAGATCCAATTAGCCACTCTAAGATCCCAGCTTTATTTCCCTGGCTTCTGAGAACATTTGGCTAAGTTTTTATGGATTTTCCTGCGGGAGGCAAATCTTTCATATGAATATTGGACCGCTTACATCCCCACTGAGCTTGCCAAAGTAATACAGCAAAGCATTGCACGGTTAAATATGCTCTGCTTGGCTGAGCTTCATTCCTATTAGACAGATACTAAAAAGAGAAAAAACTAAGTAGAAAAAAATGAGAATGTATACCAACACGCCAACAGGAATCAGCAGATGGATTGGCTTCACAAGACACGACTGGTGTACAACAGTCACAAAGATAAAACGTCTTGTTCTCTAGCCTCTCCTGATGCATTCAAAATACCTTTCAAGATTAGATGACAGGAACTGTAACGGTCACTTTATATATATATATAATAATACATGTATTATAATAATATAGGAAATGCCAAAGGAATGGAGCTCTTTAAATGACCTGAAAACATTTCCAAATGCTGTGCAGGAAAGCAGCCTAAAAACAAAACAAAAAATGGGGAACTAAGGAATAACTAAATGTGGCAGCAATATGGGAAAAGAAGGAAGATAAAATGAAGTAGAAGACAAAGTCCTTCATTCCCTCAGGCTTAAAAAACATGTCTTTTCTCCAGCCTTTTAACATATTTGTATTTACTTCAAAATTACATATTTTGTATCGAAAGCTAGCTGTCTGCATCGGCCACATATAGATATACATCAAGCCAAACAAACAGGGCTTGGTTTACTACAACTGGCTGAAAACCCTCAGACCATTCATTCACACTAATGGATTCACAGTGACCACAATCTTTGGAATAAACATGGGAGGATATTCAGAAATGCTGACTTCAGTCTCCTAAACCTACTTTTCCAAGGTTCCCTTTAATATATGGAGAGGGAGGAGGTCTTCCAGAGGTCATTCAGAGCAAAACCTTAACTCAAGGTGTGATTTCACCTTCTACTCCGTCCAGCCCAAGCAGAGGCTGCAGACGAAAGGGGCGACTCCACTCCTTCCTCTCATCCTCCTCCCTCCCATCCCTGGACCTGGCAGTCACGCAGCCACGAAACAACCCGGACCCACCAGCTCATCTGGCTGAACACTATGCACCAAGAAAGAAAGTACAGGTTTTCCTTCAGGCAGTTACTTGCTCCAAACTACCCCGTAACAACCCAATTGATACATTGATTTTAACTTAATAAAAGATTTTTCTGTTCAGCATTTAACATTTTTGTTAAGAAAATGTTGAAGAAAGATAATTGGACAACTACTTGTTTTGTTTTGAAATGGAAGATGCAAAATCTGCTCCAACAATTTTGGTTTTTGTGCATCAGCATTTTCTGATGAAAGAAACTCTTGCTGGAAAATTCCAAGCCAATTGTCAGTCAGTTAACTGTGAAGCCACACAGTTACTTGCTGCATGAATACTTTACCTGAACTGCAACACCCTATTTGTTTCATAGTTTCTTCACTCACATGCTGAATGTTGAGAGGTTTGATAATTTATTACTTAGGCAAAACCCTATTGACTTATGAGTATGGATTAAGTGGCACTTCAGCATCCTTAGTTGCCAAGGTTATTTGTGTCTTTGCTGTCAGAACTAAAGAGCAGTTGAAGCACACTCTCCATCCCCCAAACCTACCCAAAACAAATCTTGCCAAAGGACTGAAATGCATCAGTGATCCATGGATAAGCACATGTTCCTCTGGGACAGAATCACCTCTTCGGTGTTTCCTTGCCCCAGTATGAACACATCTAATTTTAATCAAGTGCTGGTGTCATGAGGCGGCACAACTTAGTCAAGCAACGAAGTGGAGAAAATTAGTTGTATTAACAACTAATGTACCCATGAGTTTCAAGTAGGCCTGCACAGACTAGAACTGAAAGGGCACTGGGGAAGAAAGAATAATGTTGATGTCTGACGTGGCATATTTAAACAAAAAAGAGAACTACTTTACTGATCCTCATATGCTGTTATCGCATTACAAAAGTAGAGAAAAGCATGAGGTAGAAAACCAGAGCCTCAGAGGGTCTTTTTGTGTACAAAGCCTTGAAAACTTCTATTAAGGTCACCCAATCAATAGAAAAGTATTGACAGCACAGTCTTGGCAGTTTTATGCTCTTTGGGCTATCACTGAGCGATACGACAGTCTCAGTTAACTTCTACATCACTGGCTCTTTAGTACTTAAGTGCTTAAGTACTTAAGTACTTTTGTGTGTGTACAGACACTTTCCTGTATTTAAAAAAATCCTAGTAACTATCTACTACATTATACATGGCCTTGGTGTTTACCATAAATTACAGAATGTACTGAGATGTTCTCCAACATTAGTGCATACCACAGAAATTGAAAGGCTCAGTAGGTCAAGTTGACATCTAATAAGATATTAGCAACTGAGGTATCTCATACAACTCCCATTTCACAACGGTGGAACCGCCTGGAAATTGGCATTTTACAAAAGTGCCCAGAAACAATACGCTTGGAATAATCTCTCGCTATAAAATACATGGTATGCATAATCAACTTATTAATACCTAACGCAGCATTTTTGCTGCTCTGCTCTACCGTGCCCAACTCTGTTGCTTTCATCAAAGGAAAACACACAAAAGAAGTGACACATCGTGCTCTTTGCTGCCTGAGGAATGCCTGAAAGCAGGGCGGCAGCCCTCCCTGTTCATTAAGCACGTGTCCTGCATGCGTAGAGAGGAAAGTTACCCATCAGACAAGGCTGATGAGGCACAGAGAATGCACTGAACTTGGCATCTTCTATACACCACGTATGCAGCATCAGACCAAGAATGCATCACGCCAAAGAAAAACAGGAAGGTGAGTTTCAGCAATAAAAGCATCTAAAATAAATATGTCCATTAAGTAGCTCTCTCCCAGCAACTCTACATAACTTCTACATACTGTTTTCTAAGCTAATCTTCTCCATGACTGGTGCTTAAGACTGTCCTAGTATCACTTGCACTACTAAGTAGTCAGGTAATTAGGTACCTAAGGTAATTAGGACCTCTTTTTCAGGATATCATTTCTGCTCCTTCAGACTCGGTCAGATCCACTTACCTCCACTTAGTTACATGTAACTTATGCCACTTCATCCATCAACCCTGAGTCCAGCACAGTAACTTACCTACTTCTGCATTTAAATTGTGCTTGGCCTTCAATTTCATAGTGCAAGTAGCCACTTGTTCCTTGCTGTGGCTCACATGTCCCTCGTTTCTTCTTAGACTACAACAGCTTCAGTAAAGCCACATAAAAAGGGTTGATTTCAAGTACTTCAGTCAATGAGCACCTTCTGCAGAAGAGCACTAAAATAACACCGCCGGGCTAAAATAACACCACTTTCACATTAGGGCTAACACAAAAGCCTACTGTTGATGAATGATAGAAACGTAATTAGTACAAGTTCACAGCATTGCTTAAGTCGCTATTATTTAGAAGAGCCCTCTATACTTGCAGTTAGGCTTTTGACATGCTCTGAATTTGAGAATCGGTAGTAACTGAAGAAGGAGCGCCCCAGAAGAGCTCACAAGCTTCGTATGAAATCAGAGAGATTTCATTAGTTGATAACACACCAGGACCTACTGCTGCTAAGAGATCTGGCAGCCAGCAAGCTATGTTTATGACCTGAAGCTTTGTATCACGCTGGAAAGGGAGCTGGAAAGGGAGTGGGGGGGAGTGCTCTAAAAAAGTGCTGCAGTTTTTGCTCGTATTTTACAAGGCTATTGAAGAGGTATTGCTACATTGCCAGCCATCACAGGTATGGGCTGGTCCCATGGCAAGTGTCAAATCCCTTCCGTGTCACCTAAGAAGAACAGACATACGTCTCTGGGAGAGATACAAAGAACAGCAATACTGCACAATTTCATGGTTCCCTGGTTATTGTGGTGATAGCCACAGATGTTGACACTCTTTCCAACAGTACTAATTAAAGGTGATAATTATAAAATCTTCAGAAAAGTTCCTGGGATAAAGCGTGACAATAACCCACAAAGATTCTGTTAAAAGGTAGGAGAAATAAAGAATAGTCTCCAGGGTAAGCAAAAGCATATTCCAGAAATCAGTGATGTAGCCAGACTCATTATAGCATTTTATTAACCACACACCTTTGCTAATGTAAATGCAAATCATAACTCAAAGTTGCCTTTAAAGCCAAGGAAAATACTAGATTTCTTTTATGTCTTTGCTGTGATCTCTCTGCTTCTGAATCTGTGTTGTCATGTGCAAAATGTGCTCCATCTTTCCAGTACAGTGTTACTGAACTTCCAGTGTCTCTGCCTTTGATTTTTTTTCCGATCTAGACTGGAATTTTACAGACCTCCACTTGGTATAAAGAATGCTACTTGGTTTTTTACCTTAATGGTTACATTCATCTGGCATGTCAGCCTAGTTCTCTTACTTTACTAATTGATCTGCTTCTAATTTACATCACAGCATACAGATACTAAAATAAACTCATAACAGAAATCAGAAATCTGGGGGGGGTTAGCCCTTACAAAGCAGCATGCAGAATAAAAACTTCTGGTCCCTGAAGAATGTGAGTCTATTTTGAATATTTTATTTCTTTGTTCTTCAAGGAATTAATGTTCTTTTCTCTTGCGACTTTGTATACACCCCCCAAAAAAAGTCTTCCCAATAATCTTCTAATTTTATGCTATTTCTTTTAGGATTTTAACAACCTTTGCTCCTATTGTTCATGCAATGTTCACATTTTATTCTGGTGGGGTGTAGAGCACACGAAACATTTCTACACTCCCCCCACTATCCCCACAGAAAGGATTCTGCACGGTACAAAGGGGGGGACAATCTTGTGCAGGACACCAGGGGCAGCACCCACCAGACCTTCCTCTGTTTGCCATCTACATCACGTCATGAGGGAAAAGGTTTGAGGTAACAGGTTGTTAAAGCAATGAGCAGTACGTGTCTTTTCCTGTTAGACCTTGCCACCCGACTTTCCAAATGCCTTCTTAAGGACCTTGGACAAAAGACCAATATACCAAGAGAATGGGCATCTTAGTGGAATACAGAAGGCAACATGAAATACTACTGAACCAAACAGGGAAAGTGCATGCTTACTGGATTATCAGGGTTTGAAATTCTATTGGATAGCTCTTATTTCTAAATCTCCAAGCTACAATGACAGAGTCTTTTTGTCTTCTTCTTTTCATTTTTTTAAAATAAATTATACTGTAAATTAACCAAATCAATGATACAAAATCTCTAGTTATCACAGCCTTTATAATAGCTCATCAAACAGAGCAGTCATTATGTTTTAGTCCTTTCTGCTCTGGTAGATGAGTGGGCTCTGAAAATAGAAGAATGATGGCACAATGAGTCCTCCCAGAATGGACGGCACAGTGAGTCCTCCCAGATTTTCACTGCCCACACACCAAAATCCCAGGATGGGGATGTAAAGTTCTGCTGTGCAGAAAACCTGGAGGCAATTCTAGTTTGAATTAAACTGACATATTTTAGACATTTATGCAAGCATAAAGTGAAACAGTTTGGGGATTTCAGGAACAGGTCTGCACTTCTTTACATATGATGGTAAATTTAATATAAAAGATCAAATTGTTCATAGGGGAGGTGGTTCCCTGGAAAATAGCATTCAAAAGGGTAATTACATGACATCTCACCCAATATGACCTTGAGATTCAGAAGCCATGAACCAGTTTAACACTGCCCTGTTCAACATTTTTTTAAGTTTTCTCTGGTATGGCATATATGGAAAAGTTGGCACCTGGACAAGCATCAAAGTCTCCCAAATTGGGGATTAGAGTGAGCTCATCCCATCATGGTAAGAACTAGTCTTTGTTCTCAGTGTGACATCTTGCATTAATAGGAGATCATTTTCTCACAATCACCGCCATTCATCTGGAGTGCAACAGGGTCTGCATCGAACAACTCCTCATTGAATTGCAGAAAACAGGGAAATAACTGCCGAGTTTTCCCGGTTACGCTATTGATATTTAAGTGCTGTTCTCTGTGGGGACGTAACAGCTTAACTCCAAAGAGCCTGTGACCTATTTCCATGATTATTGCTGCACTAATGAACAAATGGTTTCTAAAAGGGCATAACTGCACCACAAAAGTTTGGAGAAAGATGGATGCTCCCAAGAGAACAGGCTGGGTTAGATAAAAGATGTAACTCCAGAATTACTTGGTCTAATTCCATACAAAATAAATGTTTGTGTACACATCCACAAACAAATACTTTCATATTGATTCTGTCTTTTAGCTCTGAATCCCCTTGAATTTGAATCTATTCTCACAGCATCTTAGGTCTGGAAAAGATGGAAGGGTGAAGATCTCAAAATGTGTATCGTCCACATCCCCAGCTCTACCATGGCTGTAGAGAGTGATCAAAGAAGCCCATACTAATACAAAATATTTCCTTTTCATAAGACAGTGTGTGTCTTTAGGGCTGTTTCACTACAGAACACTCAAATCATAGACAAAAATCTCATTTTCATTGAGAATCTGTTTTTCACCCTATTTTGCATCGGGGTGGCAGGGCTGAAAGATCAGCATGATCACAGGAGCCCATGAATGAATTTAAAATAGCACTTGAGCTCATTCAGGCTCCAAGACCTTTGTTTTACAGGAAACAATCATCCCAGTTGCTTTATTCATGAGAGCACGGTTATGTGATACAATTCTTCATCCTTAAGAAATCATATGCAACCTCCCATTGCCATGGATTGCATTTACACAGTACCAGGTGGGAATCCAGCTCAGTCATCTATGTGAAAGGCCACTGTCTCTTTTGAGAACATACATATGTAAAAACTCAGAGATTACTAGAAAGTTTGCATGTTTAAATTGGAGGGAAAAGAGGACTCTCTGCTTCTAACTACTAACTGACTGGGCTAAACTTAACACAGAAGCACAACAACACGCAAAACTCTCTGCAGCATGGACGATTTGCTCAAAACAACAGAAGTGGTTCTACCTGGGAACATAACAGAGACCGGAAATGCTCATAAAGCTCCTTAATGATCATTTGCCAGGTGAATGGCACAAAAGTGCAACCAAGTCCAGCCACGCCCTCCCTAGGGAGGGCAACTCTACACAATGCCTGATTTTTAACAAGCTCCTTACATCAGTTTCTTTCCTTTCCCATAAAACTGGTATATAGATTTCCAAAGCAATTTACATCCACAAAAAATTAAACTAACTGTTTTAAAATATGACAAAGAGCAGAATTTAACCTCTGACTTCAGCCCTGCAAAAGTTAAGTATCTCATCTAAGATCCGCATCTGGGCTTGCTCTATTTCATGGATACAACAGACACCTCCGGAGGGTTATTCATCTGTCTTGCACAGCTGTATCACCACTGCTGAGAAACGTCCCGGTTCCTCACTGATCTCCTCTGTTTTGACCAGCTAATCTTACATGGCAGTTCACAAGTCCTTCCTGGGGAAAGTGGTGCTAAAACTAGTGTATTGTCCAACAGGCTATGGTTCTGTTGAATCAGTACTTTCCCAAGAAAAAGCAGTTTGTGAAAACATAAATGAGTTCTAACTTAGGCTTTTCTTGCCAAGGAACTAAATCAACAAACCTCTACAAACAGCTTTGTGAAGTAAAACAATTTTAAAAGGGTATTAACAGTTTGGAGACTATTCTCTTCAGTTGCACGTTCCAACCACCAGCCTGCATCCATTGTGGACATTTCCTGCATCCCAAACAAAGAAGTCTTGCTCAAAAAGCAGCCACCTCCTTGCAAAACAGCCTGCAATAATTCATAGCCTGTGGATTAAAACACTTACAATAGGTTATTCTGCACTGCGGTCCTAAATGCTCCTTGGGTCATTTACTGGCTAAGAAGAAAGAAGGTTTGGAAGCAAGCCCTTAGCAACTTTCTCTCTTGATGGTAATGGATTAGTTTAAAAGAAAAATGAAGAATATACAACTTCCGTGTTAATCAGCAGAGATCTGTAGATGGTAAGACCTGGAACAGGTTGTCCAAAGAGGCTGTGGATACTCCAGTCTTGCAGATTTTTGATCTGAACTGCACAAGGCCATGAGCAACCTGCTACAGCTTTGAAGTTAGTCTGACTTTGAGCAGGAAACTGGGCTAGAGACTGCCAGAGGTCCCTTTCAATATAATATTTCTGTGATCCTATAAGGCCTTCAAAAAAAAAAAAATTGTATCTTTTGATAAACATTCTCCAATTTGAGTTTGTCACTGGTGGGTGAAGCAACCAATGTTAAAACCATTAACCAAGTACTTATTCATTTGCCTTCACCTCCATTTACATTTAAGATCTTCCTTCATTGCTGAAAGGGTGGGGTATAGGAAAGGCCTTATAATATATGAGAATCAGCAGCATTAAATTTTCAGTCAACAGAACTTCATAAATAAGCAACAGAATTTCTTTCTTTGAGCTTTATAGTTTGTGAAGAGTATAGTATATTTAACTCCAGGATAGCAAGCTAACATAAATAAATACACATCTGTGTTGATATTGAATTACACATAATACTTGTACTGGTTTTGGCTGGCATACAGTTAATTTTCTTCACAGAAGCTACAGTATGAGGCTGTGTTTTGGATTTGTGCTGAAAACAGTGTTGATAACACAGGGCTGTTTCAGTTACTGCTGAGCAGCGCTTACACAGAGCCAAGGCCTTTTCTGCCCCTCACCCACCCCACCAGCGAGCAGGCTGGGGGTGCGCAAGGAGCTGGGAGGGGGCACAGCTGGGGCAGCTGACCCCAACGGACCCAAGCGATATCCCACACCATGTGATGTCATGCTCAGCATATAAACCTAGGGGAAGAAGAAGGAAGGGGGGTACCTTCAGAGTGATGGCGCTTGTCTTCCCAAGTAACTGTTACATGTGATGATGGAGCCCAGCTTTCCTGGAGATGGCTGAACACCTGCCTGCCCATGGGAAGCAGGGAATTAATTCCTTGTTTTGCTTTGCTTGTGTGCACGGCTTTCGCTGTTAAACTGTCTTTATCTCAACCCACAAGTTTTCTTACTTTTACTCTTCTGATTCTCTCCCCTCATACCACCGGGGGAGAAGAGAGCAAGCAGCTATGTGGGACAGTTGCCCGCTGGGGTTTAACCATGGCATGTCACAAAAGAGACTTCATATGTGTGGATTTACTGATAACTGCCTTGAGCAATTATACCAAGTATAGGAACGTTCAACAGTGCCATCATTATATACTGCCTAGTCTCCTGAAAATAATTCCCAAGTTACAATGTGACTTCTGACATACTTTTCCCTACCTTTGACCCCTAAATAACACAGAAATTGCACAAATATTCTAAGTGCCCTTAAATCCATTATACATGAGTAATTACAAGAATTCAGCTAAGGATGATTACTCTTGTGTTGTTCTCAAAGTATATTTTGTTAAATACTTGAAACACAACAAATAAAAGCTGTTGTCTTAAGCTAGATCCAAAACCAGGGCTTATAAATATGAGTCATGGCTCATCAGTGATGTATTAGATAAGTTACACTAGTGTTTTTAAAGATACTGAGTATCTCTCCATTTGCTAGCATTATATCTTATCTATGCCCACTCAAACTTGGTTCCATGAAGCATCCTCCAGGCTAGGCTGAGCAGGACCTTTTATTTTGTTTTCTTTTTGTCTGTCTTTATAGTAAAAGGAGTTATCCATTCCTAAAAATCAGACTTTTTCATCAAATTACTTTTTACTGCAGTGTGCTAGTTAACTGGTAATATCCCTAATTTCTCCTGCAGTTTTCTGTGGCATGCTGTTATCTGAAGTTTCTGTTATTCTTTCTGAGAAAAGTAGGTATACTGTAAATTCTTTGAGACAGGTCTGTTTTGTCTGTGTTTGTGCTATGAAGCCCAGATTTTTCTGGACCCTCTAGGTGATATTGTAACAAAAGTTAAATGATATTCCAGATGTTCCATGCTGCTCACACTGAAGCTGACAGTTTATGGCACTCTGGAAAGCTTCAAGATTTCTGATTTGTAATAAATCTATTAAGATTTGTGTATGATCCCACATTTTTATCTTCCTTTCCTGCAATCAAGGTACAGAGCATATATATGCATATGCTTTCTAAAACAGAATAAGACAAAGGAGGTGAGCCATTCAAGCTCCCTCTCCTTTTTTTTTATGTATCCAAAAATCAGCAGCAGATATTGTTCTTGACTGTTCTTTTTGGCTCCCAGATTTTGGAATGTTTTATTGCTAAATGTCAGAAAAGGGAGAGAAAACTACACATGAGCTATTTTAAGACACCTTTTAAATTCAGTGGCGATAAAGAGGTACTTCTAAAGATCAATTCATTAAGTCCTTTTTGTTTTTTCTTCCCCATTTTGCATGAAATGCAACAATCTCACAGGTGTCTTCTCTGCAGTGACTGTATGAAAGTGCCCAGACATGAGCTCAGACATAGTTGTCTACCTCCATGCTGATAACTCCCTCACACTTCTGCCAGTCATAAGTTGTGCCTTACCCCTCCATCAGACTTTTCTAATATAAGAAGTGTTTCTCAGCTAAGAAAGGTGATGAAATAAAACCTTCCAAGGGTACTTGAAACACAGAGAAGTTTTAGCTGATTTCACATTACCCTGGCTTAAAAGAGTATATTTTCCACAGTTATTGATACTTATTCCCATGCTGTGTGAACTTGCAATTGATTATTCTTTCTAGAAATCATCTGTCACAGACAAGGAAAACAAAGAAGAGCTTCAAACCGTAAATCATTTGACAAAACCAGCACCTCAATCTCATGAAAATAGTAATCCCATAAGCATTTTTCTGACCCAGATTTCTTATTTCTGTTAAGAATTACCAGGCAGCTGACAACCTTTGTGACCCTGGACTCAGAATCAAGGAATGATGCCTAAATGTTCCCACATGACTGCTGGCTCTGGGTGTCCCTCTTAAGATACGGGAACGGGGATGGACTTTAATGAATGGTAAAAACTGATGCATCCAAAATCACTGCTCCTTTCTGAAATCCTAGGCCATGGCCAGCTTCAGCTCTTGGCACATTTGCATGCTAAATGTTCCTCAGCATGCCATACTGAAAATTATCTTGATGTCATTCCTGTCTCATCACATTCCGTTTTACATTTGTGTGCTGTACTACACCAGTGCAGTGCAGCTAACTGGACCACTATAGCCAAAAAGTGACTCTGCTTCCTTTGACCAAAACCTTGCTCTCATTGCAACTCATTGTTGATTTGTTCAAAATCTATCCATGGAGTTTGAAAAAGGTCACAACCACTTTCAGTGCAGCACACAAACATAAATTAAACAAGTTACCTATGCGTTCAATATCCTACGATTACAAAACTCTTTAGGAGAGAGAAATTCTCCCCTTCCATACCAGATTTAACAGCCTTGTGCAACTAAGGATAAAACAAACAATGTAGCAAGAAGAAAATAATTTCCACCTTTCTTTAGCTCTTATTACGGCACTGAGGGTTGTACTATTCATTCCTACCTTGAGGGCAGCTCCCTCAGAGCAGAAAGACGCCTTTCCCTCCCCACTTTCTGGGCCTAGTCCCCTGAGACACTCACTTCAATAACAGCTATTGGTACTTGGCTGGAATGGGCTTTTGTTAATAAGTGATGGAGAAATACAATCCTAAATCTAGTAACTTTGCTGCCAACTAAGTGAAGGAATTAGCACACTGATTCAATATATCCAGAGGAGCTGAATTTAAAGTGCCAGTCTGCTGGGATCTCCTGTCTTCTCCAAAATCCCACCTTTGATCCTGATCTGCCTTCTTAGCTGCTTCTCATATTCCTTCTTCCCTTCATTTGTAAGGTAAATTTAACAGTGAAAGGTTACATTTCACTCCTCCCATTTCATCTGCTGTTCCCAGCACTTTTACAACCGTCTCTTTTACTGGTTTTGCTCTCACCAAGGCCTCCAGCAATTCCTTCAAATTCAAGGTTTCGACTTAGGCCCCATCCCCCTTGGCATGTTTATGACTTTCAACAGTTCGCATTCAACACAACACCCTGATTCACACCATCTACTCCCCTCCTGCTCTTTCCTTCTACTTCAGTGCCAGGGTCTTATCTAATGATTCTTGCTACACTTCTCCATAAAGCACTATGACTTCTCTGTTGCTTCCTCCATTTCCTTCTTTACCCCTGTTAAGCCCGGGATGAATGGTATCTGGTTTATTTGGTTTCCCATTGGAGTACATTATAAGGCTGTTAAATTCTGTATGACTGGGTTGCAGACAGGGAGGGCCTCTTGGTCTGCTCCCAGCTGCAGCACGCTGCAGGGGCTCGAAGTCACTGGTGAGAGCGGGAAGCTGTCCCATCCCCCAATGCAATGGGCCGTGCTAACCTGGGGAAACCTTCCAGACCACAGGACAGGCAAAAGTAAGAGACACACAGGAAGAAAGGAGGAAGCCAGCTGAGCATCAGAGGTCATGGCAAGACAGAGGTTTTCCCTCAGAGCAGCAGGGAACTCTGTGGAAGCTATTCAAACCAGGAAGTCACCAAAATGAAAGATTGACCCTGCAAGGACAGAGTGAGCAGGATTTCTTTACTTATTCTCCCATTTTAATCTGTTCCGATTCAGAAGTCACTGTGTTAGAGTTAACTGGACCCCGGTCACTTTTAACATCCGTCAGTCAGTATGCAGGAAGCCTCCTCCATGTTCTCATTCTCTCGGGTCCACCATGTTGAGGCTGTATTCAAACATTGCCCTTTCTCTCTGGAAGGTTAATTTCTACCCATCAAGTCCCTCCTCAGCTAATTTCAGTGATCACTACTCTCTCTTCTCAATTTCAAATCCATTACTAAGACCCTCTTCTACAAAATATTACACATGTGGCAATGTCAAGGTATCCATCTCGACCCTGCGCACTCTGTACGTTGCTCTGTAGAACAGAAGTTGTACAGGGAGTAAGATGCTTCTGTTTAGGTGTCTGTGCACAGGTGCCCACAGAGGTACCAGTTGTCTACATGCCCATTATAATCAATGCAGATCTAGTCAATACAATCGTTGGAGCCTAGAGCGTGATTCAACTCATGTTTAAGCCAACATCTAGGGTACAATCCAATTGTCATAAGCATAGGACATAGACAAGCCACTAGGCATAGCTATCTCATGTCATATTCACTAGAATACACATCCCAGCTCCCAGCTGCCTGTCCAAAAGGACATGGAACAAGCCTCCTGCAAGCCTGTATGGCACCTAACCATTAAGATGTCCCAGATTCTCTAGCACGTCTCAAATACCCTTATATGTCTATGTTTAGGCAACTGAATTGAGCCCATACTGGTAAAGCGCTGAACCACTGCTCTCTAGGCTTTACCAACCATACTGACTGGAAGTTTAGGGACCCAGCACACACTGTAACACCCAAAACACTCAATGTAGGCATCTTCACCTCAACCTGAGTCATATCTGCTGTGTCCTCCAGGATTCACTGACAGTGCTTAGTGCTTTGTGGCCATCACAGGAATTCAGCAAGTAATAACAGCAAAGAACATTTGCCTTTCTTGCATTTCACTATGCAAACATTTACCCGTTTATCTAAAAATCAGGATGGACATTTTCTAAGTATCTATCCTGTACCTTGCTCGTTAGAAGAACAGGACATGGGTTTTGCCCTCAGTGGCAGCAGACTTACGAAGCTTCCTGAGAAAAGGAGAAATTCTTCCAAATCTAGTGTGATAAAGTCGTCACTTAGCTTTTTTTGCATGAATGGATTCATTATGTGCAGATGTTCGGTGCACTTCTGCAAGTTTTTATGGAAGAACAAATCACATCATTATGGTTTTATCTGACCAGAAATGAAGCATGGACTAATGCCATCGGGGGGGGCGGGGGGAGCAAAACAAACAAACCAACGAAACAAAAAAAAAAAGAAAACCAAACAAAACCTGTGGTTTTGAGTTAGAACGTTAGGTGAATCTAAAAGATACATGCAAAATGAGCAAGAATATACCTGGAGATGCTAGATGGCTCCTGTGATGATTCATCAGAAAATAAGAAACTGAATTTTTCATTACACTGCTGTCTCTATAATATCCCTTAATCTGCTTTGGGAGTTTTACTACAACATCCAGAAAATCACTTTAAACTGTACTCTGATAGATCCTCTCCAAGATGAAGAAAAAAAATAAGCACAAACTATTTCATTATAGCCAGCAAGAAAACTGAGCATCCATGGCAATTTTCTAATTCTATTTACGCCTTGGATTTAAAAAAGTGACTCATGTAAGTACTTACGCTGGCAACTACAGGGGAAAAAAAAGCTAATTATAAATTGTATCTCAATACTTTCATCGAGTTATATGACAAAGAGTTCCTTATTTTCAAACCTTATGGCAACAGAGTACAAAAATCCTCTTTCAAATACTACTAACATCTGTATAAGTTAAGACAAAACAGTAACTCAGAAGCATTCCCATGTACTAGCAAGGAATCAAGACAACCACCACAATTGTAAGTTTTCTAATTTCTTCAACAACAGACATGGTCTAAATAGAATAACATTATTTGGGGCCAAAAATACCTCAGACTGCAAAAGTGGTGCTAGGGTAAGGTAGCTGATGAAGAAAATGCTTTACAGCCTAAAAGGCTGGTTAGTCACTAAGTTTTTTGTTAGGAAGGACATACATCAGGGAAAGCAGCAGCACTTTCTCCCTGCTGTCAGGGCACAGCAGGGACTGGGGGCTCCCCTGGGGCAGGAAAAATGGGAGACCCTCCAGGGCAGGGCTACTACTTTGAACTTTCATTGATTAGTCTATGACACTAATCCTTTTGAAATACACAATTTCTACATGAAAGTAAGTACAAAATGTTTCTTCTGCTAAAAATCAGACTGAACCTAGCAAAACTGAAAAATCCTGTCAACAGCATACACAAAATAAAAATTATTTTGGTAAGGGTAAGGTAAAGGTATAATGCCATGTTATCACAACAGGTACAGAGTTAACATGTTGTGTGCATCCTTCATCCGATGCTCAGGTGCCTCAGCAAAAGACAAAGAACACGAATAGAAAAATACGCCATTACAGACGTTCAAACCTGAAACGCTGTAGATTTGCAGCAGGGCCTTTTGGTTTGCGGTTCTTCCATTTGTTTGTTTATTTTGGCATGTGATTCACTGTAGGGCTCTATAGAGTACCAAAAAGCAGGCGTAGTGATGCTGCAGAACAGGGTAAGGACAGGTGTTAAGTGGACATCTTTCAGCTGTAGCATAGGGCAAAGAACCAGCAAATTTACTCCAATTCTATGTACATTGCACATGGCGAGTTAGCCCCACCTACTTTCTGGCTACCCTGGCATTGTAGATTTGCAGTAGATATTCACTCTAGTGATTACCTCCCCCACTGCACGCAACAGGTACGCTGCCTAGCTAACCTATGCTCAACCTAGGAAAGCAACAAACCCCTGGTTCTACTGAATATATACAGTAATAATACAGTAATACAGTAATATTGGTCAAAATTAAGATGATGCTTAAAGGGCTTTTGGATTCTTTCCTATTAGAGCATCCTATCATCATCTAAAAAAAACCCTCAAACAACTGCTAAATCAAAGCGTCCAATGTAAACAAAAATCTACTACGCAGTACTTTGTTTCCATAGCACAAGTCATAGCTGAAAAAGATACTAATTACAGCACTAGTGCAGCTGTATTAATTATAGCTGCATTAATTAGAGCAAATTTCTGTAATTTAACTAGTTTGGCAGTTAAAAGTGCTTGTTCAATTACGACACATTTCCAACCTTCGTCCATCTCTCCTCAACAAGTTAGTGAACTTTTAAGTTAGTGCTTTGGTGCTTACAGAGGTATCCATTCAACAGAGGTGATGCTCCATAAATGTTATGACTTCAGCTGCCCTTAGGTTATCAAGAGAGCTAATAAAACTGGTCAGCAGGCAGAGCTCAGCCTGTTCAAGCTGCCTGCTACAGCCCTCAGATCCTAGGATTTTGTCTCTCATTTCGGGTCTGCCCTGACAAGTGTCAGTCTACAACGTTCTGCATTGCTAAAAATACCTTTTAAACTCAAAGTGATAATTTCAACAACAACCAAAATAAACCCAGCACAGTTTGCCTTTATAGGCTCCACGAAGCAGGGTAGGAGAAAGAAAAAACTTCAGGGTCAAGATTTCTCAAATCCCACAGGCGTTGCTGAGTTTTAATCAGCCCATGCTCTTATTTAAAAAAAATCCAACACTGCATCAATGGAGACATTTCCTATGCAAGGGTGGGGTAAAAGAAAAATGAGGAGGAGCCGGACGTCAGGACTTAGCTCTTTACATGCAGTCAATGCCTTTTTGAGATTTTTACGTTCCAGTATGCTCGTGCCTCAGCTGAGGTTCTTGCCAGCCCAGACACTTTAAGTTTAACAGTATTGAGGTATTTAAAGACCTGCAAGTCCACCCCACATAAAAGGAAGAAAAAATGAAGACTAATCAGTAGGATGAAGCTTTTGCCTTCAATATTGCCATTCCACTGAAAGGAAAAGACAGATAGTTAGCAAGCAGCTAATACGCTCCTCTTAGCAACTTGAGACTTAGGTATATACTTGAAGCATTTAAGTCTAGTAATGCTTTATATTAATATGGGAATGCAGATAATACATTCATAAATATCATGAAATTTTTTTAAACCTCTGAATAGCTAAATAGACGTGAATCACAGCATATGCAATCATGCTGTTTCTTTAAAATTGATATTTTACAAATTTTTAACTAGACTAAAATGACCCAAGACAGAAAATTGTGAATACACCTGTTTTTAAATGGCATGTAGCATTTTAATAATAATTATATTATTAAATCATATGTTAATAATTAAAATCTATAAAATCTATATTATAATCTATATTATATTTGATATATTTACATATTTATATATAAATATATATAAGATACAATATATTTTATATATTTATATACTATATATAATTATATACATTTTAGATAGAATTATATAGATCTTTCTATATGTATAGTATAGAAAATTCATAATCTAACCAGATTTTTGCAGGCTATGATGACTAATTAAATAAACATCACTGTCTACAGGAACATATGTTAACAGAAATTCTGAGCATAAGCATATATGTGTGCATGTGCTAGTGAGATACCCAAGTTCAATTAACAGGCCTCTACTAAAAATATGTCTATACGACAAGAGAAAGCTCAGTTAAAAAAAACAATCTCAGGCTTGACTGAAGAGGCAGTGAAGAGGCTGAAGCTGTGGAAACGGAATGAAAATACAGAAAATTATTTTAACTCCAAGTAAATACGTCCTCAGACCAGGAGAAAACTCACTAATAAATATTGTTACTGATATCACTAGAGACAAACTTGGCTTAACGAAATGATGACACAGATGTAGAAAACTATGCTGTGCTCAAGATACATACTGGGCCGGGAGGAAATACTGGTTGTAGTGAAGTTGGAGACATAGATTGCCTGCACATGGCACGCAGCCTACACGCACATTCATTACAAAACCCCAAAATGCATTCCTTGCACATCAGCCAAAACGCACATCACATGACATTCAAAACAGCGTCAGGGATTCAGACAATCGTTTACAGACATCTCAATAGGAATTATGTACCCTACTCCCTTACATAAATGTATATTGATACAAGCAGTTAATTAGTGGACAACTTCATAACAGAGACATCTCTCTACTATAGCCCTGATTGTCAGCATTAACTACAACACTTAATATTCTACAGATGATACACCGTCTGTGCCACTGAGAGCAGCTGTTAACCACTGACATGGCAATGAAGCAGTGGATATGGATATACCACCTGCTGATCTGCTGTATCTTAAATCTAAGTAAAATTGTCATTATCTCCTGAACAGTGACCCAGAGATTATATTAATCTATGCTGTCCAATCGCTTAACATCGCTTTAGATTTGAGGTGCATAATACTTAAGGGAAGATCAGAATAAAAAGCCCCTATCCCACTATATACAAAAGCTAATAATAAGTTTATACTATTGGCACCCACATAAATTACATGAAAACATGCTATCAGGCTCCTGCTACCAAAACCCACTTGCAACACCTTCTCAACTGGCAGCACAAGCCACCTGCTTTTTCCATGTTTTAAATCACAGTCAACTACCCAAGAAGCCTTCAGATCACTCCATCTTGTCCAAAACCACAGAAAACTTCAGCTTTTGTAACACCCTCCCCCTAATGAAACCTACATGTAGCACTCTCATTCCTTAAACTGGTAATTGGGGAAAAATTTTATCAGCGGGAATCAGTTCAGGGATAACAAAGCCTGTGCAAAAAAAATGATAATGATTAATGCTTGTCAATCATAACATAAATTGGAGGCTCACAGCTCCAGGAGTAAAAATGACCCATGTTATCTGTTTGTGATGCACAGCTGGCTAGGTGATTTATCTTCTAAGATCAAAACAACACACTGACTTTTGTTTTTGTTATAATGATTAAGTCTTCATCATTCAACATCCTGAACTAGTTCCAGCCTAGAACTAATCCTGCCCTTTCCCATGCATGTTAGTTCATTGGCCACCTTCTTTTTTGTTACTCTTACCTTCTGTTGCTGTTATTCCTGGATTTTATGAAGGTCCTAACACTGAAGGCTGTGACATCAAGGGTTGACATCAAACCTTCAGCTCCCTAGCGCTTGGTTTGTCTCTGGCTGTCTTTCTCTTTCCCAGATGCGTAGCAATCTACACTGGTAACTCTAACCGAAGCTTCTGTCCAGAAGAGATGAGAAGAATGAAGGCAGCTTCAAAAACTCTAGCTAAGTGGAAACCACCTTGGTGTTAAAATTTTATCTGCATTCCTCTATGAAAAAACACTCAAATGACATTATGGTGGAGATGGCTTTTCTGCATCATAAAGGAACAAATCTTTGCAAAAGAAACAAAGCAAGGTAAGGAGGGGCTGCTTAAGGAGATCTGGAGAAGTCAAAAGATGACTCTCAGAGAGCTTGGGTGACCTGCATAATGATCACAGTATTTGGATTCTTGTTGCAGAAAACTATTTCTGACCACCTGGAATTCAATCACAATGCAAAACCAGTCAGGGTTCCCATCTCATATCCGTATCTCGTGGACTAGCTGTGGACACATTTTCATTTATTTATTTGATTATCTGTGTCACTGATAGCTGTTTATTGATACAGAAAATGGAACTGAATATTAGCACATTCTCTCTCTCTCCCCTACAAAAATGAGCACAAAATCCTGCGCTTGGCACTGCCAGCCCCCTCCTGTTCTCTCAGACACCGAGCAGCCACGGCACGCAATTACAGATCAGTACAATGGAGTGTGCAAAAACTCTTTATACTGCTGTCACCACTGAGTCTCCAGAGAAATTTAATCTCAGGCAGCCTAAAAAACAGAGAACGAGACAGTCAACTAACAATTTCCTATCAGCATCAATGCAGTTAGTGCTTTGCATCCCAGACATTTATTACAGGCAAAAAAAGGAAAAACTAACAGATTTTGATTTTTTTTTTTTTTTTTACTTCTGTAAATAGCACTAGTTAAATGAAAATAGAAGAAAATATTTCAAGGGTAGTGTTCTCCATTTCTGTTTTCAGTATAAATGCCAGTGATTCATTAAAGAACATGTGCAGGGAACCAGAGACGAAGCGTTCCTACAATGGGAGTAAGTGAACAGGAGCTAAGGTCTAGTAATTATCTAGGACAAGGAGCCCTTTCACCTTTCCATTTTATGGCCCATTTTATGGCTTTAGCATTACATGGGATACTGCTAAAGGAAAAGAGAAGTGGTTATAACTACTGCTTACTTAAACAACCCAAGTTACCTACATAATACTCAAGCCCTTATTTTCTCTCTGCTTATTATCCTGTTGTGACTAAAACTCTCCTATTCTGAATTCACACCAGGGTGTTTGCACGGAGCTATATATAGAAAAATCAAGCCACTACATATTGCACAGACTTTCAAGCAATACTAAGAGATCGGTTTATTTGTAACAGCGGTAGAAAGCTTTAGTATTTGGCAATTAGCTTGGCAATTTAATAGAACATCTGAACTGCAATAATTACTTTAGAATACTGTCATTTTCCCGAAATCAATCCCCCTGTTATTAATTAATATCCAAAACTCTAACTGTGCTTTCATTACACAGTACAGAAAGACTCTACAAAGGGGTTTTTTTCTGGAATAATTATATCAGAATATTTACTCTGGAATAACTATTTCAGTAAATTTCTGACTGAAGACAAACCCCTTCACTACACCAATGACTGGAGCTCCCCATGAAAGATGATTGGTTTTTTGCACTCAACATTTAGTTTTTCAGCAATTAATATTTTTAAGTGAACTGTAGCTTCAACTGAAAGAATAGATAGGACAAACAGGGTACTGAAACTTTCTAGCCACAGAAGTGCTAGAAAGCAGATGCAAAGCACATGATTTTTGCACATGGAAAATACAGAACTGTAAAACTACTGTTATTAATATTTATTATTACTGATAGCATGATGCCACAATATGTTGATTTTCATGTATGAAAATTTTATTTTGCATGTCCCACATTTTGGATGTTTGTTAGACGTAGCTAAGCCCAAATCAGGGGCTAAGAGGCACAGCTAGAGAGAGAAAGAAAGATGAATCCAAGGATCCATGCTCTGTGACGACAAACACAAGAGCAGCTCCAGAACAAAGGGATCTGGTTGAAGATGTCCCTGCTCATTGCAGGGGGGATGGATTAGATAACCTTTAAAGGTCCCTTCCAACACAAACCATTCTATGATTCTATGAAAATGCAAACTCATATATGGTTGGTTTTGTTATTTAGGTAGGGATTAAATAATCTACAACCTTCCAAAACTTTATGACCCACACCAATTAACATACCCTGACTTAAGATGTCAAAACTCAGCTGAGAAATCTACAAAAGCTACAAACTTTGGGACGTTATCTTTTGTTCTTTTCCCTTGCAAGTATTAATATTTTTAGGAAAAGAGAAATACATGCTGAAAGATTGTTTCTCTGCAAAAACATGACCTTTGAATATAGAGTGAAATTTCCAAAGGCAGAAAAGGCATCAAGGTGCTTGACTCTCAGTGAAAGTAAACAGGAACTGAGCGCCAGATTGTCATTTATGTTTTACCCTAATGAAAAGCAAGAGCTTAATTATAGGTCGTCATGGAACACCCTCAACCTTCAAACTGACTTCAATGAGGGTGGGAGGAGAACAGCCTGATCACGCTTTTAAGGCTGCCATCCTCAAAACAAAAAAATACATAGCAGAAGTGTTGTGTACAATGCAAACTAACTACTTTCATGGGAAAATTAATTATTGTGACCCCAGTCAGTAACAACAGTCACCTGATCTGAGGAACTCTGCCCTCCCCAAACCGATCGAGCACAAGAACAGTAAATTAAATTCTAGCTGCTGCAATGTGTGAGCAACCTCCCACTCGCTAGAAACCACGCTACACCCGAGTGTCTCCATTAAGTGCCACTGAAAGAGTACCAAAGCCCTATATTCACAGGAAAAAGCGTATTACTGAACTTGGTTTTCAATACTCACTGTCTCTCCCTGCAAGCAAGCAAGCAAAAGTGGTCAGCATCAGACCTTTGTCACTCTCTTTTCTTTTTTCTGACGCGCTATGAGCACACCACAATGCCTAAGTTCTTGCACTAATGCAGGGCCAGCAGCGCCAGCTCTCAACTCCAGTCAATAGGCAGGCAGGCTACTCTAAAGTCCCCACACCAACCAATTTGAGATGCATGAGCTCCTGGCAGCAAAATAATTATTTCCTCAGAGGTTCTTATTGTCTCCAGCACGCCATGAATTCTGTTCAAGTTCAATGTCAATTTATCACTCCACATTACTGGCGGCAGCTGACATCATGGGTGCAATTGTTAAAGAAAAGGGAAATTATTTCTGCCCTCGTACATTTAGACTCCCTCCCCCCACAAATAAGTGCGGCAAGGAGGAAGAGCTTTGAGCAATCTGAAATAGCAGAATGCCCCTTTCTGTAAAAGCACTGCACTTGCCCAGCAAACCTCTCTGTCTACCAGTACTGAATAATGTCAGGTACTAGAGTGACCTGAAAGGGAATAGAAAGAGAAAGCATGACCTGCGAAGAGGTAGTGCTTTTCCAGTACAATGTGGGGTTTTTTCCCCCTCTAATATGCAACACTTTCTTTGGGCTTTATACAGCAGGGTGCTGAGCATGCTGGCCCCTCTCTAGCAAAGCATGGCAGCGTGTACTACTTACTAAGCACAGGCAGCCGGGCACAAAATCAACTGCTGTGCTGAAGGGAGACCAAGGTGCCAGCACTTCACAAGCTGGAGCCTACCAGCCTCCATGTCATGTTTGTGAAGGGCTGCACAATACATCATTTTGCTTGCAAATAATTTCTTTTTAATAAATGGGGTGGTAAGTTGGCTTAAACTAGTGACATCCCCTCCAAAAACAAGGGACTGCTTACACAGTGTGTGTTACTCAGTGTCAGTACAGAAGTGTTTTACCTTCATCTACCATCAATCTTCAACTTTGAGTTAAAAAACACCTCAAAAATCCACCATTTCCACAGAAAAAACCCCAACACTGTGAGAGACTGGACTCGCTTCAACTAACCATTCTGAAAGTTAGCATTACTATACTTTTTTCCGAAGGAATTAAGCAACTTTTAAGTAAAAAAGGTGAAATTAGTATCAGACAGGTGCTTCTGCATAGAGTCCAAAAATTCTGTACCTGCCCTTGAAATCTTGCAACCTATTTGACAATACAGAAATCTTCCAAAATGGTGTAAGCATGTCCCGGCAGTGCACAAGATGGAGGAGGGTTAAAAGTGGCAAGGCTGAATTTTGATCACCGCTAAAAGGGAAAACAACATCTATTTAATTCAGTGTGCCGGAACCTGCAGCGTGTGTAGCACAACCCCACCAGCAAGCAGCTACAGCCCAGCTGGTGGTACCAATGCTTCTTGCTGGTGCCCGCTGGCAGGACAGGAGGCAGAGGGCACCTACTGATACACATGAAACAACTGAAGACAAGACAACATTTTGACAGCAAGAGTGGTCAAACACTGCAATAGGTTGCCCAGACAAGTTTTGAAGACCTGACAGTATAAGAGTCTTACGTGCCTTCTCACTGCATTATTAAAATTTGATCAAAGAATAAAAAGTTTTCTCATTAACTTTCAACACCAGATAATGTCAATGGCACAGAAATTCCCTTCCATTAGGAAATTAACCTGCATAGTTTTAGAAACTTCAAAGATGCTTCATTACTCACTGTCTAAGCTAACTTTCCGTGGCTTGAAGGAATTATTTTTTTTTAATGATCACTCTGGTCAGATTCTTAAGAAGCAGCTTAGCCTGTGAGCAGCAAGTTTTAATAGCCTAGCAGATGTCCACCCCATCTCTGTATTTAGCATTACTAGCTAAAATGCTAAATCCATAAGCAGTCGAATGCTTTTCACTTTGAATCCTGTTCGACTCGTCCTTCAAAGCAGCCTCTGACACCCCAAACTGCTGAAACACTCCCCTGCCATCCTGCAGTTCCCTTGTTTGCCACGTTTTCCAGCTTCTGATACGGGGACCGGGTCAGAGGGCCAGCAGAAAGCTGCAGTACAGTACCCCAGTGCAGTCCTGAGCAAGTCCCTCTGCTTACTGGCAGGGCAGGGAATCTGCAACATGTGATTTTATGATCAGAAGTGCTACTGTAGTAGAAAGGGGAAGCAAACTCTATGTTTATGGGTCACTCATTCTAGCAACTGAGATATGCTTCACATGCAGCCCTAACGGTACCCTCCCCCTGTGAGTGTTTGCATTTAATCATTTAGATTTCCAGTAACAAACTGCAAACCCAGAAGTGTCCTCACTGGGCAGCCTGCTATGCTGCTAGGGGTCACTGGCACAGTGGGAACTTACTGATCTGCCATTCAGGCTAACAAAGTAATTGAAATTAGTCATAGGTTGCCATTCTTGTGGTGGACCTCCACTGGTAAGAAAAGGCCCTCTCTGCCATGAGATTTCAGGTTACTTGGAAGCTCAGCAGCTGTGAGACCCAGGAAAAGCATGTCTTTTTCCAGACCTGGATGACTACTGCCATGGCAATGAATCCTTCTGTCCACACCTGGCAAGCGTAACTCCTTCCACACTCTTACCTTTGGCCTGTGTCTAGTCCATCTCCTCCTACATGCTGTTGGATCTCTGTCCTTTCGCACTCCCCCCCATATCTCTGATTTCTCATTTTCATACAGTCTTCCCAACAATCACCTTGAACACCATTGTCCGTTTCAGTCTTGCCCTCATCCCCACAAAAAACAGTTTTTCTGGTCTTCTAGATCATGTCCTCTCTGCATGTACACTGGGAAACCTCTCCCTCTACACAGCCTAAGTCCACAGTGAGTCCTAACAGAGGTTGCCAAGACAGACAGGTCCTCTGTCCTCCATTCAGATGCATAAATCTAGCCGAAGACAGCCTACATAAGCCAGAGCTGTAACCACTGGGAGACTCCAGGTCAGCCCACCCCTGGAGCACATCCAGTATAAGCATAACCCAAAAAGACTCTGCGGAGAATATGTTAACTGCAATTTCTCAATGCCACGTAATTACACAAAATTCCTAAGCGTGAGAGATTGACAGACGGCACACACTGCACCCCTTCCCTTGGAGTTCAGGGTTTATATTCAAACTCCAGAGATAACACGGATTTTAAACAAAAACAAAAAAAGGAGGCCAAAAAAAATAATCACTGGAATTTAAGGCAAACAACATCCCCTTTCTTTGGTCTTATTTACAGAAATCAGAAATTTTGGCTTAAGCTTAGAAAATAAAATCAACCAGAAATATCTGCTCTGCACCCTACCCAATACATCACCCAGGGGAGGGGAGGCTCATCCCAGGGCAGAGCATCAGAAGACAGCACATCAAAGGGGGACAGTGCCAGGTCCCAATCATGGGCAGAGGTGTCAGCCCCCACCAACACCACACCTCCAGAGCCACTCCAGCATACCTGCAGCCTGTCTCCATCCCACAGCCCCAGCTTGGTGGAAGCTCTGCCTGCTAAAAATAACCTTTATCTTCTCATTTTTCCCTTGTCATACTCTGCACTACTTACAGCAAACACAGCTCAAGATGAAGGAGCGGAGCCGAGTGCAAACAGTCCAGGCATTCACTGGAAGAGCATGGTGGGGAGCTGAAGGACAGCTTTAAGGTCTGGGATTCTTATGCAAATGTGGTGGCAACATGAAAGATTTCCCTGCATTTCTAGAAGTAAATGGCTAGTCCCTTATTATGACGGGGTTGCTATGTACTCCTCGGACCCAGATGTGTAAGATTTTGCTTTGCTATAGAATAGCAAATTCAACCCTCTGTTTTGTTTTCAGTAGGTACAGAATTAGCCATAGGTACTAAGGCATATTAAAAACAAGCAATAAAATGAAATATAGACAAAACCAAAATACTTATATGCTGTTGTAGTACTTATTCTTGAGGTAGTTAATAATGCCATTTCTCCGGTTACATAAAGAAGCTGGGAAATATCCCATTCCCCACCAAATCAAGGCTTTTGCTGTATCAACTTAGTTTAGTCATAGCCAGGCCTAAAATTTGCAAAAAGATAATCGCATCATAATGCAAGTTCCTGTCACAGCAAAGTTAATTTGCAGTAACACGTTGTGTTATAGAAGAATTTTACCTTGCAGATGAAAATAGAATTACAAATAATTACATCAGCACTCTGAGACTGCAAGTCAGGAAGATGTTATGAAAGCAAAGCAAAGACAAGTCTTCAGACTGTTCTGAGAACTAGCTGCTTTCTGAAGAATAAACTGTACCTCTGCTACATACAGAAAAAAAAAAACACAGGAAGATATTGATGACTTGAAAAAGTTTATTTGAACATCTGAGGCTGGATCTAATGTGGAACTGTTCTTACTTTTTTTAAAGCCAAGGCAATGCAAAGGTTGGTCTGTAAAAAGATGACTCCACAGCAGAGAAAAGGAGCTAAAATTGGATCTCCATTGAATACTGACTTTTATGTCTCTCTCTCTCTCCATATATATACACACACTGCATTTCTCCAGCTTTATTTCATCCAAATAAGACTATAAAATACAAGAAGAAAAAGTAAAACACAGACATACAATGAATTCCCATAACTGCAAGATATGAGATGTATAAATATGTACTCCTGCAAAATCTATTGCCTCTCCTTCTCACCATAGCCTTTGACAGAAAGTTGACACCTATTTGAAATATGCATCGATAAAACATTTTGGCAGTAAAAGAAAAGGTCAAACCAAAGGAAACACTATGGAAACACATACTTAATATACCATTTTCACCTCTGGGTTGAAATAACATGAGAGGTTCACAAGCAACTTGTATCAATGTAAATCAGCTTTGCACTGTGGTTTGTGCAACTCTTTAGTGTGTATTTAGGGGGAAAAAAAACCCAGTTATTTTTACCAGATATTCCCTAAAGCACATTTTAAGAGAGTTCTGAGATTAAAGGAACTGAAGTCTTTTCATAAGCTATTGACAGGTTTTGTTTTGGTTTTTTTAATGTATAGGAAAAACCTCCAGCTGCATGGATGCCTTGCTGGCTGGAAATGCAAGCATTCTTCCAAGGTGGATTGTGTGACAGCTGGCTATACCTATTTCTAACACTCAACTCTAAGATAAACTGCAAATACGAAATCTCCCAGTTACTTATGATGGTAAAAGAAACCATATAATTTTGCGCTTCAGTCATCTATTGGCTTGGAGTCCTGGCCAAAATCCAGCTTCAGTAATTACTCTGTGATGCATCCCGTTGCCCTTAAGCTGCATTCAGCAATAATAACTTACTCTCATTTTCCTCCCTATGGTTACAGAGAAAATGGTGTAAATTTTGTGCGTGTGAGCACTCTTAAGAGAGAACTTCAGTGAAGTTCTACATGTATATTGAAAGACCCTCCTCCAGAAACCTTTCCATCAAGTCCATAAATTACAAATGACAAAATCTTGAGTAATCCCACTTCATACCAATGATTAAAAGAATAATCAGTCTTCCTTAATACAACAGAGGAACACAGGCTGGGAGACAGCTGTAGCTGCTGCTGGTGGCCTGTGAATGCTCCTAGATGGACGAGGTTATATTTATCATTCAGATAAATGAAAAAAATCATTTTTCTCGCCTGCAATGATACAAGCTACACGCTTCTAAGGCAGAATGTGTAGTTTAGAATACCTCTGCGTGTATTTTAAATGCACCGCAGTTATGGGAAATCTGCATCATGGCAAATGAAAAACAAAGACATTGTTCATTGTTTAGAAATTATTATTCTTCTTAAAACAGCTTGATTTTGGTAAAACAGAAAGAGATGTGTAGGAGTATGAAGCAACAAGATTATGAGAAATTCATTAATTGAAAGGAGAGAAGTGTGAAAGCAAACATGAAGATATGAGGCGGTCAAGAAGCAAGCTAGAAAGGACCAGAAAACCTAGGGAGAGGTAGAAAGCCAGGCGCAAAGGTAGGAAAAGAGCTAGCAGAAAGCAGATCAAGACTGGGAGTTCACAAGACTCCCAGTGAAGACAGCCAAAAGGTACAACATCTGAAAGAAAATCAGAGACTGAACATGATGCCTCACATTGCCTCCACCCTACCGCTGAGCAGGGAGGACCCCCAGAGAAGGTTCTCACCAACCGCTGGACAAGCTTCTCTCTCAGAAGATGGGTTTCTCTCTGATAAATTAAGAGCCTAAGTGACTGATCCAGTCTTATTTATTAGCACCCTGAAAAAGGGACATCCAGCACTTGCAACTTGTCCTGGTTAGATCTTGGGAGCAGAATCACTTCTTCCTATGCTGCAGTTACCGCTGGAAGAGCAAATCACACTGCACCTCATCCAAACCCCACTGAAGCTAAGGAAAAGACCGCTGTTGATCCTTGTGGCATTATGATCACAAGGAACAAAATCTGAAAAGCACCAGAAAAACAAGATGCTGACTCAGAGCCTGCCCCAGGCTCCTATCCAGGTCATAGGACCTGCACCCCTTCCCAGCTGCCTGCCCCACAGCACTGGCTGCCTCTGTGAGTCTCTTCAGGTGCTCCTGAGGCTGAGTGTACTTTAAACTCTTACCTTGCACAAAAAAATAAGACTTATAAAAGTCCTTTTAAATCCATCTTGCTTTGAAAAAAAACTGCAGGACATTTTATAATCAGCTACTAACCCAGGGAGCCAACACTGCTGCATATGTAGGCAAACAGATTTTTTTATGAAAAGGCCAACTATTCGAAAAAGGTATCAACTAGAATAAATCACCATTCCACATTTGTGCAGACTGATTATCCTGATGTCTCAGGATTTGTAGCAGCTTGAAGACCTGCATTAGCTACACACCAAGCAACCTCAGCGCCCAGTAACTTTAATGCTAAGTAACAGCATTCAGCATTTTTTTGGCCACAGTGAAGCATGGCTTTGGAGAACTCAGAGGACAAAGGAGTAATGGCAGGATACTGGATAGGCAAAGAAACATACAGTTCATAAAGGTTTCTAGCAGTGCTGTATTTATTACTGATAGCTACTGCAGTAAGGCAAACGCTTCCCATACACATGGTCCTCGCTTAAAAAGCTCAAAGTCTCTATTCTCTGGTACAAACCACAAAATTAAACACAGGAAGAAACAACAAGGGGAAGACACAATTGTCCTTTCAGAGTACAACTGGTTTTGATGGAGTTATCTATTGCATTTTAATAGCATCAAAAACACAGCAAATCACTTCTACCACTAAAAATTCCACAGAGGTATACTTTTGGGTGTATAATATTTCTTAGAAGTATTATTTGCCTTTTATTCCTCTGTCAGCATGCATATCACTTCATCAGCCTCCTTCCAATTTCCTTTCGCTCTGGAAGAGAACACTTCCTGCCTTGCCCTAGAAAATATGAAACCTTTGGAACAGAAAAGCTCATTTTTCCACTTCATCAGATGCTGCTGCTGTTCAAACTCATCTCAAGAAATACTGCCTGTGTTCGTGGTCTGCACGCTTTCTCATTTTCCCATGCCAAGAAATCAGCTATAAATGCCAGAGACAGAATTTCTTCCTGCTTCTGTCCAGGGCACGTGAAAGTCAGCTGGAAACTACCACTATGGTTGTTGTAGAAAATCACGTAGAAAGCAGTAAAAAAAAAAAAGGGTGATGCCAACTTCAGTATAAAGATTCTCTGTTCTCCTATGTAGCCCTTGAAGATTATTTTTAAAAAAAAAAAAAAGGAAGAAAAAAGCAGCTGTAGCAAAGTAATTTTAAATTGCAAGTACAAATCTGATTCAGAATCAAATATAACCCATAGCTCATCTGTGTCTAACATCAGGGGCTCTGGCCACACAGTTATTTTACTGCTTTTCTCTAGGGATGCTGCCACAACCACTTCACAGGTGCTCACCCACTCGTTTGTTCTATCTGTACTAGTGCACACCTGCACACATCACAGCAGCAAACCCCAGCTCCCAGTACAGGTACTGGGCTCTCCTGAATAGCACTAGAGATGATACTTTGTTTGCAGGTGTTAGACCTTATACACCAGCACTGAAGCCTGGCAGCATGTGACTCCCTAACTTTGCTGATGATGCTAAACTGGGAGGAGTGGCTGATACACCAGAAGGCTGTGCTGCCATCCAATGAGACCGGGACAGGCTGGAGCTGGACCAAGGGGAACCTCACAAAATTCAACAAAAGCAAGTGCAGGGTCCTGCACCTGGGGGGGAGCAACCCCATGCACCAGTACAGGCTGGGGGCTGACCTGCTGGAAAGCAGCTCCACTGAGAAGGACCTGGGAGTGCTGGTGGGCAGCAAGCTGACCCCGAGCCAGCACTGTGCACTTGTGGCCAAGAAGGCCAATGTTATCCTGGGCTGTAGAAAAAGGAGTGTGGCCAGCAGGTCCCCTCTACTCTGCCCTAGTGAGGCCACATCTGGAGTACTGTGTCCAGTTTTGGGCCTCCCACATTAAGAAGGATGCGGAGCTGCTCAAGCAAGTCCAGCAGAGAGCTACAAAGATGATCAGGGGACTGGAGCATCTCCCTTATGAGGAAAGACTGAGAGACTTGGGTTTGTTCAGCCTGGAGAAGAGAAGACTGAGGGGGGATCTCATCAATGCTTATAAATATCTGAAGGTTGGGTGTCAAGAGGATGGGGCCAGACTCTTTTCAGTGGTGCCCAACGGCAGAACAAGGGTCAATGGGCACAATCTGGAACACAGGAAGTTCCACCTGAATATGAGGAGAAAATTCTTTCCTGTGAGGGTGCCAGAGCAGTGGCACAGGCTGCCCAGGGAGGCTGTGGAGTCTCCTTCCCTGGAGACATTCAAAACCCGCCTGGATGCGTTCCTGTGCCCCCTGCTCTAGGTGTCTAGGTGCTCAAGCAGAGGGTTTGGATGAGATGATCTCCAGAGGTCCCTTCCAACACCTCCCATTCTGTGATTCTGTAACCCACCTGTTGATTCACAAGTGCCAAGACATGAAAAGCAGGGGGGGAAGTTCAAAGCCGCACCTGGTTGCCACGTGGACAGACAAGCCTGAAGAAGGCACTTCAGAACATGTGCACGTGGAGTGCAGATAAAAGCAGCAGCCAGTTTCATCTTGTAAAACCTCCTTGGGGGAATGCTGATCCCCAAAATGATAGACTGGATTATCTAGGCTTGCTTTGTGATCCCTACAGTATCCAAAACTTGTATGCAGGCACACAGAGATATGTTTAGTCATTTACTGAGTGCATGCAGGTGTCTATAGTTCACTAGTTATTCCCTTCAGAGAAAAGTATTTTTAATATATGACAACTTTCTTTTCAGTAAACTTTACATCATATGATCTGTATTCCGTGGACAAGAGCCAACAAATGGGCCGAGTTACAGTCCTCCCTCTTGAAAATCACAGCTTTCTACTTAGGATACTTAAACAACGTAGAAATGGTCTGATCTGTTATGCCTCTTTCCTCAAAACACACGACAAGGACCCCACAGCAGCCAAACCAAGGGAATGTTCCAAGGCTGTTCGTATCAGCAAGCCTCTCTGGAGGCTAAAGACAGAAACTGCTGCTTTAAATATTCTGGTGGGTATGATAACAACTATATTTTACAGGACCACCATGCAAAATTTTAAATGAGGCTTTAAACTTTTTCACTAAATTTAATGTTTGGGGTTTTTAGCAGTTGTTGGTTTGTGGGGGATTTTTGCCTCTACATCAAAGATTTAAAAAAAAATCCCATTTGTAGAACTTGAAAACTTGTATTGGGACATAAAGAGAGTCCACAGAACTCAAGATTTCTCTAGACCTAAAAAGATAATTATTCCCAACCCCAAAAACATATCTCAGGTTTTGCACGACAGTCTCAATGACTGTTGTTTAGCTACCCCCATTTGCAGCCACTACATTGTGAGAGAGCAGGAAACCCCACCTCTCCCCTACTGACAGAATTAATTTGATCAACTTGACTTATCGCTTGCATGTTTTATATTCTTCAGAGATTGTGCATATTCTTTTTTTCTTGTAGGGACATCAAACTATTAGAAAATCTTTTGTTAAATGTATTTGGTGAGATAACAAACCCTTATTAGAATTAGCTATGTTATTGCACCTAAAGAAAAGGCAGGTCCTTCCTTTCCCAAATTTATAGTTTTATAATTGAGTATGTCAATTAAGATTTAACCAAGATTTAGCAGGCAGTAGCTGAGGGTAATTACTGCAAAGTCACTGAGGTAAAGATATGTGCCTTTATTTTTCTAGAAGCTGAATTAATTTTATCTAGCATTTTGTACAGCAACCATCTTTATACAACTTTGCTGCTTATTTGCAAGATACTAGACTTTACATTAGCAGGCCAGATGATGGTACCGTCTCACTATGGAAAATTTTATCATCTTCTTCATTGTTAAAAGAATCCACCTTTTACTTGTCCATGGGAAATCTGACTCTGAAGCTGACAATCTAACTATTCCAAGTTAGATTTCCCAAACTCAAGTCTTGTTCCTGAAACAGGAACATCTTTACAGAGCTCTGAAACTCTTGGGAGGAGACACGTTTCTGGGGGTTCCAGATGACACTCACAAGACACATTCTTTTAAAGGCTTGATTCTTAAAAGTGACCCATGCTCTGGGGATTTGAGGCTGTGAAACATTTCCTAGGAAGAAGACAGCACCTCAATGGTTAGATGACAGGCATCTATCAAACAACATATTGATATCAACAAGATGGTATCAAATGGTGATGATACGTTAGTATCATACTGACAATGAAGACAAATTGAAATATGGTATCTATGGGTTATGATGGGCTACCCATGCTCAGTACTACCTCTTCCTGATGTCAACAATTATTTCAACAGTGGAAAGCAAAAGCAGAAGGAAGACGACACTTTCCTTGTGTTCTGCTGGGTGACTCCATGGCAGGGTTACATTATTAAAGTAGGAGATATATCTGTGTCTTATTAAAGGAACACTTGAAGTCTGGCATGTTGCCAAACACAAGCTGTATTATAGGACATCTGCATGTGATTTGTGGTTTTTTTTTAGAAGTGTAACAGTAAATTAGAGCAAGTTTTCATAACGCAAGTAGATTGTGTCCCTCATCCTCCACACCTACTCAGTGTTAAGGTCTCACACTGAAAGCTTTAAAGGGCTCTGCTGATATGAAGCCATCATTAAAATTACAAGAATTATTAAATTACATAGGTCTAGTACTCACTGCTGCTTCTCCAAAACACATTCACCTAAAATTACCCCAAATTGATAAAAATTAAAGCTGAAGGAACACATTACATATCAGCAACAAGGATTATGTTTGACAGCTTTACACACCTATTCACTCATCGGTGTGAGTGCTGCAGAACTGCCCTGGTATTATCCAGATGAGGATCTTTGCAATGCTGTCTCCAAGTACAGGAAAACGTGGGATTATTTTTGCAATTGTTCAGAGTGCAAGATTGTATTAGCTGTACAACAGCCCAGTATTATCACACAGCACAGCAGCATGAAATATAGCAAAGTACAGGGGCTGGGAGAAGGAAATCAATGGGTATTTAAAACACCATTTAGTTGATTTACCTATAGCATGAAGCACTGTCATTTAAAAACCTCTCATGGAGATGTCTCTTTTCCAAATAAATGTCTGTACTGAGGGGATTATTTACTAAAAGGCTTTTAAATGCTGCCATTAAAAGCAACACATTAAAATCAATTAAAAGGTTTTCTAAAGACACCCATCTTCTCTCTTGCTTCCTATGCTCTTGCCAGCATCATTCCACCCTTTCATATGCCTACTAAAGCTAACAAGGTGTTTTTCCCCAGTTGAAATAGCGCAGAAGAGACCATATTCTAGGCATTACAACATGACATTGGAAACCTTGTTCTAAGCACCACTCAAATGTTCCTGGATACATATATATACTTTCATTTAAATTTAGCACTCTCTTGCATAACCTAGGTTTACCTTGTGTACATGTTGGGGAGGAGGTAGACTGAGTCTTGATCAGGTAGTGTTTATCAAGGATTTTTGATACCCTTGAAAAGACCAAGAGAGCAACCTAGTAATATTAATTTAGGAGTGGAATCCATCCCACCTAACTTAAGCCTGTCCAGTCACTTCTCACTCTTCCATGAAGAAGGAGAAAAGGCACATTCAGAGAACAAGGATCCATTTTAAGACAGAACAAGATGTACTCTGGGAGGGCACATCTTCCTCCACTGAGCACAGAGGGAACGTGTATTACCAAAGGCCCAGTCTAGAGACAGCCAACCTCAGGCAAAGAAAAAAAAACAACACACAATCTACATTACAATTAATAAACCATTCTTTATATGGGGGTGCTCTTATCACATTTAAACCTATGTCCATGAAACCTGGCAACACTTGACGACCACTGAAGTATAGGAGCAAAAATTGCAGAAGTAGCCTAAATCATTTAGGAGTCTAAACCCCATTTTGCAAAAGGCATAGTGCTGCTTAATCTCTCACACTAAGAATACACAAGGATTCAAGAGTGGGATCTGTGACTTCCCCACAGGCCCAATTTAGTTTCTTAAATTTTAGAAATGTACATATAGCTACTAAACGTACCCAAGCTCAGAGCTTAAAAGAATAAATATATTTTAAGAAAATCACACTGGCATTTTATCATTGAAAATTATTCACTTTTTAGCACTTTCTAGCTTGCAGAAATAACTCGGGCTCCTAGTTGTGACAAGCCTGCTTCAGGTAGCAGAGCCTGCTTAGGTGAAAAACACAACCTTTGCACCAAGGATGGCCAGCTGATGGCTGCGTCATGGTTAGCATCTTGAGATAGCCAAAAAGTGAGCATAAGTTTCCCCTCCTCTTTTTCCTTATCCACCCTTTTTTAGTTTGGCTAACCTTTGGGGAACGAAGTTTTCCTCCTCTCTTCCAGCATGAAGATGTCTACTCTAAGCAGCAGCTCTATCTACAAAAACAAAAAAATGGCTACAAGGAAAACTTCTCAAGCCTTTATCCATCAGCATAGGAGGCTGAAGGTCAAACAAAGCATCATGTTTTCAGGCACTACAGCAGAGAGGAAAAAAAAAAGGGGAAGAAAAAAAAAAGAAGGTGCAAGCTCTGCATTATTTTTCTGCTTAGCCCATGAAAAAGAAGCAGCCAGAGAATTCTCAAAGGTGCAAAATTTAAAATTCATTTTAAATCTCAAACTACTTTAACAGTGCCACTTGTAAATCTCAGAAAATCATTATGTGCTCAGAGTTTCTGTGGTAATTTGAAAGACATGCCATTCTCCATTCATAGCCAAGCAGTTGGATTATCTGCTTTAGAAGAAAAATTCCACTCATTCACAGCCTAAGAGCGTGACTGGGGCTTCCATAGGAAGTAATAATTAGAGCAGGGAGAGCGCTACCTCAAGCTGGTGCTACACTGCTAACTTAATGGAATTTCACCCATTTATTTGAGATGTGATATTTGCTGTCAGGCCAGCAGGCAGAGAAATACGTACCTCACACTCAGTTTATTTATTGTTTGGCTACCAGGAGATAGCCATTGTTTCGCATTCACGTTAGGGCGGGGGAGGGGAACAAGAACCAACCACTACTTCACTGCTTCGGTTGGTTGGGTGGTTTTTTATCCTTCAAAGCAGCCTACAACGTGCTGTTTCACTTCCTCATGCAGCAGGTCTCAGCTACGTTTCTGCTTCCAAAAGCTCACAGTCCTATGGAAAGGTCATCTCGACTCCTGAGTTTATGCAACATTCTGTGGTGATATGTTATTATAACACAAGAGATTTAAAACCTCAGAGCAGGTCCCAAGATGTAACTTCCCAGTGGCTCAGATTAAGCAACAGAGGGCTTGGGCGGCAGAACTTGGTGACCGCCAGCCTGTTGCGGAGGCCTGGATGCACTCTCACAAAGGCATCATAATTCTTTCAGGCTTGGGTTTTATCAATGAACTGAACGGATTCCAGGCACTGTTTCCCCGTTGCCTAGCGGAGGGACACTCATTGAGGCTTTAATCACAGTTTAGGTGCCACAAAGGAGGGGACCAGAAGACCGCACCGCACAAAGCAGCCCAGCAGCACATCAAAGAAGTGGGAGCTATAGCTGTGCCCAGTCTCATGTACGTTCTCCCACCCTGTGGCGGCCGCCAAGAAGGACGGTGCTGCTCCGCTCCCCATCATGGGAAACCCCGGCAGGGGGAGACCAGCTGCGGTCTGGGATGATGCTCTCATCCCTGTCACTGCTCTGAGGGGAAGGGCATGGGGGCTCTGTGGGGGGGAAAACCAGAGCCCACCACACAGGACCTTGCGCCTGCCCATGCACTGGGAGGATGCCTGTGACAGTTTGTACCCCTGCACCAAGGGAAACAATTAGGAAGCAGCACACCTTGGTGATATAATAAGTCTCAGATCTGAATGTAAATCATTTATCCCTTTCTTTAATAACTCTGAAATTGCATCTTTGATAAAGGGCTCAAAACAAAAAATCATGGAAATAGGAGATATAAAGGATGTTTTAGATCATCTGTGCCTCCCTCTTCCTCCCATCAGCAGAGAATTATTTCCTCCATGTGGGCTTGGAAGGGCTTTCTGTGGTTTAGTTTGGATGATATCTCTTTTTCCACAGAGCATTAGTCCACATTCAAATAGATATCTCCATTGAGTCCTGTTTCCTATCACCCAGCTTCTGCATCTACCCCATTAGTCCTAATTATGTCTTTTTTTGAGATGTCCCAAATGCCTTCTGGAACAGCACAGAAAATAAACAAGACTTTCAGATTTTGTCCCTTAAAAATAAAAATGAGTAGCACACACAGGTTAACTAGTACCTGTTCTTTCACATCCTTCAGCCTTCCTACCCCTAAATGAATATAACTTCTTTTCTAAGAGCACGTAGCAAGACAACATAGAGCTAGGACTTACCAGAAAAAGACGATATGACAAAAACTTCTAGCAAAGACAGCAAGGAGGAAATTTGATGAAAAACTAGGGAGCTTTTGGGGATCAAATCAATCTTTGACGTACTGGAGGGTGCATGTCTCCTTCAGTGTGTTTTGGGGCTCATTTTTATCCTAAATCAGCTAGCAAAATTCAACTCATTCAGGAAGGTAATAAATTTTGTGTTAAGCTTATTGCTATAGTCCAGGATGAACAGGCAGGTTTTGTGTTGAGGTTGGTAGGTTTCCAGGAGTATGCCACGCTGCACTACACAGATACCAAAACACTTGAGAATTATATTTTTTTCTGATTTCTTTACTTCCTTCAGGCATCACAGAAGATGCGATTGTCAATTTTCAAACTCAACAAGCTTTACAAGAAAACACCTATTTTTCCTAATGCACACTCCACACTGATCTTTATTTTCCATAGGCTGAAGACAATCTTTTTCAAATATTTAAGACTGAAATTTCAGGTTCATTAAGTGCGGCTAACATTAGCTTTACAACAGTTGTCTCTTTGTCCAAGTAACCCTGTTTGCTGTAGATTTCTGTACCCTGAAATCTGAATCTCAATCTTTTTTGCTTGTCTGGACTTACAAACGCCTATATTAGGCTACCATATCACAGCCAGACCACTGAATTTGCAGAGGGCTATTCTGCCTCTGTCAGGAGAGAAATTGGTGTTCTGTTGCTTAAGCAGTAAAGATACCAGTGCCTCAGAGACACAAAGCTGATATATGGAACAGAAGTACCCTCAAGTTAAGGAGGGTGCAGGCACACGGCAAAGGATACAAGCTGCAAAGTAGGCAGAGAAATGTACTTGCAGACACGTTTGGATCTGAAGCTGGACAAAAACCTTCTGCCCAGGTTCATATTATTGTCTCCAGGTCAATTTTAAGATGTAAAAGCTCTAGAAGTACTGTGTTCATAATACACTTTACTAACTCTCAATTTTACCTCTATTAAAAAGGTAGAGAGTATTTAAAACTATGTCGGAGGCCATTCTTATTGTGACAAGCAATTCTAAGAAAACTGAAGAAAGGCAATGAAGCTGTCAGCAGAATGGCTTTTCCTGTTTTTTGGGGTTGAAGCATGTGCGCTTATGTGGTCAGTTAAAGTATTTCAGATGCAATCCTAGACTATCTACCCGTCTGAGCTCAATATTAATTTAAAAAGTCATAACCGTCAAGCGATAATTGTATATAATCAGGCCGTGCAAGTAAATGAGGAGGCAGCTTATTTACAGAGACTATTCTGTTGGCAAGAAAGAAAGCATTACCAAAATGAAACTTGGTGCCAACGTTATACATAATTCAACAGCATCCCAATTACATCGCCCTTTTATGTTTTCTTGAGCTGCAGCGAGACTCTTCCATATCTGTGCCATGGCCTTTATAGCCTCTTATTCTCCTTCACCATGGCTGCTCCTCTCCCTTGCCAGCCTGTGTTTACAATAAAAATTAAAAGCATTATTTATAAATATCTTTCCTGTTTTTTCATTAGACAGTCCAAGTCTCCTGATGTAGGGCTGGTGGTTGCATCCAAGGGGGAAAACCAGAAGCAAACCAGGGAAACGCCTTGCTCGAGAGGCAGGGACTAGACATCAGAACGTAGGTTAGAACTAAAGAGGCTCTGTTCTATGTTCATACCACTACAGCGTTAATCTTGGCAGCTAAAAATAACATAACAAGGATATATGTGAAGTCAGTTAAAATCGCTCTTCCACTAGAGGGGATGCTGTGCCTCATGTGATTTTCTCTGCATCTGGAAGATCCATAGACCCGAGAGCAAGACACCAGAACAGCAACTCAAAGCCCTGCACGTGGCAACAGAGAAGCTGCTGCCACAAAGACATCATTTCCAATCCAATGGTTATTGTCACACTGAACAATCTCAGCCACAGAATTCAAATGTAAGTTTGTATTTGTTTTTAATCACATTGCTTTTGTGAGACATGCCAAACAGTTAGGTTAAAACCATAGGAAAGCAGACCCAGCTTACTTGTGCTCCTCAAACCCCCTTCAAGTGTACACGTTTAAGCAGAGCCAAATACCTCCATTAGAGCCTGGAGAAGTTGGTGGAGATGATACAGACTAGTAACTCCTCCCAGCAAGCACCAAAAAGCAGCTGTGCTATTTCAGTCTCAAAACCCTGAACTACTTTCCTCAAGAGCCATGAGCATTTGACCCTTGCCTAAGAATATCTTCTCTCTAGGAAGGGCAAGAAGAAGAGGCAGCCAAGCTGAGGAGAAGAAAGAAGGGCAAAATGCAAGTGATGGGGTGAAGGGAACAGCAGCCACATGGGGAACAGAGGAAAAGGGACAACCAACTAGTGCTTCACAAAAACCACACTAAAAAGACAAAAAGTAAAATAAAATAGTTTCTCAGTGCTGGCCCCAGGGCAGGTGCAGGTGGAGCAGGCACAACGCTGCAGGGCTCGGTGCAAAATCTATCCCGTGTGAGTGGTACGGGGTCACGGCTAGCAGCAGCTCCTGCAGTGCACTGTGATGGCTCCTGTCAACTGTCTGGTGGCCCGCAGCTGGCAGGGACCTGGACCTTTTAGCAGGAAAAATTCAGGGATGGACCACTTTCTTGTGAGACAGATCCCTCTTCCCACCTCACCAGCCCTGCTGTTCACCCCCATCCCTGGCACTGCTCAGCTTCGGCAGGTGGGAGACCGTGGGAGCAAGCAGCTGCCAGCTCACTGACACCACACCGGAATATTGCTTTATCTTACAGTACCGGTTGATTTTTCCCTCTCTCTCTCCCCACCCCCTTTACATCTTTCTAAAAATAGGACAGGGATCTATCAGCTCCACCACGTTCAACAAGCAAGCCCCTCACAAAGGAGCTTCCTGTGTAAGAGACACAAGCAAGGTCTTCCCCCCCCAGACACACAGGTTTGAAGGAGCCCACGCACCAACACCAGGCCCCAAGGCCACCAGGACGTGCCAGGGCACATTGCTTGGCCTTCACAGCTTCCCGTCTTCAGAGTCCACCCTCCGTGCCTGGGCTGCTTTCCACCAGGGCAAGCTTACATTGACGGTCCTGCTGGCTGTGATGCCACAAAAGCTGCTGGGCGCTACCAGGCTGGAGAGGACAGGACGGCATCCACTGCTCTCAAACAAGACCCAGTTTCTTCTTTGCCTCTGCTAGCAGTACAAGAAGCTGTTATATGTCATTCTGCTGTGCTTCAAGATATTGTAAATTAAGAGAGACATCTGAACTTGCTGCTATTGCATTAGGATATCTCCTCCTGGCCTCCACCAGCCTCTCTGTAGGCAGCTCCACTGGGACCTTGGGATTTTCACCTAAGAAAAGCCCTGAGAACCTGGGCCACCATTTCCACAGAGGGGAGTCCTGGCAATGCAACAGATGCAGAAGGATGAAAGGAAGTTTTCAGGACTTCTGCAAGAATAAAGGATGACTGCTGAATATGATGCACTCCACAACACCAGAGCTTGTATAATCACACTGACATATTAAAGACAAGCACTGCTCATGTACGCAGGGCTGCCTGCAATATTTTCAGTGAAGCAAAAATACCATCATATTATTATATTGCACTGGGGGGGGCCTTTCACGAGTCTCTGCTGACCAGGAACAATGCAGACCTGGGAAAGGGATTTCCACAGGCTCTGTGAAAAGGAAGGAAGGAAGAGAGAAGGATGCTCTTTTAACTGGTACTCATTCTTCCACACAGGAAAACTGACCCTGGGGGATACTAACTGAATAAATAAGACCTTAGCCTGCAATCCTTGAACAGCAACCTTGCACACTTCCAGTCTTTGGTAAGGGGGCAAGGTAATGGCTGCAAAGACATACATTGTGGGTTGGGTCCGTTTTGATTACTTTTCCTCCAACTGCTCTAGTTTGACCAGTCCTGAAAGAACATACTGATTTGCCATACATAAGATGAAAAAGGACTATTTCTTGAGCCACATTTTAATTATCAGCAGTATGTAGCACCTGATGCTCAAGTATTGAAATATCAAAAACAGAGCAAGCCAATATCATGTTCCTATAGTCCTGTAAATTGTATATTCCTGTGTCTGTGCATAGCAGAACTAAACTAATCACTCAAACCCAGGACATATAGCACACCCCGATTGTACACAGCTATTAACATTACCGATAATAAAAGTTACCTCATCTGTTTTAACACAGTGTTTGATCTGGCATAGTAAAGAGTGCCAACATCTTACCTGCTATCACCAGTAAAAGTAATTGCAAGTTTCCACGCACATATGTTGTGTATACAAATGTGTATGTATCAAGGTAGCATTCATTAAAAAATAAGAGACTATGCTGAATCATACCTATCGCTTTGTTTAAAGCTAAAAGAGAATATTGTGCACTTGATAACTTCTCTCGTTAAACTTGCTACCCTTCATGGGGTTTGTTTTTCGTGGTTTTTTTTTTTTTTCTGAGAAGCAATATTAAAGGTAACGGAGGCTTTAATGCCTCCAAGGAAAAAGAAGGCATTAAAGGCATTATTTTGTCCTTCTCAAACTGCTGGACAGATTTTCCAATCATTCTAATAATGTGCCGAGGAAATTAAGACTGCCTTTTTAATGAACAGGGCTTTAACCTACAGGAAGATTTCTAAGTCGAATTTGTGTTCAACACTGTTCAGATTTCTGGAATAATGACATAGTAAACACCTCCTATTTCTCTCCCATTACTTATGCAAACAAATACAGAGCGCAGTCTTGCTGTAGCTGGTTTTCATTTCCATCATGGTTACATAAATTGATACAAACAGCGCAGTAATTCCCAGTTGTTCTTTTCACAGCACAAAGAAAAAAAGCCAAACACGTACACATTAATTGCCTGGCATAAACCTTCTGATAATAAAAAAATCCATGCGCACCTCTCAAAGACTATGCTTGTTACGTTTCCCAGGCATGCACAATCTGCTGGTCGCATGAAGATTACATGCGCAGAGCTGGAAGCCACCACATCCCCGTCTATTTTGCAGTTTTTCTTCACAGAAGTTCCCTGTGTCTCAGTAAGCCCAGGAGGATGAAAGCCAGTCCAACAGCATACACCAAGTTATTCTGGCTTTTTTTCACTAGTAGGAAGAAAAATAAACCCCGCCATCCCATCTTTGGGGGTAAAATCAAACAGAAAGGTGCCTAAGGAGCAGCTTTAACTAGTGTTCTGGCCAATTTACAGGGATTTGTAGTCTACAACAGCCCTTAAAAGCGGCGATTAATTGCTATGGCAACCAGGGCATCACACCACACGCACTTGGGCTGGGATACAGGGACTGCAGTGCACCCTCTTACCCACACACGCATCGTAAAAGGGTAACGGGCTCCTCGAGGGGCCCCATTGTTTGGGCGCAATTAATCCTTTATAATAGACCCTTGTCACTGGGGTTGGGGGACTCTGCCCATACTCCTCTTTTCTTTACAGTTAATCTTGCAACTACAGTGCTGCTGTGGCTTTGGAGGGCGCCTGCAGGTAATGGGAGAAGGAGGAAAGGGGAAATGTTGGACATGCAGGGAGAACAAAACTGGGGGTACCATGTATTTTGGGATCCAGGTAGTAATGCATTTTAAGAACTGACGTACCACTTTTTCCTTTGCTGTCATTATATTTTCTTCACTCATTTCATGGGTCTTTCATGAAAAAAGAATCAGACGTCCCTCCCTCTTTCAACACATGCCCATCACTGTGTTTATAAGACCAGCCAATGTGTTTATGCTACATCCACATGCACAAGCTGCTTCATTGCAAGCCACATGGCAATATCTGCCTACCCGAAATCAGAACAGAGCTATGATCATTAGGAACACCCAAAAGGCAAAGAAACAGGTCCTTCCCCCCTCCCTGGCAATTTATTTCTATGCCACAGAAACATATTTAGGCACAGAAAGACAAAATGAGATGGAGATTTTTGCTGTGTTGTGTCTCTACATTCCCAACTACTGGATTCAGACACTGGCAGAATTTACCTGGAAGCTTCTTCCCTGGCTTCCTGCTCACTCATTTTGGTATCAAACCATGAACTGCTATATATTACCCCGTAGCACTGCTGGGTTTTTTGGCGGTTTGTTTTTTAATTAAAAATGAACAGGGCCCATACTCCTACTAATAGAGTCAGTATGAACGCGATCACTCAACTTGGCCATGGGACGTGGGATTATTGTTTAGGGGTTTGGGGTTTTTTTCCCCTACCAATCAGATACCAACCTGGATTGTATTTATTTACAAGATGCTGAAGCTTTAACTAAGAGCAGCAATACTACTGGTTTCGGCTTCCCCAGACAAGGCAAGCCCCAGCAAACAATCCAAGTTTGTGTTAGACGGTAATCTGGAGGGTAGAGGGGAACCAAGAACCAGAGAGATTTCTGCATTAGGGCATAAACCAAAAAGAAAGGAAAACCCCACAGCTGTCCCATGGTCAAACTTGCTGTCAACGCTGTCACCAAAAAAATACTGATATTAACACCCAGGCCTGTAATTACACATCCAGTTCTTTGTACGGACAGAAACACAGATCTCTGACCTGAACCACAGAAGTGAAACCTACCAAAATTCCGCTTCAGGGATCAGAAGGTGGTCATCCACCACTGCTCAGAAAAATAACTAGCCGAGAAGCTCAAGCACAACCTCGTATTTGCTAAAAGCTGGATAAACCACAATCTCCCAATTATTTTTTTTTTAAGAGAAAAATCACAACCCAAAGAGACTTTAGAACCTGACCTGGAATTTCTATTATCACTTCTCTCTTCTTTTCAGTAGGATCACAATGAAGAACTGAACAATGGGAGATGTCCTCTCTCCGGATTTGTTAATCCCTTATTTGTCTTCAGGAACAGCATACAACTAAACTGTTTTATGCTTATTGTCTTCTACAACACCTGTTTTCCTCCTTACCTTTGTCTGTCTATGCTTTTGGTGCTCCAAGTACAACAGCTTTACCAGCTGCAGGAAAGGAGAATGTATTGTGAAGCAATATAGATAGACTGTGCAGCACTTTTCCACAACAGTACTGGCAAGTGGCTGTACAAGGGCACGCTAGGAGGATACAGGATTGGTTCAGGAAGCAGGACTAACGAAGAAACACAGAAAAGTGTTTTTCAATGTGAGTGCAATCTGCCTACCCAGAAGGAGTTCTGATGGGACTACTCCCAAGGTGATTAAATTGGTGGACGCTTTGCTTTTAAGAAATTCTTTCCTTAACTGAAACCATGGGATTGCTCATCAGAGCACTCCCTCAAATGCATGGCTTTTGGGAAAGAAAGCTCATGGCTGCTGGCTCTAGGGAGAAATAGAAGAGAAAAAGAGAGGCCAGGGAGTGGCAATAGGCCTCCAATGTCACATCAGCCAAATAAAACCAGCTATTCACAGGGGACCATATATGGGAAGGCAGTAATACAGCACATGCCATCACAGAAGGTGGGACAAACCAGTTCAGCAGCCACTGATCAACTGCTATTTTTCTAATCCTCAGCAGCACAGAAGTTACCACACACCTTGCCAAAGAGGCAGAAGCAAGTCATAAAGCCTGCAGTGGCATTGCCACACACTAGATGCAATGATTTTAGATCTACTGAACATGCACCTCTATTTCGGTTACTGTGGGGAAAAAGGTACCAGGGATAAGGCTCTTCTAGCAACAGGGAAACATGTATGCTTACATTAAGGTTTTGCACAAATGCCCATCCTCACCAAACTCAGCCCTACCTAAAAAATAAATAAATAAAAGGTATAACAAGGAGGACTGGTGCCCATTTAGGGCTGCATCACACTTCCACGATCACCTCCAACTGCATATCATACAGCAAGTACTTACAGGCCTAACAGAACATATTTTTCCTCCAGCTCCACCCAGACTTGTGCTACCAGATGTCAAGCAGCCTTCTTTTTCCTCTTTGGGTACAATCACATCACTTCTCCCCTACTTGAGTGAGGAATTGACTATGGCTGACTGCTTACCAACTGTTGATACCCACCAGGTCTCACCTGGGGTCATCACCACTCTTCTCAGGAACATCAGCACTAAGGTTTATAGCAAGGGAGAGGGCAGGACAGCATAGGTAGCAGGAAGCTATGGACCCTGGCAACAAGCAGTTACCTCAAGCATGGTATTGTGATACAGATGACCCAAATAAAAACCTTGTACCATAGAAACAGATACTTCCCTTTCCTTCATTCCAGTTTCTTTTACCTCCAATCCCTATCGTTCCCGTGTCCTCTGCCTCTCCTCCGCCCTGTTCTCCTGCTCACAGGCTCCCTCCTTTCACCAGTCCAGGCACTAGTCTGGCCAGAAGTTAGCTAAAGACCCAGCACCAACAACACCTTTTTCAGCCAGGTTAATTCTCTGCTATTTTAGTGAGCTGACTGTGAGATGTGACAGGAACCAGATCTGGCTTAGCAAAAACAGAAGGAGTAATTTGGCCAGGAGCAGGGAAGAGACAGAAGTGAAACCTCCTTCTGGCAGTTTGTGAAACCGTGACTTAAGAACAAACTCATTCCTCAGCCTTAGCTCATATTTATTTTACCTAGTTCTGTGAAATGACTGAGAGGGTGAATCTTCACACATGGAAACCCATCACCCTCTCCTAACAACCTCTAGGTATTAGTTCAGGAGCGGCTGATCAGGAAATGGTTTCCTCCCACCACCACTACCTTTTTTTTTTTTTTTACAGCCTTGTACAGACTTTTTCACAGTCTCCTACTAAACCAAATCAATAAATATGTGTGCATGTGCATTGTTTACATAGTGCCATATAGTCACATCGTAATTATCTCAAATAATAGTGTCAAGATGCAAATCTCAGAAATTATTGCAGGCTCATCTCTAACACATCTTTAGCTCCTTCCTCCTTGTTAGCAGAGTTTCACACATAGCATGGTGAGCTTCAGCTAGGATCAGCTCTTCACCAACTGATCTCTCATGCAAGTATGTATGCTACCCATGCTGCCAATGAAATCAGTGTAACATGCCTTAGGAGGCAGGAAATTACATTAGCACACTAAGCCCTGTCATACCTTCAAACCCCTGTGATGGCAACATCTTCAGTGTCAGAAGAGCTTCAGCAACCCCAGCCCTGCCTTCTCTCCAGACACATGTTATCTCCTCTGTATCAGCCTCTTCACTGCGTTAGTCCATGGGTTTGTAGCCACGTTATAAACTACACTGGACAGGGGATCCACCCAGAAAAACAAACCAACAACAACAGAAACTTTTTTCCCATTTTTAACCCATCTGGATCAAGCCACCAACCTGGCTCTCCATGCCGCCGCGCAAACTGCTCCAGCAGCACAGCAAAGGGGGAAGAGGCTGGGAATGGAGACGAGTAAGAATGAGCAGCTGGGAGTGGAGCAAGGCACTCTTCTGTCACCTGCCAGAGCCCCCCTCTGCAGTCCCAGCCTCATCCAACCCCAGTTTCAGTGCCAGACCACTGCAGGTGCTCTTGGGAAACCTCCCCTTGTATTCTGACATTGGGTACCTCAGGAAAGTTAGAGCCTTTGAAAAGATGCCACCCCCTCGTCTCCCTAAGCCCACATGTACTGCCCACATCAGTCATTTTGTTTCTTGGCAAACGTTTGCCTGTAAAGTTTCAGAGAAGCACTACAGTAACTGCAGACCAGATGCTTCTGAGTACTACACTGTGTTTTATAGCACTGTATAGCATTTTACGAGCATTAACTAATCAACAACTCTTCCAGGTAGTTAAGTTTAATTATCCCCATTTTACAGGTGCTGAACCAGACCCAGGGAGGTTGAGAGATTTGCCCAAGGCCAAAAAAACAATTGGTGTCCAATCCTGACTGTAAATCAGGTGCTACTGTATGTAACTTCTTCCTGAGCCTCCCACTGCAGCAACAGATGAGTTCCCTTCATCTGCTGCTTCAATACAAACTTCTCCTGAAAACAAAACAGGCAAAAGCCCACCCCTCCCTGCCGTTCATTGCATCGGGTTGGTTGAGCTGCTTTTGGTCTACCAGCTCTCCTGTAACTTAAGTCAGGCACAGTCAAGATGACCCAAATCATCATGCTCTGGCTTTGGTCCCAAACCCTGCGACTGAATCAGGCAAGCAGTATTCACAGGGCATCTCCCCATCTTTCTAATTCTGACGCCTACTTCTGCACCATACTTATATATGATGTTTTGAAGGGTGGGGTTTTTTTCCCCCCACTCAGTTTCCTTTTATCAGCTGACTGGTCTTTTTGTGCACGCTGTTATTTGTTTATCAGGCTTGAGCTTTTAATACCCAGCAACTGCAGTGGTGCACAAGTGGCAGGTACAGTAGCAACAGTAAATCCAGACCAAAAAGTGGTGAGATGAGCAGTATACTGAGTGGATACAGCAACTTTTTCTAGAAAACAACAAACAAAGGCTGGCTGGAGAAGAGTCAGTTCTAAGGAGCTTCACCTTACAGACCACTGGATGAAATACTATCTCTGTGTGCTTGCAGCTACTGGGGATTTCCCCACAGAAATGTTTGTGAGCTGCTGTGGATTGGATTTAAAGGCTGGGCTGAGGTCAGTCAGACTCTGTAATTCTCCTCCCAAGAGTTACAGAATATTTCTGGTCCACCCAAAGAAAGGATGGTATCTCCGAGTACCACAATGGGAACAGAAAGGCCTATGTTGGGACTGCCTGAAGACTGATCTCTCCCTACCGTCAGTGCTGTCTACCAGTCTCAAACTGGCAGCATGGGCAGGGGTGAGGTGACCAAATAGATTTCCTCCCCCATACTTGCTCTGGCCTCCACCTTCCTCACTTCCCACCACAAGCCTTCAGCAGGTCCCATCTGATGCTCGTGGTCTGGAAGCAAGCGAACAAGCCCCACAACAGTTACCCATTTTGGCTGGTGTTTGCTACTGATCCTCAGATAAACACCGCTGCTTCTGAAAGATAAATGCACACATGGCCACTGCTTGAAAAAAATATATTACAAATATACTGCAAATATACTACATTCGGCAGGCAACTTAGTTGTAAGTTACATTTGCACCTTTGTCCCCTCTCCCACTTTGGGCCTGCCATGCAGAACTGCAGCGAAATCGCATCTCAAAGATTAGGTCTGGTCTCAGGGCTCTAATCTTGCAAACACCTAAATTGCCAACTAATCTCAATGACTAGAGTATGGGCATGACTCGTTTGATGCTTGATGCATGGTATTTTGCTAAAACACAGCCCACGTACATAGAAAAAAAAATAATCATTAAAGGACAAAGAAGAAAGACCAATTTAAAATTGTCAGTGTATGCTTCAAAATAAATTGCAGCTAAATATTCTCAAGTGTAACAGTATTCTGGATGTTAGTAAGACCATTCATAAATGAGAAAAGAAACTGGTATTGATTCTGCAGGCTCACGTCTCAATACATCTACAGGTTGTAAAAGTGTAGGAATAAATCTAATAAATTAATCTAGCTGACTAATAATAAGTTCCATTAATACATTAATACCTACCAAATCAATATGAATGAACAATTTCAGACATCAAATTTAACAGAAATTCTTCTGCGAGTGAGAATGTGCTAGAATTTATTTATTTATAAGATGATGTTAAACTCAGGTAACTTTTGTAGTTCATCTTAAAAGACCTTGCGTGCTTACACAGACACACAGTCCTTTTTTCAGGTGAATTATTTGGGAATTATTTAATGTCTTAAACTCAGGTAACCTCTTTAGAGCAGGAGAAATCTGAATCCCAGAGATTTTGCTCGATTAATACAGATGCAACGTAACTCTTCCACTTGGGGCAACCCTCCAACCACCGCATCACACTGCTTCTCACCCTGACCACTCTGCCTCACCCCTTGAGAGCATTCTACTACTGAATGGTTGTTCTGGTAAGACATCACCTTCTCAGTTAAGTGAGAGAAAACCTGCAATTTTCCTTTTCAAGGAAAATTACTGCCGATAAGCGGTGCCTTCATACATATGCTACAGCCATCATACCACTTTGTCCCTGTGCTTCTAGATTAAGTCCTCCAAGTGTCCTAGACTCTCCTGAATCTCTTCAGTGGCATGATTCTCTGTACTGCACACCGGCCCTGAAAAAATCTTGAAGTATACTGTCAATAAAATGCTGGTGAGTGAGCAAAGCAGATTTGGCAGAACATGAAGAGGAGGCAACAGAGCAGGGTCTCCAGGGTTACGCACAGGTGTTGACCACTCTGGGAGGAACTGGACCACACTTTGGCAAATGGCAATCTCTAAACTCCAGAAAAACAGTTGTTTTTCTAGAAAGCATCCCCCTCAGCACACCAGGCAACCAACAGTGGGGGTCAGATGCCCAAACTCTGACTGGAAGTTACCTGCGCATATCATGTAGGTCGCACAGGAAAAGGAGGCACCTCAGTCTGGCCATTACATTTTCTTTGGGTGCTGGCTTTTTCCCCACCATGTTAGATGAAGTTTAGCAACTCTTTCTGCCTGACAGTACTTAATCCTCATACCTAGCCTGATGAAAATTATATCTACAGTATTAAAGCTTTATTTCCTTCAAATATCAAATCCCATACCCATTAAAATATTTTTCACCTCCCTGCTCAACTCTACCCAACCTACTTGATATTTGTTGTCCGTCCTCATTTCAATCTACCCAGGACGGTCCCTACGGACCTCAATATACTGGCAGCAGGGAGTTAAAAAACCATAATCAAAAGCATTTCATGTCTGTAGCAGCAGCAGAGAAAGAAAAGGAAAGGAGCACCAGGAAACAGCTCAGTTTCATTACGGCACTCAGCTTCTAGTGAGAAGAGATTTCAGAAGGTAAATGGCCCAAATCAGGCTGCAGAAGCCACTGAAAACACAAAGCTATTTAAACACTATAAAATATCTGGGCTTAGAATAATGACAAGGTAATTAATTTAATTTTATTATGTATTTTCCAGCACTTGCCTCATCATCATGGTGGGGGGTGGGAAGCAAAGATCCACGCAGAAGAACATTGCACCCTGGGATGACCACAGAGGCACCTGGGTAGATAATGATCCAAATCTTGGGTTAAAACCAGAAAGTATAGGATAGGGTACTGCTTATGCCTTACTCCCTTGGAGCACTAGGCCCCTACCTGTCAGTGACTCGTTTCAGGCCTCCCCTGTCTGCAATTGACAGTCTTGAAGAGTTAGACTTCTACCTCCTCTCTTCAAAAAAAGGCAGACAGAAGTCCCCCACCCCTCTTCTACCTTGTAGACACCACTCTAATTCAGTCCATCCCCCTCAAACTCCCCCTTCCACTGAAAGGGTCTGAGCTAGCAGCCCCAAGGCTACATTAAGGACCAGGATTTTAGTTATTAAGCTGGAGAGATCCCAGAGTGGAGCTGTGGAGCAATCTTCCTCTTCAGTGATGTTGATGAAGAGGTATCAGAGCTGGAGCAGACTCAGCTCTCCCACGCTGCTGGTGGCTTCCTCTCCCTTTCACCAAACGGGGGGAAACATCTAGTCCCCTCTTAACTCATTTTCCATTTCCACCAAATGGAAACCAGAAAAAGTCAGATCACACCAAAACACTTGCCAGATGAGAAAAGTAATGAGAACCAATGTGGTACAGAAGGCAGCACCATTTTAAAATCAATGCAGCCCAATAAAATACAGTGAAGAGGCTTCTGGACACACGCACGATAGTTTCTTTGACAAATGAACACCAGAGAGGGCTAGGTAAACTAATGGCCATTACCATAACTGTTTCAAATTTTGTTTTCGTTCCATCATCATCTAATACTGGTTTACAGGTTGCAATTAGCACTAGGGCTTAGGAGGTAATAATTATGGTCTTGATACTGGACATAAATTACCTCATTTATCTGTATTAGAGATGCAGCAATCTGTTTCAAGCATAGTGTGCTTTTGTAAATGAACACACCATGAAGCCTGAAATGCCTTGGGAGATGAGCTGGGAAAAAAAAGCATCTTCTAGTTCCAAACTTTTAATTTTTAAAACTTCCTCCATTTTGTATTAGGACAAAACCATGACCTTTACAGGTTCTTCATCCCAAGAGAAACTCACAGTAGCCCTCAGGGATGCAGAAAAGCAGAGATAAACTTGGTCTCCTACACAAATACTCCCATCACCAGATTACCATGAAGCCTTACTTGCTTTCCATCAAAAAAAAATCTAAGACATAAGAAATCTTGCTGAACATGCAGTGTTAAGAAAATCCAATCCTTCTTGCCAACGTTTTGACTCATCTACATTTTCTGACAGGAAAAAAAGTCATAGCAAAACAGAACATTCACTATCTGGCTCCTAAGTTCCTACGTGCCACCACAGGTCAGACCTATCTGAAGGTGGAGCGTGGCCTCCCACATCACTATGGGAAAAGGCACTGTAAGGAAGCAACTGACCACCACACCAAGGGGAAACTGAAATTAAGGGCCCAAATGACTCTGCTGGCTACAAACAGAAAGCTGGCTTAATACACGTCACAATTTTTTACAGTGGCACCTACATGGCATCATTTGTGGATAGACCTTTTGTGTGAGATCGAGGGTCATCCACCCCATCTAGGAAATTATTTGGCTAGTGCCGTGTACTGTGGGACATTCCAAAAAGCAGGTGCGCTCCCTGCAGAAGTACAGCACGGTATTGCTGCACAGGTACCCTCACTGAGCACAGCCGGGCTGTGGGAACGATCTCTCCTCTTTTTATTTCTCCTCAGTTCCAGCTGTACCAAGGAGAATGTGATGCATGGGAGCCAAACCCGCTACCTCAATCGATTGGTGTCTCTGAGAAAAATGACAGAGGGTATGTATTGAAGAAATGCTTTCTTAAATCACAAGACAAAACAAGTCAGAGAAAGCTTAAGAAAAGCTTCAAAAGTGGCATGTTTTCAGTAAAAATCCAAGAAAGACAGATGATGGATAAACAAACTGAGACAGGTAGATGAGGTGGTTCACAACATGAATTTCACAGCCACCAATACTTACACACTTTACTATCACAGCAATTTATGAGTTCCCATACAGGTTCTTGCAACAGGTGATTTCAGCTAAGTTTGAGCTCAGCTCACAAGCCTTTGAGCATGAGTTTTAGGGTTTTTTAAAGTCTAGCTTCTTCAGCAAGTTCTTTTCCCTAAGCTTTTCTGGTAATTAGCCCTAATCAGTATTCAAGTGCTGATCTGTAAGGCTATCTGCTGACTTAAAGGAAGGGAACACCTCACTAATAGTCCCAGTGTTTCAACCCCGATAAGGACAGAGACTCCAGCCATCTCCAGAGACAGAGCCACAAAGAGCCCTTCTGATCGCTGCTGGCATCTGGCCTTCTCCTCATTAGCACATTAAAGCTGCTCTGTCCATCCCATAAGAGCCACTCTGTCCATTCCCCTAGCTTTCTCTATGGAGCCATTTACAGTGCTGCTCCTTTGAAACCCCCCTGGTTCAAGAGGCAGTAACCCCTTCCGAAAGCCCACAGCACAGCCAGTGTCAAAAATTCCTACTGACAGACAGGCACCCAATAAGTACCGGCCTCCGGAATGTCATAGGTAGACAGATGACACCCACATATTTTGCCTTGCCAAATTGCCCCTCCTAAGGGAAAGTCTCTTCCCAATTACTATGCGGGCTGTTGCATTTAGATTACAGTGCACTTACCATATCAAATCACTCCAAACAACTCCTGTTTCAGAATAGGACTGGCAAGGCTTGTACCTCCTAAGGTGCAAATTCTCAGGAGCAAAAGCGAGGCAAGGGGGGCAAAGCTTTCCAACACTGACTCCGAAGCCTGTTAGGAAACCATGCTCAGATGCTTTGAAACCATACTTGGACGGATTTCCAGTACCTGCTACAGCAGCAAAATGGAAGCTTTATGTCCTTTAGTTCATCTTCTCACCTCAGTCAAAGCATTTTAAGTGTGCCATGGCATGATAATAAGTGTGCATTCACTGAAATAATCTGTTTGGAGGGGAAGGGGAAGAGCATCTTTTTATCCTGTTTTACAGGTGTTTCCCTCACGCACCCAAATCATTGAGAACGTAGCTAATTCACAGTGGTCACTTGCTTTCAAAATGGCGATTACAAGTAAACTAATGAAAAAGTGAAACAGTGGACAACTTTTCATCAGTTGATTTCTATATCCTCTGCCAGGATGCTTTCCTATGGGCAGATATGACCTTCCCACTTCCCCAGCTAAAAATAATAATACTAACAGGTACAAGAAAGTAAACCTAGTTGCTTTATCTATGCTCTGAACTAATTTTCTTTGACTTACTTCAGAATTGTATAAATATTTTTACCTAAAAGGAGAGCTACAGCTATCTGAATTGGGCTCAGATTCATTCTTCTACAGTCACTGTTATTCTGGGAGGACTTTGAGAAGCTATTTGTACTTTTTAAGAGTAAAAAATCCCAAAGGAAGCTAATCCTTTTGTTTTGAAGAAGAAAGCGAAACAACTGAAGGTTATGAATACCGAGTCCTTTTTTTTTTTTAAGGATTCCAAAAATTATACGTTTGATCCTTGCCTTGCTTTTCATTAAGGAAAAATGCCATAAATTATTTCGTTTGTTTGCCTCTCTGATCAGTCAACTGAATGACATTATTGCTTTGGGGCAATGGCATACACTGCCTCAATTTCATTATTATTCAGTTTCAGGTTCTTTTTGGCACATAAACTCCATCTGATTTACTATGCGGATACATATTATTAGAAAAAAAATCATTGGGTTATAGCTTTTGATATGTCATTTAAACAGCTCTCATCTCTGAAGAGTTAGTAGCCTTTACACATGGTTCAAGTTCAAAGTTAATCAGCTAGTGGGCCAAATTCTTCCTCACCTCATTATCAGGGATGAATTGGGCCTGCAGCAAACTAAAAAGGCAAAAGTTTTACTCAGACTGTACCCAAACAGGCGGGCTGTCTGACAAGAAGAATCCCAGTTGCTTTTCTTCATGTAATATTGTTAAATAAATCACTGCCTAACCTAATCAATTATACTTATTAGCAATATTATTTTTTCTTCCTTCTCCTAAGAAAGGTAGTGGTAATTAGACCATACACTGGCTTTATGCACAAGGCTAAAAATTATCTGATCAAGTGAATAAGTGAGCAAAGTAGAGAGAGACACACTGCTCCAGAGAAGGCTTTCACAATTCACTAGTGCAGAGAACTTAAGTACAAAGCTATTTAAAAGATGGCATGGGACTGAGTGCCTGAAATTACTCTTACTCCATTTTCTGATATCAAGTTTAATATGTCTCTGATGTTCTGATATGATTTTTAGGAAACTTCTGAAAAATACAAAGTGCCATTTAGCAACAGAGAGCAAGAAAAAACACATGAAGACATCCTTGAAACAGCAAGATAAGGCATGGCTAGATTTTATAGCAAGTATTCCTTAAGAAAGTACTAAAAGATAGAAGTAGGTAAACCCAGAAAAATGTTATGTGCCATCCAGCTTTCTAAAAAAGTCCTCATCACGGAAAGCAATACAGCAGCAGGGCCTTAGATGTTACTTTGGAGACCTGAGTTCATTGACACTGCTATGGTATTTTTTGTGTCCCTGAATAATCTCATTTACTTAGGTAAAATAACTTTGTCATAGTATCTAAAGATCTTAACTGATTTTCCCTGCAGAAACTTAATTTTCCCTCCTTGTCCTGGTGCCCAGGACTACGGAGATTATGTCCAGGTACCTCATTTGCTGGCTCTCATTTAGATAAAAAATTTCCAAGAATCCCCCAAAGAGATCATTTGGCAGCCTGCTCCCACTGTGTTTCAGCAATGTTTATTCTCTGCCCAGTTCCTCTAAGGAGGTGATAACCAGCCTTCCCAACATGAGATCAACCTGTAAATTAGTTCAAAAGGCTTCAGAGGCTACAGGCAACGTTTTGCAGGTGATTCTCTGCTCTTGACCCTTCAGGTCACCCAGGGAGCGCAAGGAAGGGAGAGAAGCCACCACTCTGTGCTGGGACAGAGCCAGACAGAGCGGGTTCAGACCCTCCATCGGGCATCTCTGAAATACAGAGGTGCCAGGGTGGAAGCATGGAGAACATCAGGGTTCCAAACTGCAAGGTTTTCTCCTTTTTTTCTTGCTTCCCACTATAGGTGGGAGGCAATAGGGAGCAGGTGAGTCACTGCTCATTAAGTGGTCCTCTACAAGCAGACAGAGGTGGTGGAGTCCAATTTTGGCTTCACCGAGGCTGTGGGGAAGCAAGCAAGCAAGCAATCAAGCAGCCAACATTATTCTTTCTCTGCCCTGCAATATAGCAGGGCAGGGTCAGCCAGGGACAGCCGCTGAGCAAATGTCACAAGGAAGGTACCAGGCAGGGCCCTGCAGCTGGGATTCATGGACCACGGGTGTGAATCACAGGTCCAGGAACACATTTGCAGTATGTAATCACCACGACATTTCCCCTTAATGCAACGGCAATTAAAAGTCATCCTCTACAGACTTCAAGGATAACAGGAAGCTTGTTCCTGTTGCAGCAGGTCCTGTTCACCATCACTGGCAGCTCAGAATTAATATCGAAACTATTCCTGTAAATCCCACAATTTAATTGAGCATCTCCAGTCCTCCATGGTTCTCACCCTTCTGTTTTGTATTTTACTTTGGTTTTCTGTTATGGCCAGCTTTTTCACAGAGTGCAGTGTTTGCTGTGATCAATGAAATAGAATTTTACAGTCAACCAGCTCTGCTTTCAGTATGTTCTCTCTCAAACACCCTGGGGGGGTTGTTCCAGTGTTTCTCTATCACCTCGGGATCTATTGAGTGAACAGGGAGGCAAGGTTGGAAGGTGAAATTAAAATAAGTTTCCATAGCCTTCAAAGGCGATTCAGGAATCACCAAGTGCCTGGGTGACCAAACTACATATAAAGTGAGAAAGAAATGATGCTCAGTTTCTGCCAGTGTCTATCCCCATTCTCCTGCTGCCTTGTTAACTCCACAGCCACACCAGAGCCTGTCCCCTCCCTTGGGACAGACGTTTTAGCATGGGCTGTTGCAATAGGAAACAGGTAATGGTTTTAAACTAAAAGAGGGTAGATTCAGACTAGATATAAAGAAGACATTTTTTACATGATGGTGGTGAAACACTGGTGGAACAGGTTGCCCAGAGAGGTAGTGGATGCCCCATCCCTCATTCAAGGTGAGGCTGGACGGGGCTCTGAGCAACCTGATCTAGTTGAAGATGTCCCTGCTCACTGCAGGGGGTTGGACTAGATGACCTCTAAAGGTCCCTTCCAACCCAAACTATTCTGTGATTCTACCAGCTACAAGGAGGTTTCTGGCAACCCCAGCTGTTGTCAACCTTTTTATTTTGTTCATCTGCCTGAGGAGCCACCACTTTGTCTAGCAAAAAACAGAAGCACATGAGCTCAACGCAATGAGTCAATCAGGAGCCTTTCAAACAGGTCTCAAGAGAATGGCGCAAAAAAAAGTGTAGACAGAACGGAAAAAGTGCTACCCTTTTCCAGTAGAAAAACGTTAACTGAAGATGCCAATGCTTGGTTTGTTCTGGGCTCCTACTTCTTTTGGGATATGGCGTACATATTTCTTCCTTTCCCTTACACATTTGCATGCTGTTGTTTCCATATTAGATGAATACACAAACATGGTGTCAGGATTCATTTTGATGTTTAAGGATGCATTTCACTGTATCAACAGAAATACTGCATGGAAGCCATGATGTTAGACAGGCTGAGTCCCTAGCTCCCATGTAAAGTCAAATGAAACCTAACTCGGGCAAAATTTCCCTTTATACAGACTTTGGGATGGGCTAAGGAGTCTCTCACACAAATAAAAGGCTGCCTTAAAACACCACAGTAACAAGTCTTCTCCCTCTCCATAAATCACATAAATTTGGAAAAATTTGGCTCTTGTTTCATGTTTGGGGAGGGGAAAAGAATATGTTTGCGAAAGAGTGACTGGGCTGCTGTTCATTAGGGCGTCACTCTGGGTGATGGGAGATCTCATTTCTAGATTCAAGTTTGTGAATCAGAACAGAGATTTGAACTTTGGTCACCATAGCCAATTTCTGTCCTTTTCCCCTTCAAAAAAAAATCTAGTTATTCTCATTTCAATCATACATATATAAAACAAAATATTGATTTGACTCTTTAGCCAAGGCTGAGGTACGGTAACTGCTTGAACTATATGAATTAAGCCAACACCTCCTAGCCATAAAGCCTGCGGTCAATCTGATGGCTGCCCAGAGGTCACTATTACCACTCTTGAACAGAAGTACCTATTGCTTCTGTATCTGATCCCCTCACCACATCTTCATACATCTCTTGCTGCCCCTGAGAAAACTTCTCTAGTGTCTTATTTCAGGACTGGCACACACCTCAGGATGACCAAGCAGAAGGAGAGCAGGATTTTGCAAGCACAGGGCACTGAAGATGACACAGACCGTTGGGCTGAGGAACTGAGTGAATTTTACTATACAGAGAGTCACAAATGCGCGTGTACAAGAAAATGTGTAACCGAGTTTGAGCTGAAGAAGCTTTTACTTGTTTCAACTTCTTTTCAATCCTTCTCATGCTCGAATAACAAAGGATAAATATTTCCTCCCTTACTGATGCTTTTGAGGATCCTCCTAGAACGGTAACAGTTAATTAACTGCATATAATAGCAATGATCTATGAGCAATCAAATACCTTCAGGTACTTGTAACAAAGACAGTAACAATGATAATTTCCTAACGTTTAAAAGCTTGAAAGAGTCAACAAGCATCATCTTCAAAACTAGTATATCCAGATAGAAAAGCTGATGTTTTTCTTCGCAGCTCATCCAAACTACAAGTACCCGAAACTGAAGTGGGGACAATGATACCGACACTGGTACGACTGTCCCATCGCTGCACCTGCTCTATTTAACAAGTAAAAGTCATCAGGCAAAAGCGATGGCTTGGGCTGGCTGGTCAGACAGGAGCTCTGATGCTCCTTCTGGAGAAGCGCAACCAGTCGGGCTTTGGAGAGACGCCGTTTCGTTGTAAAAACCTCAGCCCTAACGAAATGCAGTGCAGAAGAAACAACTGGCGAAGAGAAGAGCGTGAAGGATTTAAGTAAGATGGTTCCAGCGTCTTCTTGTGCGCTCGGTAAAATAATTTGACCCGAGCACCCTGCAGCTCTCCTATCTTTGCAGCGCCAATTCCGAGCCGCACGCACAGGCGAGCGGAGCGGCGACCGCCTCGGCAGCACCCCGCTCCCGAGGCCAGAGCGTGCTCCCCCCCGCCACGCCGGATGGTGGGAAACCGGGCAAAAACCCCACGCGGGGCCACCCGCCACCCCGGACCCTCGGGCCCCGCCCGGCCGCTGCCGCCGGCGGACCCCGCCGGGCTGGTGGGGGGGGGGGGGGGGGGGCGACGCTTCCCGCCCGCCCCCCGCCCGCGCTCCGGGCGCCCCGGCAGCGCCTTCGCCGCCGGCCGGGCTGCGGCAGCGGGGATGTCGGTGGGCTCCCTCCTCCCCGCCGCCCCACGCGTGTCCGCGGCGGGCCAGGAGAGCCGAAGCAGGCGGGAGGCGCGAGGGACACGCTGTCGGGGTGGGTGTGCCTGCGGGAAAGGCAGGTGCGACCGGTCCCGGTGCCGGTCCCAGCAGGGAGGGAGGGAGCGGGCCGGGGCCGCGCCTCACGTCGCCGCCTCGGAGGCAACAATGGGCCGGGGGAGGCTCGGCGTCGCCGCCCCCTGCCCGCGGCTTCCGCGGGGAAAGACGCTGCCAGCCGAGCCCAGCCTAGCCGAGCCCAGCCCAGCCCAGCCCAGCCCAGGCGGAGCCCTCGCGTCCCCCGGTGCACCCCGCCGAGGAGGCCGGGCCGGGGCTCCCCCGACGGCCGCCCCCGGGACCTGCGCGCCCCGGGGCGAGCGGCGGCGGGGCGGGGAGCCGCTCCGCTCCGTGCCGCGCCGCTCCGTGCCGCCGGAGCCCCGGTCCATCCCCCGGCCTCACCTGTTCAGCACTTTCCTGATCCTCTGGCGCACGCTGGAGGAGGGCGCGGAGATGCCGCTCCTGCCGCCGCCGCTGCCGCCCTCCGCCGGCAGGTTCTCGATGGTGGCCACGACATGGCTGGGCTGCGGCGGGTGGTGCGGCGGCGGCGGCGGCTGCGGCGGCGGGGGGTGGCGGTGGTGGCGGTGGCGCTCGGGGGAGAGCATCGCGGCGGGGCTGCGCCTCAGCGGAGAGCGGGGCGCATCCCGGCGGGCGGCGGGCGCTGCTGCCGCCGGCGCTGGCTCCCTCGGCTTCCGGGCAGCGCCAGACCCTCGCCCGCTCCTCCCTCACTGGGCTGCCATGCGGCGGGGGGCGGGCTGCCGCCGCCGCCGCCAGCGAGTGCCGCTCACGGTCGACGAAGTGGCAGCAGTTTGGCGACCCTCCTCCTCCTCCTCCTCCTCCTCCTCCTCCCCCTCCCCCTCCCCACACCCCCCGCGCCCAGCCGGTGCCTCCCCCCGGCGGAGCCGCGGAGCCGCCTCGATCCCCTTTGTTCCCCGCGCAACCCCAGCGCACGGCTGCCGGCCCGGCCCGTCACGGCGGCGGCGGAGCCCCCCGCGGAGCCGTGAGCGGCGGCGACCGCCCCTGCGCGCCGCCAGGCCGCCGGGCCAGCGCGGCGGAGGCGCCGGCGGCGGCCGCCAGGGGGCGCCGTGAGCGGCGGCTGCGCCCCCGCGGCGGCGCCGGGAGGCGGGCGGGGGTCCGGGGGTGTCCCCTCGGGGGTGTCCCCCCTCCGGGGGTGTCCCGTTCCCCCCACCCCGCCCGCGGGTCCCTCCCGCAGGTCGGTGCCACCGTCCCGCTCCCGCCCGAGCATCCGCGCCGACTGAGCGAGGGGGCAGCCGGGCCAAGGGGAGCTCGCCCCCAGACCTCACCCCGTGAAATACCCGTTTTCTTTTTGGGTGTTTAGTTGCCTTTTTGGGGTGTTGTTTTTGCTAGTCGCCCGACCCGCCTACAGCTAGCCAGCACGGCATCTCCCCCACCGGTGTTAGCGCCTAGGAACTGCCGTACGTTCATCCTCCGAACCGTGGCATCCTCTTCGGTGAATTGGAAAAAATAAAAATAAAAAATGAATTCTGAACAACTGTGAGGGGCTGCGGGAGGACGGCGGTCGCCGCAAAGTTCAGAGCTCCATGCATTTTTCATGGGGATGGTGCACCACAAGTTCATGCCTGGGCGAGGCTTATTAGAGAGTATCGTGTTCGCCTCTTTCACATACGGGGAGTCTCTCTGAAAGGAAATGGAATGGATGTGGTTTTAATATTTCTTATTGTGAAGAGGAGGATCTTTCATTTTAAAAATTGAATTAGGCTCAGAGGAGGTAAAACATATACATACCTTTTAAATCGATCGTGCCTCTGAAATGTATTACCTGATAATTTCGTAAAGTCCTGTAAGTTAAATAAACTTGAAATTTCACCTTTTCCATTCAGTTGTACCCCCTACTTATTTCTGTCACAGATTTTTTCCCTGTATCCCTGTTTGTGTGAACCTTACACAAAGCCATGAAGGTGAGAAGAATATTCACAAAAATCAGGAAAATGTGATTATAAAGCCGTGGAGTGTCCCCAGGGGAAATCAGGTAGATGTAATACTCAAAATTACTTTTACCTTTGGTTTTTTTTTTAATGACTAGACTTCAGGTTGGTAATGTCTGTTTATAGGAACTATTCCTTTTGCCAATATTAATTTTTAATGTATCGGTTTACTCTGAGCACCTCAGCAACCTCAGTCTAACAGGTCTTCAGACGAGATCCAGTGGAGCATGTTGCTCTACCAGAGGAATGCTTTTGAAGATGGGGCTCACTCACTCAAAATCCTCTAAAGTTCATTCTCCGTTCTGGGCAGAAAGCCAGCTGTTTTCAGCACGAGCCGAACCTCACTGGAATCGGATTATGCTACTAAGAGATTCTTCTCTCTCCTATTCCCCCCATGGCAACCACATGTTTCCATAAGTGGAGAGAAGATGAGGTTCATTCTCCCTGACAGCTCCTGGAAGTGGAAGGGACAGAGCCTCCAAAGCCTCAGTGTCTGCAGCCAGGGCAGCGCAATGCTAGCTGTGGGGCGGGCTGCCCGGTGCAGCCATCACCGCTGTGTGCCGTCACCGTGTGGGTCCAGCATTAGCACCCCCAACTCACACGCTCGTCTCCATCCTGTGGACCTCTAGCACCTATCTGGTAATGGTTCCATGCCCTTCGTTAAATGCGCTGCTTCTCCAAACTGTGGGCTGGATGGCAACTGCAAATATTCTGGAAATACTCTCTGCGCCGGATTGAGAGGGGTTAGATAGGAGATGTGTTTGCTTCTGGGTGCTCAGTGGCCATTTCAGACTAATCCAGCAGCTGAGAGGATCAGATCAACAGTGTTTGTGTAACTTTATTCCTACTGATTAAACCAAATGAATGCATACCTTAAGTTCAGTTTGGGAGCTGCTGATAAACAGGGGAGGCTCAGGACAGCCTCCTTTTTTGGCAGCCTCCTTTTTACCGATGCAGAGAGAAGCTGTAGGTCCGTGCAAACAGCCCTGCTGCCATCACCACGAATGGATTTCTTGCATGTGCAGGTCTGTCATAAGTATGATGCCAAACTTCTGCTGTGCCCAATAAAATTGTTTCCAATTACTTTTCAGTTCATCTCACTGTCACGCTGCACATGTAGCATTACCCCATCGCATGGCTTTATGTGTTTGATGTTGCAGCTTAGCCATGCTAGGTTATTTGCATGATTAGACAAAATTACTGTGAGGAACAATTATACTGGATGTATTCTGTTTAATAATATCAGCAGATTGACTGCATCATACAATCAGTAGTGACTGATTGAGAACAGCATTTTTAAACATTTTCATAATTACTCAGGATGCTGTTCATGTGGCTCAATATCCCTCGCAGTCTGAGCACTCTTGGCCCGGTTTCAAACACAGTGCTAAGCATGTTCGTCTCCCTTGTAGCTGCTTCTCAGTGTGCTGACAGTCAACTATGGCATGTCTGGCATCATCATTAATGTAAAACCTGACTGGATTAATTCTACCAAAATATAAGGTTAGAATTTATATAACTGTGAAAATGTATTTTTTGTTAAACATTTCAACCCACTGATTAATAGGTGAACATGCTAGAGGTTAGTCCAATGACTCCTCTTTGTGGTTTACGTTGAAGAAGTTGCTTTGCCTTCTAGGGTGAAGTCCATTTTTAAGTCTGGGTTTTCCAAAATTGTCACATGAGTTTAAAGCCAGATTCTCAAAGGCGCTGAGCTGAGTCAGCCTTTGTGGTCACCAACATCCCCCGTAAATAAAATGAAAACACCTCTCCATGGTCACCTAAGTTCACAGGGGATGGAGTCTTTTTTACTTCTCAGTTTCTGTCAATAAACATGCACAAAGCTGGTGTAACACAGCCTCACCCGCTTGCAAACCCACTGCCTGGGGGCCTGGCTCAAGCCTAAATCCCAGCGCCTGAAGGCCAACCCTTATGCTAAGTGGGGAACTCCTCTCCTGGGGATCTGACTTGTAGCTGTACTCTGACCCTACTCAAGACCTGGCAAGGCTTGTAGCAGGACTAGAGGCCAATCAGTAACTAGGGGGGGTGACACGGCACCAGTAAAATTTATAAGCAGGGGAATAGTGTCAACAAATGATATTTTTTTATAAAGAAGTGCACCTCCATCTCCCAGTAGGTTGAATGCTGGATGTAGGGACTTGGGGTCTTACCTGAACTTAGCCAAATTTTAGAGTTAAAACTCAATCTTTCTTTTTCCAGCTGAGTCTCCAGGAATCGCTGAAATTGCTGTTCTGCAGTACTGTCGGCATGCCTTGGTCCCCAGCTGATGAGCAGCTCCGAGAAACCCGAACGCCAGTGGTTGCAGCTCTCACCTAAGATGTGGAACAGCTGTGAGTGTTGTATTCCCCAAGGCTGGTTGGCTTGTCATGGGGATTCAGTCAGGCAACCAGCCCACTGCATCATATTTTCTCAGGAGTGGGAAAAATGAGGTACTGAAGCAGCTCTGGCCAGGACTGGGCATGGTCTGTCACTTCTCAAGCAAGCACCAGGGCTACCAGGAGGATGAGTCATGATCTCTTTTTCAACTGTCAGAATGACTGTTCTATACTTGCTGATTGATTTATATCAAACTTATACTTTGATTTATTAATATTTCTATTTTAGTATTTGAGATAACACTTTGTTGATACTAAACCTTTTTATTTGATAGAAACATTGCTTGATTATTAGTAATAAACCAAATATTACATTTGGTTTTGATTTTATACCTGGAATGAAATAGTTGCACCTGGAGGGAATGAGAAGACCTTTTGTTAGCACACTCTACTGCAACACTGCGTGGGTCAATGTTAGCTCAGAGCTGAGATTCATCCCACTTGTTTCTGCATGGCATTCCAGAGAGGAGGTCTTAATATATCTGGTGAGTTTGAGCTGAGCACCGTCCTGGGGCTCTAGTGGTTCTGCCTAGCTTATTTAAAGGTAGCCCAGGTATCTTTACATGCAATGCTGCACAGGGCAGTGGTGACAGCCTTTGTTATGGTGTTTTTGGGGGACAGGCAACAGCCACAGAGGCAAGATGTTGGTTTGCACAGAAGTCTTTTACTCAAAATCCTGCCGAGCCTCTTCTCAGGCAAGCTTTTATTAGAAGAGCCCAGCTACTCCAGCCACCTCCCGACACCTGAGAAAGTCTCAGAGAAGTGATACGGTTCCAACATGTAAGGCTGACTATGAGGAAAAGAAGCAGGAGCAGCGCACAGCAGCACAACCTTCATGTTAATCCTCAGCCGCCATGCGCCAGTGTCCCATTTTGGCACCATTGTTGCCATCTGCCAGGTTGTTACAGATAATCAGGGCCTCACAAGTCAACTTCTTAGGAGATGAGAAGTCAGCAGTTCTGAATCTGAGTGTAGCATGTTTATTCATACACACCAGTGGATGAACAGCTGTGGAAAGGCAACATGGCTGTGGGGAATCTCAGCACACAGCCCACGTACAGTTCCCAGACAGCATCTCTGCATCTTACAAAACAAGAAGAGAGCACAGAGGCCCACAGAGCTGCTCCTCCCGCTGGCTCCTCACTCATTTGCAGCACAAGCAAGGCAAGACAACCCACCAGCATCACACAAGGGGTGAGGAAGGTTGCAGGTAACAATGCCTATTTTTCATATCCACTGTAACAATATTTTATATTTCTCATTAGTTGCAGGAGGGAATATACCAACTGACTAATAATTTTCACTCTTGTAGGGAAATATTTACACACAGACACACAGAGACAGGGAGAATTACATTGCTATACCATTGAAGCCTGAGTCCATATTAAGAAAGATACATTCTACAATATGGAAAAGGTAAAATTAAATAGAATTTATTTGCTTCCATCACCTTGGGTGAGCAACAAAGGCACAATAAAAAGTACAATAAATAATCTGCGAATGCCTTGGCTTACAACAGTAAAAGGTTCACAAGCAGTTCAGAAATGGAACATGTGAGATAGCTCAGTTTCTCTGGAGGAGGATGGAGAGTGTTCCTGTCTCACATATGATTGCCTCTTCTTCAAGATTTCACTTGCTTCACTGCAGCTATCATTTCAGCGGAGTTTGTAGTAGGCATGCAGTCACAGGTAGCCTTTAGACAGTTGCAGATATTTACCTACTTGTCCCTTCCCTTATTTGCATAAAAATAGATGAATCCTGCAGAGCTTAATTAAGAGGTGCATTAACTTTCCTGCTTTGCTTGTAGCATAGGTCACTCAAAGACTCAAAAACTCAAATTGGAAAGAAAGCTGAATCTCAAAAGAAACTAACAACAGCTCATCATCTCAGAAAGCTGCAGGGAGGCAGGCTGTTATTTCCCTCGTTGATATTCAGTACTGAAAAAGCAAGTGGGAAGAAGTCCCTAATCTGCTAGCAGAAGAGAAATGAACTTATAATAGTCGTGTCATGCTATTTTTGCACAGCCCAATAGCAATTCAACCTACTTGTTCTTTTCAATACACCACATGACAATTACTTTTATTTGTTTTATTGCATGCTTCCCTCTCCTTCCTCATTACATAATTGAATGTTACTCTACAGTATGCCCTGATAAGTGTCTCTACCTGTCCAGAAATAACAAGTTTTTAAATTAATCCTGGTTTTCTATGAAACAACAAAAACCCTTTTCAACCTGTTACTGTTCAGCAATCAGAAAATGTGATACACAAATGTGAAGAATCAAACCAATTCCTTTTGAGGCTGAAGAAACAAGTCTTGAGAATTCCTTTTCGGGAGGAATATGACTAGCTAATATTGCTTTATTTCTTTACTTATCTGTACTTTTTACAAAAAAACTCAGTCTTGCAGACTTTGTTCCCTCATGCATTATCCTTAGCTCTCATGCCCACACTTGTGAAACCTGTTTCCTGCCACGTGAAGGGAGCACTCCTCCTCTGGATGGTGGCTTGGGAAGTCCAGGCTGTACAGGAGGTCTCTTCTCTGCCTGGGCAAGGGCAGACTCAGGGAGCAGGTTGGAGGAACGCTTTGACCCGTGACTTGGGAAACATTTTTGGGAAAGACGCAATAGACGGAGCCATTCTATTTGTCTAGGAACAGCTCCCTGTTTCCCCGTCTTAGGAATGAACTTTGCCCATGTCCTTCCTGCATGCAGAGGTACCCACATGCCTAGGCCCCTTATTGTGAATTAGGAGTGCTAGCCCAAGGATAACTAGAGACTGACTCCCTAAAATGGGAAGGGATACCCACTTCATGACAGAGGTGGTTTACTAGTCCATCTGCAAGCCGGATAATCAACAATCTGACAAGGAGAGGACCGGGTTTACAGGAGTGAAGTTGCCCTTGGACTAAGAGCCTTTTCACTGCTCCAGTTTCATCGTACACTTTTCATACAGAGGTAACACAGTGAAACGTAGAGGCCTGTGACGTGTAAAAGGTCGTATAAGGTGATCTTGAGGTCCTCCTGGCCATGCAGTCTCTGCGTCCATGCAAACACTCAAGGTAAGAGGACAGAGGCATACTGACATACTCCAGGGCAAAGTAACACAGCAGTTTTACTGGATAAAAATTAAATTTGGAAAAAGTATTTCGACGTCTAAAGAAATTCACCTTAGAAGAACAAGAGTGCATTTTGTCAGTGAGAAAAGCCATTAGATGGACTGTGGAGGAATTAAAGGGGTTTCCCAAACAGAAAATGTGCTAACCCCTAGAGGAAATCAACCATACGTATTGTATGCCTTAGTGTTACTATAATACATTTCATTGACAGACTTTTGTCCTAGTTCATAGCACTTCACTTTCAGAGGCCTCTTGGTTTCTAATTACTGCTGTCATAGCTCCCAGAGGAAACAGAATGGCAGGGCTGAAACCTAAATCAAACCCGCTGGAGATGTGAGTGAGACCCCAGGGAGTGCCAGCCCAGCCTTGACCGAGGGCGAGAGCAGTGTGGTCCTCCCTCCTCCCCCAGGGGCACGGGGCGAGGCATCCAGCCGTGGACAGGCTGCAGAGGGCAGGAGCAGAAAGGTCACACTTTCAAGCAGTAGTCATGATGGTGCCGGCAGGTTTAGCTTTGCTCTGTTTTATCTGCATGATACGGCCATTTGAAATGGAACTGCTGTGACCACATCTGCGTCTTCACTAGCACTGCCTGCTCTTCGTGCTCAATTCAAACTTCTCAGGTCTCTACTCTCTGGCCTTGTGTACATCTATTCCCACCAGCCTTGGCTCCTGCTGCACAGAGACGCCTTCTAGAAGTGGATCCATACATCTATGACAGCACAGCAGTGTTTTAATTAATTCTATAGGGGGAGGACAAGGCCTGACTTTTGCACTGCCTTTCCTTCTGCTTTTTTTGGTACATATTTGGCTACACTGAAGGCAGAGCAAGGTGTTGGAAGCAAAAATGGCTTTCTATCATTTTTAACTTCCTGAGGCCGTCTCGGACTGTCAGGATCTTGGTCAGACCTTGAGGCTGCCTTATAGTCTGGGATATACGGGAACAAACACATGCTTTTTCTAGCATGACAGTGCTCTAAAGATGCCAAATCACAGCATCTTCAGGGTACAGGCTACAACAAGAACTGCCAGGTGCTTTATTAGTTCCATCCAACAGTGGCACAGACTGCCCAAGGCAGATGCTTGGAGGTTTTCAAGACCCAACTGGAAAAAGCCGTGAGGGACCTGGTCTCACGTCATGGCTCAGTCTGCCATGAGTAGGAGGTTGGACGAAAGACTTCCTGAGCTCCCTTCCTATGGTCATGAACTATGACTTCAGTTGTGCTAAGTTATGCTTCAACAGTATGTGCATGTGTAACTGTGGGGTCAGAAAACTCCAGAAGGGGAAAGAGCTGGGAAGAGTAACCTTGTCACTACTTTTCACTTTGTTAGGACAAAGTTACAGAAAGACACAAAAGAATGAGGATCTATAAAGTGACTTATTCCCACATGGAATTATACAATAGTGAAAATAAATGAACATAAATAAAACAACAAAGTGCTTGACCAACACAAATTCTTAATTACATTGGTTTATTGATAGAAATAATAGAGACTGGACTGGAGAGATGAGCACGTCTTGGGATTATTGCCTCAGTCAAGATTCAAAATGTATGTGACTGACTGGGCATTTAGGATATCCACCAATAGAGGTAACAGCTAATAAAACCAGAGAAAAATCAGAATACTTCCTTCAGGATCAACACTCTTTGGGGATATTTATTATTGTTTGCTCGTGATTCTTTATGTCTGTTAAGTTTTTATGAAATGTCTTATCTTTTAAAAATAAAGACTGATATCCAGATACTAACACATTCTCCTTGTCAGTGTAAAGTGCCTTTCCATGTTAGCTTTTTTCATGTGTCACTCTGTTTTGCAAGCCTCGTTGGCAAGTCACAACTGTAATTCTGCAAGTGAGTGAGAGAAGGGATTGTTCTTGAGCCAAGTCCAAAGGCTGATGTTCTGAAGGAATTAAAAATAAAGACAAAATATATTGTTTTGGGGGACAAGAAAATCATACCAGCTAGTCACACTTTACAAATAAGTCAACTTTTTGTGTGATTAATGGAAGTTATCATCAGGTTCAAGGCTTTATTCAATTGTTAGTTATTGTTTTTGTTCTGACTTACTGAAATAGCAGCAGTAGACATGCTTAACATGATGACTTATGCTCAGGAATGTATCAGCTAATGAGGTCATTATGTCACCATCATTAGTGTTGTTCAAGGTAAAGATGGATACACAGAAAGTGGAATTATTTCAGGGCTTAATCCTGTTTGATTCCAGAGACTGATCAGGCGATCAGTCAAGTCATGTCCCACAGTACCCTCTACAGTAAATTTTACAGTCTAAGAATATGCTAATGGTTAACAAAGGATTCTCCGAATGAACACTGAATTTCAAAAAGAGATATGGAAACTAGGGTCTGTGGGCAAAAGCACTGGACCAAATTCAGCTCTTTTTTTTCTGACTGGGATGCTACCTCCTTTTGACTTGTTCCCTTTAACTTGTTCTCAGCACAAGTTCAATTAGCTCCCAGGTTAAACAACAGATGCAGGACACTTAGGCAGAAATTTTACCTGGTTCCAGCCAGATGACTCTTGCTTGCAGGTGCATAAACTGCTCTGGCAAACATGTTTTCTTTTTATTTCTATGCACATTTGTACCTAACTGCAGAGCTGGAGCCCTGCCCTGCTCTGCGCTTAGGACGAAGAGCAGAGGAATAGGATGAAGAATGTGCTTGTCCTGATATACATGCAACTGCGATTTACTCCTTACTACACTGGGATTAATGAACATGCCTATCATATTCTGGAGAGTATTTAACTGCCATGCCAACTGAAGCAAGAGCTATCCTCAATGATAAGGACTACTTATCAGAGAGATATAACACCTGTGTTGAAGTAAAAGCAAGTAAATCCCACCATAATGTGCTCCTGCACATACTGTGAAATCCTTCTCAAGGAAGCAGGGCCTGGGTAACAGAGTTTAAATCCAGTTGATCCAGATGACTGGGACTGCTTTTCAGCTTTGTCTGACTCAGTAACCCAGCACAGGAGTACGGGAGACAAAGTACCAGAAGGGTGCTAAACATGCAAAATATTTCACAGCTGGACTTGAAGGCTGACTCGTACCCATTATGATGTATTGCCTGACAGCTAATCCTGTAAACTACTGCCTACTGTCGTATGAAAAGACTGCCAGATACTGCGGGTCCTTCTGCTTGCTGAGTCCTCCGCTTTCTTGGGTAAACACAGGCTGCATTTGCAGATTCAGATTCAACTTTCTCCACCTCGACCCATCCAAATAATTTATCAGAAAGAAAAATGGGCAGCCAACCTAATGTTACTGCAGGGCAAGTGTCCTTTCAAAGTCTATGGAATGCACAAAGATATTTCAAATTTTACCTCAAAGACTTTAAGTAAAGAGTGGAGATATGTGATACAAAAACAGGGCCCACCCTGTGCTTGAGGCTCCCTGAAATTGTTTGGGAGTTTTTGAAATTACCAGGAAGAACAGAGGAGTCATTGCAAGAAGCATCCTCAGTACTGTCTAGGAGCAAACATATCACGATACCTCAGCAGTATGGCATCTGCCATTCAGAGAGTGTCAGCTGCTTAGTGCTTTGCAGGAAAACAGAGTGCTAATTCTTCTGTTCTCCAAAATACCGTAAATGGTCAATGCAATAGCTGTGCATGGGATACTTATTTGCTCCATATGAGGATTTTCTGGGTCTCAAAAAGCTGAAAATCCAAGCCATGCCTCTCAACAAGACAGCAACTTGTGCATTCATGCTGAGTTCATTACAGTGTACAAAAGCTGTACTGAAAGCAATTCATGGTATACTATCACAATTGATTATGGCATTTCCACCTGCTGGACTAGCTGCTGGACTAGGAGTCCCTGTGGGTGATATTAAACCCCATATGAGGGGATGAGAACAAGAGATTGTATACTCCAGTCATTTTACTTAAACTGAAAATACTGTGCAAGTAAAATAAAAGCTATGTGCCACTCCAAGAGCCTGGATTTCAGACAGAGCGAGACAATGTCTTCTTGCTTTGTAGACTTCTTCAAGGCTGCAGTACTCAGAGGAAGCGTTTACACAGAGTAGCTGGACATAAGCTCTGGATCTGCGTTCAATGGTAATGCAGCAGTAATCTGTGCACAGAACAAGGTAGGAATCTTGGCAGGCCCCTTACCAGCTATAAGGTTATGTCACACTTCAGTGTAAGCAGCTGCTACAGCTTTCCGAAAAGTCTAGAGGGTTTAAGAATGACATTACAGCAAAAAAACATACCCAGAAAATGTCAGTGTGACAGTTTCATAGGCTTTCAGCATGAAATGCGGAGACCCCCTGAGCATACCCTGGAAACCCAACCATATTTTTTTTTACAAGCCCTACCATGTGCCTGAAGGTCATCACCACTGACTTTTCTGACACAAGGAGCTTTTCAGGAGTCTCTTGTGGTAATTTAGATGCTTCCACAGCAGATGAAAGGTTTCTCCAGCAAAGGGAATTGTCTGTGTACAGTAAAAATTAATGATGAGAGATGACAGCTATATGGGCAGTGCTTATGAGATGGAGAATACAGGATTACAACTATCATTGCTGTTCTCAAATTTTCCTACTCTCCAAACCCTGTCTACTGTGTGCAGCTTGCCTGTTTCTGCTACCTCCCTGCCACCTTCTTTCCCTTGTTCCACCATTTCATGTGCTTTTTGTAGCACATGGTATCAACAAGCTCCATTTTGCTCCAGCAACAGAAGAAAACACAGGTTTTTACTTTCTTCCCTTGCCTTGTGACTTTGCTGGTATTAGATGAGTGCACTGGTTAAAAAATAATCATGATTGACATTCATGGCAGTAGCAGCACTGATGCAAGATAAATCAATATGAACATAGGTTAAACCAGCTTCAGTACATCTATCATAGTAATTTACATAAGTTTAAATCAATTTAATTAAACTGACTCACTTTTCTGGTAGAGACAAGGCTTTAGAGTGTGCCAAATTTAATCCATTGACTGGATTAAAATAATAAAAAATTGGTGGCTGGTGATGATCAAGATGATGAGTGACTGGTAGCGTCATGGAGAAGGAGCCATACGAAGAAGATAGCTGGATGTGCTTTTAAAGGAAGAAAATGAATTAGAATGAAGAAATCTCCCTTACAGTGCAGTGGTGTATAATAAGCAGGATTACTCTGAATTGTTAACCCTGTGCATTATCAATACCTCTGTAACCCTTGCCTCTGATGGACAGTCACCTCTGAGGAAAGCAAAAAAAGCCTGTCATCAGAGACAGCATAACTGATCATTGCATATTCTTAGCTGGCCACTTTTACAAAGTAAAGCCTATTGGTTTAAATCACTTTCCCCTTAAACCGCATGTTTTTAGGGTAAGTCTTGCCCGTGGGAAAGGTGGAACAATACAGAGTATGAGTTTTACTTGAAAAGTTATGTCAATTTGGGCACCTGGACAGTTAGCTCAGCTCAGGTGATCAGTGGGAATTTCCTAAGCTGTAGTTAGAATCTTCTAAACTCTCTAGGCCAGCCTAGACTTTGCTGCCTACCTGCAATACTTCCAAGCAGACTGTCATTTACAAATATCTATTCCATGGGATAGTTTGGGACACACCAAAATGTTCACCAGAGATCTCTGGCTGAAATGCCCATAGAAGAAAATGGTAGGCTAAGAAGCCCTGCTCTTCCCAAGGAGAACATTTTGCTTATGACTGGGACCAATGTAATTTTTATCAAACCCAGTTTTGCAGTTATAATAAGTTGAAGAGTGACTTTATGTGAGAACTCTTCAACATCCTTTCTTTCCATTCCAGAGGTGACCTCCAAGGAAATATCATTTTCAAGCCCCTCCATTACAGTGAAGATGACTTGTTGACATGCCATTATTGCAGGCAGTCCATATGCCTCTCTGTGTGACCACTCTGCGGCTCACAGCAGACATTGATGTGGTGTTATTAACATAGAATTTTCCCCTGTAGAAAGGTCAGAGATTTTATGCACAGACCATATAACGATGCAAATGTATTTGGTCTATTACTCCCCAACTCCCAAAAGAATGTCTTATTTCTCTCTTATGCACCGTCCACTTTCAGAGCACATATCATTCGTATGACCAGGATGGCATATGCTACACAGATGTGGCTTTCTGTGGCTGTTTCTTCCCTTCCTTCCCTGCTCCAAAACTATGCAGGGATTTTAGGTGCCTTGACAGCTGATGTTTCTTTTAAAACAAACTATTGAAGATTGTATACCTGCAGCTTCTCATTCTGAGTGAGACTTAATTAACTTTCACCAGGCTCTGATTTCCCAGAAAAACAAACGATTTCAAACTCAATAATAACAAGCCCTAAAAAAAAATTAAAATTCACATTTTTCTGTCTGAGGTCATGGGAGATTTCACTTCAGTGCACAAATGTTCTTAACAACTACTTCTGTTCTTCTGATCTCTGAAACTCAGGAGGGGCTGGTTTTATGTGGTCCACTTATTCCTGTCTGGTTTCTGACTCTGCTTTTTCCTCCAGAGTCTGCCTGTTGTCTAAGGAGCAAATCATGGCAAATAGCTGCTGTCTTGTCTAGCTAATTGCTACACCAACACTATGAGCAAGAGCAAAAAAAACCAAAATGGGAGTTTGAGCAACAATAGTGCAAAATGTTTGGTAAAACAGGCATAAAAGGAAAAAGACAGGTCTAGGAAATCATCAGTGTTCTACTTGTATTGCATCACTCCTACCATGTTTAATAATTCTTTCTCCTAATCACAGAACTGAATGTCACAACACTTCCTCAAGATTGCTCGCTATCTTGTACCCCACAACTAAGTACATTTTGTTGGCACATGGAGACTCCTGAATCAGTGGCCACTGCTACTGCAATAGTAGTGTGATACTTTTCTCCAACCTTCTAGCAACCATTTTGTTGTTATCCTTCTTGGCAATGTGCAGTTTAGGATAAAATGGTTTTCTCTATCATAGGAAAGTCACACGTAACTGCTGCCAGCTTGAGTTTTGTGTGATATGAATTTAAACTTTTACCAAGCTTTTGACCTGATTGGTAATAAAGAAGTTCCCACCGAGTTTCTTCCATTACCAAGAAAAAAAGTCTTCAAACATATCTGGAGCTCTCTTACAGTAATTTGCTGCCCAGCTGTAGTAGTCCATTAAAAAGTTTGGGGTTTAGAGCTGACAGAAGACTAACAGCAAACTACATGGGTGGGTATTAGCCTTTTAGAGCAAGGAGTTGGATCCACTCCTTCACACCTAGCTGTGCATAAGAAAGAATGAGTTTGAAATTAGGGTGCGCCATCTCTTGCACCAGTCTTGGTAGCTACGGCACGGGCACAAATATTAGGGCTCCTGGTAATAACAAAGAAAATACAACTGGAGCATGGTTCAGTCCAGCTGGGCTCCAAAAGTTTGGACTGCTAAATCCAACCCCAGATCTATCTGAGTAATCTGCACTGGTAAGTTTAATTTCATTGAAAGTTTTCTGTTCAAAGGAGGGAGGGGCTGTTGAAAGTTGCACCCTGGTTTTGGGTCTTTATGAGAAAAGGTCTTTGGTGGCAGTACCAGCCTGAGGCATTGACAGCTTCTCCTTCTCTTCCCCACCGCCCTGTCTCTTGCTACTGCTCTGTTCAAACACCTCGCTGCCCGAGGTGCGCGGGCACAGATGTTTCCACAGCACTGTGAACGAGATGAAAGAGTCAACACAGCTTCTCCAAGGGTGTTTTTAATAAGTCATTTTTAAGCTGGGCCAGTTCCGCTCTGGGTTTGCATGAAGGTCTGGGGTGGAAGGGGAGCTGAGCAAGCAGCGGCTTGGAGACTTTGCGTCACAAAACCACGTCTGAGGAAAGGACTGCCAAAGGGCTGGGTGGGGTGCCGTCAGGCTCCAAAAGCGCAGGGAGAACCCACTGTGATCCCCTATCACTTGTGGTTTTCAGATTTTGACTCATTCGGTCAACACAGAGCAGCACTAAATTAAATACTTGACTCTTAAAGTCAATTAAGTGACCTCATTTGCAGTGTAGCTCCTACTAGTGTCACATTCAGGGTAAGTCAAATTTCTGGAGTTAGTTTTGTAATGCATGGGGCCAGATTCATCTTCTTGCAGAACTACACCCAGCAGAAAGGGGCTTTGTGTCTGCTTTGGGAAAACCCTGCCTTCTGCCTGATGTTCAAGCATAGAGATTATCTCTGCTTCCTCACCTGTAAAAAGATAATTACACTGCCAAACTTTCTAAAGAGCCTTTGCATCTCCAGATAAAATATACTACAGAGAGGCACTACATGAATTATTCAGGCTAAATTAAATTAATGAAGACTGTGGAAATTCAGTTGCTTTTGTTTCTTTTTTTTTCTGCGCTAGGTTCAGAACCTGCAGGGGCCTTTGTGGTCTCAAAATATGCTGAAAGAAGGGTACTGCTAGATCACAGCTCTGCTGCAAATATTTTCTTCATTGTCTGAAAATATATTAATTTAATTATTGATGAGCCCATTTGTGAGAGAGCTATTGAAGCACGACCAGCTTACCACAGTGTTTTCTCTAACCATAGGCTGCCACAGGGAGTGAAGAATGAAAAGTCAATGCAATCTCTGTGAGACAGCAAGATGGATTTATGAGGAATTACAGGCTGGTTTATAAGGAAAAAATGATCACTTGGTCAACAGTGTAGGATTATAAGGACAGTTCTTGCACTGTCCAGGAAGGACCTAGACAGAATATGTACAGTGTCACTCCAGGACGCCTTAAATCTTTTGCAACAGTGCTTTTGGGTTAGCTGTGCTACTGTACCTGTTCTGGGCCTCTCTAAGCAGCCCCTTTCCTTTCCTCTGTCCCCAGGATGCTAGGAGACACCTCCGGGATGAAATCCTGCAATTCTTACCCCAGAATTTGGGTTGAGGGGCTGCCAGTGCTGGAACACATAAAGGTTTCCTTCTGGAAGCCTACAACAGCAGCTTAACTGAAATGAAAATATTATTTATTTTGCCAAAAAGCTGCACTGCTCTTAGTAGAATGGATTTAAGAGAGGTGCCTTATACATTATTTTTGCACTCATACGTAACTTTCCTCGCTGGAGCTTAGGCAGACCTGGTATTTTTCCCCAGTATGGAGAACTGGAAGCTGTCCATCATGCTTGCAGCCTAGTTCCCCTGATTAATTTATATTTTTTTAACATATCTTTAGCCTGTCAGCTTTTCACAGCTCACATAATCCCCTGCCCTTTCCTGGAATCTCAGAGGTGTTAGGGGCTCCTTTGAAAGCAGGCTCAGCTACTGGAGGAGACTCCCAGCCTGGCTGGGTAGAGCCAGACATTGTTATCCTCACTCCTTTGAAGCTGCGTACCTGAGCCTGGCTTAACCAGGTCATTATTTTACTTTTCCTTGCTCAGATCTGTACCAAGCCCTTTAGTGCTTGCTTTCAATTAACTCTACAAATTCAGGCGAGCAGCAATAGGAAATGTGGGCAGGGGGCAGGAGGAGCTATATAGCATTAATCAAAGGGTCGTGCAAGCATTTTCCCAGTTTGCCCCACTTTGTTACCATAGGCTTCCACACGATCATGAAAATGAGGATTCTTGCCTACAGCCTATAACAAACAACCTGTCACTGCTGGGTTTCTGTTTATTTTAATTAACAAAGAGCTAATTCCTTTCTGGCATGCAGCGGAGTGGAAAGGCAAGAGAGACCAGGCTTGGCTGTGCCACCTCCTTCCTGCTGCTTTGGCTAGGCTGGGCTGAGACCCATTGCCAGGTGGCCCCTGACAGCCCCCAAACTGTGCCCAGGGCAGTGGACACAGCTGGGACATGGCCCCTGTCCCAGGGAAGGGCTGGGGATTCATAATTAATTGGGAAGTACCTACCTACCTACCAGCCAAGACATGAGGTTTATTTTTCTAGTGGCAGATCTCAGATCCAGACGCACACTGAGCTGCTGGAAGGGGCTGAGGGAGGGAGGAGGGAGGGAGGAAAGGGCAGCAGCTACTTGAGGTGAGGTTTAGGCAGCCACCAAGAGTATCCACTGCTTCTGCACATCCACCGGCACAAAGATGGAGCTGAGTGCAGCCTACCTAAAATCTGAAGGGGAAGGATGAGGTTCAGGGAGACCCAGCTATCCCTTTTCAGTGCCTTCTCCCCTTCCTTTTCTGGGTACAGGTGTGCTTCAGGTTAAAAAAAACCCTGGTTTGGAGTAACTTTACTGAACCACTGGAAACAGGCAGACTGCCAGGAAAAGACTGTCTGGTAGACCCCAGCTCAGGTAAGACTGCTGCCTTTCCATGCCTGAGTAACAGGGGGCTGTGACCCAGGTTTGGTGGGAGCATGAACTGCACCATGAAGAGGAGCCATGCCTTGCCCTGCAAAAGGCTTCACAGTGTCTCCCCATGAGCCACAACTTCTGTATCTGAGGCCAGGCTGTGGCCTCACTCACTGGGTTTGATGCCAGCTGCTAGCTGTGAGGGTGCACAGGCTGTGGTGGGGCTCTCTTGCTGCTGAACAGCTGCAGGGGACTTTTGTAGTAGGGTGCAATTAGAAAGTGTATGATTTACTTTCCTCTGGCCCGTGGCAGACAGCTCTGAACCTGCCCAGCACCTCAGCCACATGTAGTGAAGCAGAACATACAGGCATTACATTTTTGGAAACATGATGAATTTTTTCTTAATTTCACAAAAACAGATCCTAGCCATTAAGAATGTGTCCAGAAAACACATTTGATATTCCATTTTTTTGAGAAGAAACATCAACAAAACGGTGAGCACGTATGGATGCTTTTGGTTAGCTGACTGGTAAGCTAAGGGTGTTTTTTACTCTTCCTGTTTCCCATGCAGTGAGCTCAATGGAGTACGTGAGTTCCCCACTCTCATTATCTGATCGCCTCCCAAAATAGGTTCCTGCATATTTCATCCACTAGAAAACTTTGAGAGAGAGAAAAGACCTACTTTTCTTTTTTTTCGCCAGTTGTGCCTGAAGCCATGCAGCACTCTGAGCAACTACTGAGCAGCTTTCAAACTTTCTTCTGCTTCACAACGATTCAGCTACATAGATGTCATGGCCCTGAGGGCAGCCACAGGCCTTACTGCTCCTGCCCAGCCTCTGCTGGGTCCACCTTGGCCCAGGAGCCCCATTGTCTCCCAGCCTGGGGCTATCAGTCCCTGCCCCAGTGATGCCACAACAGTGCTTGTTGTACACTGGGACCCCTTGGTCATATGTCGCAGCCTTGTCTCTGGTCCTGTTTCCAGCCCCCTCTTCTTTAGCTCCTGGTGGGAGCCCCTCGATGATCCCTGGCCCTGGTTCATTGCGTTTCAGCTCAGGCTGCTGATGGACCCCGTTACAGCCCCTGGCTGAGCCCACTGTGGTCAGACCCTGTGGGACAGTACCCACTGGTGAGGGCATGGCCTGCACTGGGCTCACCCCTGGGTCCCAGCTCATCTCCCTTTGAGAACAGCTGTCCACCATCAAGAAGCAGGGCAAACCAGCCCTGACAATACAAATGTGGAAAAATTATGGTAATGAACACTTTCATCTTGTAGTATTTATGTGTGCCAGCAGTGAGCACCGTTACTGACTCTGTGCTAAGTGGTCAGAAAACATTTCCTGCAGCCTGGGTCATGTGTGTTGTGGTGGCTTTGCACAGGAGCAAGAGGGAAGGGATGGAAAACACACTCTGAGGTTACAGAGCCATCTAAAAGTCTTTAAAACACCCTTTTAGCTACTGTAATTTTAGTTATATAGCTTGATAATTATCTGTTTTGTGATAATGCTTGGTTCTTACAGCAAATAAAAGGCTAGCAAATCCAGTCCTCTCAAGCCTTTCCTCATTTGACACATGCTCCATCCCCCTGACTCAATCACAGGGTCCTCTCCAGTTTTTCAGTCTCTTTCTCATACTGGGGGACAAAGCTAGTGCTCCAGCCGTGAGCTTGCAAGTGCCCAGCCATGCAGAGCAACTGCTCCCCTTAGCCTGTGGTCGCCCTCTGGCTAGCACAGCCCAGCTGCCAAACAAGTCCAGGTCAGCCAGGCTTACTGAGATGTTCATGTTTTCTCTGCCCATTCAGCCCCTCTCCTCTGAGCTCTCTCCAGTTGATCCCATCGTTCCTGAGGATACTTAAAAATAACAGCAATGCCCACCTGTGGAGCAGGTATGTCACGAGACATAATGTAGCTCCTGCAGAAGATAGCACTTCATGGATGCTGGGGGGACAGGAACAAGCCTGTGAAGGTTGGAGATACCTGCACATGAAGTAAATTGTTTGTATCTCTGTGTGAGCTGATCATAAGATGGACCCAAAACTCAGAAACTGTTTGCAGAATACAAACAAGATAGTCATAATGATGATTGATCGTGTGACAAGCCACCTTGTTAATTCTCATCTTTGACCAAGTATAGAAATGCTGGCATTTCTATCTTTTCTTTAAAAAATAGTTGCATACTTTCTGAATAGGAGAGCTGAAGCCAAACCTCCATACCTTCTTCCATTTTATTATTTGTCAAAATAACATTTGGTAGAAGCAAGACTGTGACAGAACACAGATTTTTATAAATATTGCCTAAACTGCACCCCTAACATTCTCTCCTTTCCTACATTCTCCTATTTCTTACTTACTCTGTTCCTTTCATCATCTTTATTTCCTTCTGATTGTTTTTTTTATTTCTCCAAATCACTGGTCCATCTTCTGGTTAATTTAAGCTCCTGAAATAGCTATGAAAAAGCTTTTTTCCCCAAAGAAAAAATAAAATGCTGACATCGGAAAATAAATCACTTCTAAGAATACCACTACTAGTATTTCATATTCAGCAATGAAAGATTGGCAAGGGGCACAAAGAAGTTATCTTTTTAGAAGTTAGAAGTATGGTTTAAAAAAAACTTCTTAAAAAATTTTTATATAAACACATGTGTGTATATATATAAGAACAGGTAACTGCAAAATAACTACTAACTCTAATGATAACCGGGAAACAGACATCTGGAGTATCAGATTCTCAGTCTAGTTCTGCATTCTCCTTACGTGAGTTAATTTTTTTCTTCAAAAAGAATTTATCGAGCACAAGCAGATATTCAATCTGTCTTTGATTACCCACAGTTTTCCCCTATGGTATTAAGTCATGGAATACCCAGAGGAACACATTCAAACTGCGAGGTGAAATGTGGGAAAACAGAGACGGAGAAATTATGAGTAAAATACTAGAACTTCGGCTTTATGTTTACAAAATCTTGTCTTTTCCAAGTTTTACTCCAAGGGTGCAATTCCACTACCTTAACCATAGCCATATAGGGCTGTCTGGGATGCTGTAGAGTGTTGCACCAGTCTTCAGCTGCTGCCCCAAGGTGTATGTTTGGCAAGTTTTATGCCACAACTTTCAGCCTTGTGCAGATGTCTTGTGTACCTGAAACATCATGGGTTACCTCTGCTCAGGCACCTGAGTAGCTCCCCTAGTTTTGATATTGCAAAAATGTCAGTGGCAGCCACGCAAAACTCCCCATGTAAGAGGACTGGTAAAGACCAAGAAGCTTGAGGGCTTGTGTCTCTCATCTTACTTGCCATATAAGCAAATTATTTCAATAGCGCCATGAAGTGCAAAAGGAGGTGGACGCATTACGGAGTAGATAAGCATAGTGAAAGGCAGTCCCAGAGAGCCAGCACATTACACATTTGCACACAGTGAAGAGCAGGTCCCAGCCTCAGCTCAGTGACCCTCTGAAGAAAAGGAAGGTTACACTGTTCCTGTGGTAGCACGAGCCACGCCAGCCTGTTAAGCACGACACAAAATCCCAGAGAAACACATCAACACGACAAGAAAATGCAACCCCGATGTCTTGTTTATCTGCTAGGGGGTGAGAAAAGATGCTGCTGCTGGTTGCAAATGAAAATGTGGTTTAGTGCAACAGTACTCTCTAGAGGGTTTATTGTATTCACCCATCATTACTGGTTAGCTACGTGTCCTGGCATATATTGTGTGTGCTTCAGAAAGCTCCCATTCTTGACATTTCCTGCAGTCCAAACAGTTAAAACCACCTGATCCCCCATGGGACAGCTGGATTTGCAGTGCTATTCAGCAGTCACAAGTATTCCTCGTCGGCATTTCATGGAATTCTGAGGGGATGAGCTATGACAATTAAATGAAAGAAAACATTAGCACGTATTAAGAAACCGAGGGAAGATGGAGCTTTGTTACAGGACACTTATCTGCTTGACTTTGAAATCCCACAACTTCAAAGAGACTTAGTAGAAATGGCAAACTGAAAATATCCTTTCCTACAAAAGGAAGAGACGTACCTATATTTCATAAACAATTAGAATCCAAATTGTGAATGCCATCAGAAGCAAAGGATGTGCAGTCTGTTAATTACAGATTAAATTTATGGACACAACGCTCTTACCCAAGAATACCTATGTCACTGACAGAGATTAATGCCATCTTTAACAAGCTAACTTGCTGGACACCAGTTTTTGCTATAATCCACGTAGCGGCTGTGTGTTCAAAGGTGTGCTTGCCTCATGGGGCTGCCTGCTGGACGAGTAACTCAGCAGTGGAAAGAAAGAGAGGAGAAAGTGAATTTTCAAGGGTTCTGTTCAAGAACTAATTTATCCATGATGTTTATCACCGCAGTACTCTGTGCTGTCCTCAGCATGCTTTACTTAGTTGAAGTCCAGGTGGTATATGGAGCCTAATTAAGGCAGACTCTTCCACTACCAAGTTTACCACCTTTGGTTTAGGCTGTTGTTTTCTTCAGGCTTCTGTTTCTATTAGAGGGGGCTAGAGCATCCCCAATGAGAAAAGCAACAGGACCCACCCCTTCTGCAAGTACCACACAAAGGAATAAGAAGTACAAAAATCCAGAGGCTTTGTTTGTCCCTGTACTGAGATCCCCTTTTTAATCCACATTAAAAGCAATAAATCTCAGTCAGGAAGCAGCTCTAGCCCCCACTCCACTGCTGGCCCACCTGCAAGAGCTGAACTTGGGCAGGGCAAGGGACAGAGAGGAGTCCTGGAGAGAGGCATGAGCTGCTTTAAGCAGCACTGCCACTGCAAGAAGTATGCACACAGAAGCAGGTGTCTGTGGGGGACAAGACCCATGGGCAAGGATGCATCTCGCTCCTCGCCCACCTCAGCCGAGGCCTAATGGAGCACGGCCACAGGTGAAAAGATGTTACGGAGGCTGCTTTTGCCCTGTATACACTCCAGCAAACTTCCTTTTCCTTCCTTCTATCTAACTTCCCTTGCAAGTCATTAAAGCTCATTTGGCAGCTGTTTGCGGGGAGACGGAGGGCTCCTGGCTTGAAGTGTGACAGTGCATCCTGTGAAGGGGAGGGCTCGGCTGCGAAGGCAGCACGCCTTTCACATCACAGCACAGAAACAGAGGCAGCAGAAATTTGTTTTACATGGAAGAAATTCGAGGTCCCAGGAACTTCAGCTTTACTTTGGCCAGAATTGTTTCTGTAGTTTTGTCGACTCACTTCCATACCACAGGATTTACCGTAATAGTAGTGCCTGGGGCTGCCGGCGGTGCAGATCTTCCAGTGCCAGAAGTTGCCTCCCAGGAAAGAAAACTAGCATTTCTTCTGTTCAAAACACTATGTGACCTCTTTTAATAGTTTTGTTTCCATTGCCTTTGCCTTCTCTGAGTGTTCATGGCACAGGATGGTAAACAAAGGCACCAGTTTCCTTATAACAAGGCATTGCACTGACAATACATTGCATTTATCTTCAGGCTTCACTGAAGTGCTTAGGGGGATGTCCAGCCTCCTCTGTACTGTGCTTTCTTTCTTTTCTTTTAATGTGGTTTTGGAATGATCAATGTCCCTGGGGTGTCTGTTACTCCTCTTTTGCTCTTTTTTCTTCACTTCAGAATGTGCAAGCCTCTTTTTTCTTGCATTTTTTTTTTTGCATTTGCCTCTTACGAAGGAAGAAAAATCAATGGATTTGTGATGCATCAGGTCCTTTTTTGAACAGTTTTGAGAGGTGAACGTGATATAAGCAAAACAATTACTTTATCAAATCGAATTGGCTCAATTCTGGCTGATTACTTTTTTGAAGTCACATTTCAATACAACTCTGATCAGATCAGCCATTTTCCATAGCTAGTATTTTTGGCCTGCGTGTTATTTTAAGCTTATCATTACCATGGGACTAGAATTCATTTGGAACTCATTAACAATCAGTATAATTCCCATTAGAAATCTCTTATTGGAGTAACCGCTTCTGACAGTTCCCATGAAGTGACCAGCTGTGTAGATATACAGATGGCGATGATGAAGTAATATGTAACTTTATATTAAACTAATATTCCCCAAAATAATAAAATGCCTTAATATATTCCATGCATAGTTAATAGAAAATCAGAAGGATGAAAGGTACAAGTGGAAATAGGATTGTTTTCTTGGTTATCAGAATTCCCCTTTTTTTGGTGTGGTACATTAGAAGGATTTTCTGTTGCATATATATATATATGCATCTTTCTCTGCACCATGTATTTTTCCGCCACATATAATGGAACTCACAATGAGAAACACTGACATACCCAATGAACACAGAGTCCTTCCCAACATTAACACAATGCCTGGTGGTTCACCATGTCTGAAGAGAAGATTTTATGATCAAAGACACTGAAAAGCTGTGAAAGAGTCGGTTAAGAAAAAAAGAGCAGTTTCTTCTTGGAGCATGGTCTGCAGTCTTCTCTGTTTTTCTCTAAACTTTTACTGAGCAAACATATCTATATCTTGACCCTCTTCATGAGTTACAGTTTTTGTAGAAATGCTTGTATGCAGGCTAACAAAGTGTGCTGGTTTTGGCTAGGATAGAGTTAATTTTCTTCAGGGTAGCTAGTATGAGGCTATGTTTGGGATTCATGCTGGAAAGAGTGTTGATAACACAGGTATGTTTCAGTTACTGCTGAGCAGCGCTCACACAGAGCCAAGGCCTTCTCTGCCCCTCACCCCACCCCACCAGCGAGCAGGCTGGGGGTGCGCAAGGAGCTGGGAGGGGGCACAGCCGGGACAGCTGACCCCAACTGACCAAAGGGGTATCCCGCACCATGTGATGTCATGCTCAGCATATAGATCTGGGGGAAGAAGAAGAAGAAAGGTAGGGGGATGTTTGAAGTTATGGCATTTGCCTTTCCAAGTAACTGTTATGCGTGACTGAGCCCAGCTTTCCTGGAGATGGCTGAACACCTGCCTGCCCATGGGAAGGAGTGAATGAATTTCTTGTTTTGCTTTGCTTGTGTGTGCGGCTTTTGCTTTCAACTGTCTTTATCTTAACCCATGAGTTTTCTCACTTTTCCAATTCTCTCCCTCATCTCACCGGGGAGGAGTGAGCAAGTGGCTGTGTGGTGCTTGGTTGCCAGCTGGGGTTAAACCATGACACAAAGCCATAAACAAGTATTCATGCTGCTCTCTAGGGTTGTTGGTATGTTACATTTCCCTGAAAAATGATGGGCTGTAGAGGAGGAAGAGATTTTAAGTAGCTTTGAAAGAACATGGAAAATTCCCTTGTTTTATATCTCTTCCATGTGTATAAGTACTCCATGATGTGACAGAAAGCAAACACAATAGTCCTGGCTAAATTTGGTGAGACTGAGATTTAAGAAAGAGCCTTTTCTATAGCCACACTTCTGCTGATAACTTCTGAATTCTTTTATGGAAGATGCAGAGGAAAAGAGTAGTCAGCCAAAGCTAGAAGCAGATTCCCATATTGGAAGGAGGGAGAGGATAAGGACAAGAGCAGGTCCCATGGGCATTTCATTGCCTGTTTTGCTGTCCAGCTTGACCCTACTGCAAAGGTGGCAAGCATCCCTGGGCAAAAGGTTCTTTCAAATGCATACAATCACCAGTAGCATTTCTGTTGCAACAGATCAAGCCATTTTTTTCAAGAGACTCATGACTGCCTCTAATAGGGTTGGATGACTCCACTTTCAGATTACTTATATCATTCCTTCTACCCCCGTGGCTGGATAGAATAGGAGACTGCCATTAAGCCATTCATATTGGATTTAAATGTCAACATGATCCACGGCAAAATAATTCCTGCTGCACCAATGGCCATACCAAAGCAGCAATGGCTCTCTGCCAGGCAAAGGGCTGTGCCGCATCTGCCCAAATATCCTGTGGAGAATTGTCTGCGAACAGGTCATCTAAACCTCTCTTTGGCCCATGGCAATAAGTCTTCTCTTTCTAAAATGGGCATTTCTACTGAGTTAATCTCAAATAACTCTCACCTTGGAAGTGCCAGTTTCTTTCTATGTACCACGGTGGAAACCTAGCTGGCACCTTGGGTAGGGGAAGCTGCCCTGTGGGAAATACTGATGAGAGAAGTCGGTCCCATCCCCCGTGACAGTGCTCTGGGACCTCCCTTCAGTTCTCAGCATGAGGAGATGAAGCTCCTGATAAAGTGAAAAGTTTCCTTAGACTCTTCCACAGCTCAGATGCACTGTGAGCAAAGAGACCTTCATCCTCCTAATGAGCAAATGCGTTCAGAGTAAATGCACTCCTTGAAGGGCGTTAATGCTTTCATCACCACTGGCTAATGAGCCTGAACTTGCACCTTGTACTAGATACTAATCAGATTCCTCTTTCTGTACTCTCTAAAGCAGTGCAATTCGGTCTGCCAGCTGGCAGCGACGCTATTTAAAAATAACGGCACATGGGTGTTCAATATTTCTGTCACAGGAGCTGGTAAAGGTTTAGTCCCAGGCAAGGCTGGGGCCCATTTTAATATGCATTGCATTCTTCATTTCTTTTAAGGTTATTATTAACTTATTCCAATTACAAAATCAAATAATAAGCCTTTTAATTTAAGAGTAACTATTTCTTGTGTAATGTAATTTGATTTTTTCCCTCAAAATTTCAAATTACTTTGGTCCCGGGTTTTTTTGTAATCATTTGCATAATCTACAATACTTTCAGGGCTTTCTTGCTTTGCATAAATCAATTTCACTTCTTGTTCACCTCATCACTTTTAAGGGGATTTTTTTCTGCTTTACTGGACTTAAATTAATCCTCTGGAGGAAGCAGTGTCACGACACGGCCAGCATCAAAATCTGCATAATGAAAGCAATTTTTTCCATCTAAATTGGCACTCAAGGATATCACTGCTCATTAGCAGACGTTAGATCTTTTATTTCATTTTAAGTGAGAAAGACAAGCATTCTTTCCCTAATATGAGTCTCTTGCATAAGAATTTATTCAGACACCTTTAGATTTATTGCAGTGCAAGTTAGGTGCTTACACATCTTTAAAAAACAAGTCTATGTGATTTGTAGAGTATTAACATTGCTAGCAAGACCATCGAAATTGCCGTGCTTGATCGGAGTGGTGATCTGTCTGGTTTGGTTTCTCTTTGGGGTCAAAACTGATCTGAGATGGTTGAATAATGGATGGATGTGGAATCACTTACAATGAAAGGGAATTTCTTCCTGGTTCTGGGCACTTAGCATATGCTTTTGCTGGTGATGGTCTTAGATGAGGTTTAATATGAAATCTGTACTGAAGCTTATAACGGAGAGGAGTGCTTAGTATAACAGGAGAGCATCAGAAAAAAAGCTTTTAGGCTGGAAGCGGGTGAGATGCAAAATCTGTGTTGCTTGTCCTTTGGGTACTAGTACACAGCTGCAAAGCAACCACATCTGTTTCACTAGAAGTCTCCAGGCCTATTTAGGCTTCCAGGGTAGATGCCCTCACACTTTCCTGCAGTCTGAAGGCTTTATCATTAATAATTTTGTATTTGTCTTTCACAGTTTCAAAAGAAATAACTGTCTGGGGAGAGGAAGAGCACTTCTTGCTCTCAGTCCTGTAACGCACCTGCAGGATGGCGCAACCTGAGCTCCTCATGCATGTGTAGCCTTGGCCAGGCTCAAAAGCTGGGGTCTGCCCACTGTTGGCTTGTCTCTATGGCCTTGCCTCAGGCTCTGCTATACCTGTAGTGCATGACTCAACTAAGGCTTCCCCAGACAATGCTACTGATTTAATGATCCCAGGCAATCTGTGGTCTGCATCGACCTTTTCCATTCTGTCCTGTCACATTGCCTTACAAAACACATGTTTTACTGCTTTTGGCCCAGTTGTCAAAAGTAACATTCTCTCTCTTTGTAAGATGAAGGTTTTTTTCTTAACTTTGCTTGTAACTCACTGTTTCCATTTGAATATTTTACAGGATCAAGTAGCAATGATATCTGCTTGCCTTTTGTTAAGTTTCCTTGGTTATGAATGAGAAGTTGCTTTTGTCTGCTAAATACGATGATAACAAGCATTTAAACACTTCGAAGAAAGTGTGGGTGCACATACTTCTCCTGCATAAATGTGTCTCTTGCAATCGTTGAGTATCTCTTTTTCATTGCTGTGATGTACAGGGAACACAGCAGAATAAACTGAACACAGGGAGCCTCTGATAAGAAAATATAAATTTCAGAAACAGCATTGAAGGTTATATTTAATTTGGTAACATTTGTGAAAGGCTTTTTAAATTACTTTCTTTCCTAGTTAGTACGTATTGTTCCAAAACACATGCCTTTGATTTTGGAAATTGTCAGAGGAAATGAATAATTTTACCACAATTGTTAAAAGTCTTGTTTGTCTTACATATTCAGTGCCAAATAAAAAAAATCTGTTTATGCAAAGTTTATTTATGCTAAGTCTTGAAAAAGATTTACATGCTAGAAAAGTGGAAGACATGGTGATCCTTTTTTTGCAAGACACATTAAAAACAAAGCTTCTGTCTGACATATTTCAAAGCACACATTTTTGTTTCTTCTTCCATCACTCTTCCCCTAATTCCCTGATCTGCTGCAAAATAAACATAGGAGCAAAGTAAGTGGTTTTGACCTGCAATCAGCATTATTTTCTAGTTTATTTATCAAATGTTTTCAAAATGAGATACATTGTCTGGTCAGATGTATAACTGAATAAAATTAAGCCTTTTTGGAAAATGTATCCTATTTATCCCAATATCTTTTGAGACCTGTATTTGTGAAGGCACTCACATTTTCTGCACTCATGGACAAGACACCTGGAGCTGGGGCGAGAGGAGAAGAGCGAGGATAGTGACAGCTCATCAGGGGGACACTGGCAAGGTGGAGAGGGGGAAGCTGAGTTTGGTTCCTTCACTCTGCGTTGTTTCAGAGCTTATCTTTTGGGTGCCGGATAAAACAGTTAATGCATGTAAAGGCACGGAGTAACTTGAACCTAAATCTTCCATTTACTTGGTGACTATGCCAAATCCTTGGCAAGAGGGGAGTAGCCATGCTATTGAAAGACAGGGCATCACTCAGCCCTTTGGATAAATGTCAGTAAAGCATCCATACAGTGCACAGCGCTGACCTGTGGATAGAGGCACCTGCCAGAGAGATGCAGGATTTGGATACAGCCGTGTGGTCAGCATTTTATCTCTGTCAGCCTGGAGCACCCTTCTGCAGACAGTATTATCTGTAGGTGTTCCCTGCTCAGGCTGCTGTTTCCTTAGTCCCTAACCCTCTCCAAACCCTGCACAACTGGGAGCACAGGGCTGATGGTTCCATTTCATGTCTGTACTTGAAAACACTGAATTTCACTGGCTGAGAATAAAGAAATTGCCTTCTACCAGCTCTTGGATTTTTCAGCCGGAAGAAAACAATCTGACCATTTTATGCCATTGTGAAGAGCAGATCCTTGGACCATGGGGGTGCAAGAAGGACAGTATACTGCAAAACAGTAAAAAAGACTACTGTAAAAAAGTTATGGCCTAGTAGAGCTGGAGCCTCTATGGCCAGGATGGAAACTCCTCTGTCTTCCTAAAGTCAGCAGATCATAGTAGTTGAAAGCCATAAAAAGACCCTGCTACAGAGCAGTCAACTATGGCAGACTCTAATATTGGTTTTTTTTTTTTCTTCTATTTGTTTTAGGGTTTCAAATAAAAACAGAGAGCATGCTCTTCATCCCAGGAGCTTTCACTCTAATGGGCTGATAATGAGCTATCAATTACTTATGCAAAAGGAAATACACACATATGCACACATTACTATTCCTTAGCTAGAAGGTTTACTGTGCTTAAATGTTGGGGGCTATACCCTCCTCACCAGGATCACTGGCTCTACATACATCTTTGTCTGCATTCACTCTGTTACAAGGTCTAGCATGTAACGCTTCAAGCAAGATTGCATATCTGAGGTTCATGGACTCATGCTCTAATCTCATGCAACATTGGCAGTTCCCTGGGTAACTCGATACGTAGCACTTCTATCAAACAGTCGCAGTGTATTAATCAATCCTCAAGCCCTCTTGTGAAGCACACTAGCTGTTAATCTTATTTCTAGAGGCACCATCTCCTTCTTGACTGTGGATTCTTGAACTACAACGGCTAAAAAGCATTTCTGCCCATTCACAGGGGGACCAGAAGCTAAACTTTCTTCCAGCCAGCCTTTGTCATCCACACAGTGAGGACTGATCATTGTCATAAGCTTGACCTTGTAATGAAATCGGTGACCTTGAAGGTGGCACAGGCGATACAAATCCTCTTGTTCACCCCAAGTTTAGAAGCTGTTTGCCTGAGTCCTTTGATCAGCTTCCTCATGAATGAGGACCTGCCTGAACCACTTAAGTCGCTCCCTCCCATATGGCGTAGAGGAAGCATTTGTGTGGCCCAGGAATACCAGAACACAGATTGCTAAGCTTAGTGCTTGGGCTACTATGGATCCTTTTCTTTCCTCAGTGTCCTCTCCTACATTTCCCTGCACATTCCAGTCCCTATTATCCCTGTAGTCGTCCCCAGAGTAGCCTCCAGCCCAGGGATCAAGAACATCCTACCACCCATAACATTCCCTGCCCCAACTCCTTTATTGCCGCCTGCCAAAGCTACCCACACCCAGGCTGCCTGAGGAGAGCAACACACAGAGGTAAGGTGGGAGTAAAAATCAAATAGAAAACGTTAAACAGTGTACAAGGAAAAGTTTTATTTTAAAAATATATTGTTCGTGTGTGTGTGTGTGTGTGTGTGTACGACTGGTTAACATCCTGGAATTAGCCACGCTGCTAAGGGTTAAGGGTATTTATGAACTTGTTAAGAGATGGAAACATTATGCACTGTTCACAGTGTTTAATTTTAACTGCCACGCTAGAGAGAATCTTTGATTACATTATCGGTATATTCTCATTGAATGTTAGCTGTTGTATCTTTTTTTTTTTACAGTGCTGTTTCTGTGTTAGAAAAGAAATTTATCCTCATTGACTGGAAATGGAGGATTTTAATTAGCCAACCTTTTCATGCAGCGGATTCCTGCTGCTGAAATCATGGGTCAGCATAGGGTTAAATGTCAGGCTAAAAGTTTAATGACTTAACTGAAACCATTTTATCACAGATACAGAAAATAAATCCCATTTCCAGAGAGGCACAAACCATGTGTGCCACTGAGGAAGGCAACTGCACAGACCAATAACAACTGATTGCTCCTGCACCGGCAAATGGCAGCGATAAGACAAAAAAATCATTATAAGGATCAAAGTTACTGAGCTCCTTGGCCAGAGCTGATGCTGTGGGGTTGAAATATGAGGTGCATTGCCTACCCGGAGGTGACTTCATCCAGAGATGTTCAGAGTCTGTGCCCTCAGCTGGCTTTCTCAGCACAGGAAAGCAGGGATAAGTGCTTTCATGTCAGTTTTATGTGAGTGAGAATACCCCGTGCTGCTGCAGCAAGAACACAGGTGCTGGTTTTCATCTCTGGCACCAGCATTTAAAACTCTGGTTTGGATTCTCAGAGGCTGCTGCTGGGATCGACATGGTGTGGACTTTGAGCTTCAGAGCCCCAGCCGGACACATACTATGGGGACAAATGTATCAAACTTGCAACAGCTCTGATTAAGCATTTTTAAAAAAAATTTCCAATTTCTCCTCCTTCCTTAAAAGTAAAAAAACACCCCACCACTCCACCTTTCCCCACATGCTTTCTGCTTCCTTGTATCATTCAACACAAGGCTTGCTGCAACTATAACAAGATGCAGCAAACGATGTACCTACTGACTGATGGGAGTCCGGAGAACATGCACAAGCAAAATGGACAGGAGTCTCTCCTGGAGCACAAACATTTAGCAGTTAGGAGTACAGTGCACTGGATATTACATAAACGTTTGGCTGCATGTGTTTTAAGGCTTGCTTGCCCATGGATAAGGAAATTAATCTGATGTTTAGATTAGGTTCGTGTCTACACACTGTAAGTATGGATTTAGTGGCTTTTTGGCCAGAAATTAAATCAAAGATGCTCAAAACCACAAGCTTTAAAATGTTCTTTCTTTTCCAGGACTAAATCCTTAAGTTGTTAATTGTTAAACAGGCAAAACTTTGCCTCAATGAGGACAGAAAAATATCCCTCCTTCATCCACAGAAAAACGTATCTTGGGAAGGTGACTCCTCTGAAACTGCTCCCTCACGGTGGACATTGACCTGCTCAGGAGAAAAAGTATGTAAAAATAAGTCCTTCAGGGCAAGAACTGCATCATCTTACATTACATTCTCATTTTTCAGTGCAACGCTTTGGTCTGTAATTTCGCAACAGCAGCTCTCAGTAGTAGGAGCCATCTTTATTTTAGCAGGCTGAGGGGCATAAAAAGTCCTGATCCTCAAGAAAGGCCCCATATACCAATACCATGGACATAGGCAAACCCCCCACCTACTTCAGAACTACTAGGCTGCTGGAAAAAAAACAGGCACTAAAAAGAAGAGGTAATGTGACAGTTGTTTGGACAACTTTAATTCAGTCCACTTGCATGACTGTGTTATGGCACAGTCTTACACAACCTTCCTCGGTCCCCTGCACTGTGAAGTGCAGGTGAGAAGGTAAGGCAGTCGTTGAGCAGATGGTCAATATTTTATTTTATTTCTTTTTTTCTCCAGTTTGTAGCCCCAGGCCTTGTCTACTGAGGACTTTTCAAACCAGCTCTGAATAAAGATGTGTCTGTTTTCCCCTGGCCTTTTCTATAGCCATCATCATTATTACTTCTGACTGCTTCAGACACTGGTTTATTTTCACTGCCTTGTAGATACTGCCTCCTTTGGTGGGTGGAGGGTTGAGGCATTGAGAGAGCAAGATCAGGGTAGTGTGTGCCTGGCTGAGGCAGCTGGACCTACTTTTCCTTGAGCAGCACACTCATGAGTAGGCTAGTTCTTCAGGACGTTGCTCCCAGCTACTTCAGCTGCAGGTATTACCATATCTACGGCAGGGTGGGGTGGGAAAAAAAAAAAAAAGGATCTCCAGGCTGGTCCCATAGAAAAAGGGGAAGCTCAGATTCGTGAGAGTAGGCTTAAGTGACTGGACTTTGCAGTGATGAAAAATAATCAAAAGATGATTCAGAAGTAGCCAGACTCCAGCTGGTACTGCTGCACTATGGACAGCCTGTAACAAAAGCTCTGCCAGGCATCAGCTGCTGTTATGCGCTGGGGAGTGCCAGGCTCGGGCACCTCAGAAGAATTTAACCTGTCCCAATGCAGTGCATAGGTTTTGCTTCCCAAGAACAAAGCCTATGTGGGAAGATTTGCCCCATCATGCATCCCAGGACAGCTGCCTGCTCCTGTCACGACTGGAGGGTCTTCTCCATCAGGTCTCACCAACATGAGATCTGCACCGCAAGGGGTGAAGGGGCAGTGTCGCCTTGTGTGGGAGGGGATCCTGCTGGGACATCCTTGGGTCCTGACTTTCCTGTACCCTTTCCTGAAGTAATGAGCTGTAAGACTGAATCTTCTTTTTATAGAAAGTTACACAAAGGAGCTACACGATTTCTTTGATTCTACCTTTGCATCCCAAAATATACAACTTTCTTCCTGATAATGTATGATCTTCAGTTACCATACAAAAATAAATTATCTGCGTGAGAATGAGGGCAAGTTGAAAACTTATTTATCACCCAACCATTATAATGTGGTTGATGATCAAACAACCTGTGAAGCTGAGATAATTTTCTTCATCTTCAAGTAGCCACTGGAAAGCCTCATTACATGCCTGAAGTTGCATTGCTTAGCAACAACATTTCAGAAATTCAAGTTATCAGCATGATCACTAATAAGACAGTAAGCTGCAAAAGAATCCTGAATAAACTAGATGCATTTGCATTTCAAAATAAATGAGAGTAAATGTCAGATTGTGTTTTGGAGTATATGAACTCTTCTTAGCATAGATATATTGCATTTATTCAAGCATTTGTACAATGGAGACAAATCTGAAATATTTCCAAAATTTCATAAATACAGCATGTCTGTGAGCTCCACATATTTTACTACTCTGTGACTGTTAACTTTAGCTAAAGAAGTCTGCTATCAGAAAAAACATGCTGTCAAAGAATGGCACACAGAAGAACAATTAGAATTGGTATTTTCCACAGCAGGACACGACTATGAACAGCAGTTTCTGAACAACAAAGATACAATTATCATGCTGCAATGCACAGGATCCATTTGAAGGATTACTGGGTTTATTCAACCACATTTGGGAACACTTTTTAAACTTTACAAATACCCGGGGGAGAGATTTGTTAAATGTCATATGAAAAACCTTCGTAGCCTCTGTGTAAAAATGTTGACAGTCAAGAGTGGCATGGTTCACAAAACCAAAGTAAGTCTGGGACTGCTCTGTAGCCCTGGATTTCTGGTGAAATGTACAGAAAAGAGCCATAGGAATGCTCAGTGGAAAAGTGAATGAGAGCCCAAGCCTGTTGGTGACACGTTGCCTTTCTCACCTGCTCATAATATTGAGCTCATCAGCTACCAAGAACAAAAGTACCTGTCAGAGACCTTGAAGTGGCTGGTTTTAACTTGTCCTTGTTTTGTCTCCAGAGGATTGATCTTGAAATGTTTCCTTCACTCATTCATTCACAGGAATAGCATTTATGGGAAAAAACCCACTTATTCGCGTTCTCTCTACAGGCAAGCCTCACTTACCTTGAAGACAGAGAAGAGTTATTGTCTTACCTACCTACTTGTAGCTAGTTAGGCACCTTCTCTAGCGAGCGTGTGTAATGTAATGTAGTAGAATGTGTATGAACATTCATGCATTTCCAAAAGATGCCATGTCACACCTGTGCAAAACCTCCTCTTTGGCTGCAGAGGAAGCCTCCTGGTGAGCTTTGACTCGTTGCTTCAATATGCACTCGCTGAACTAGAGGAGGTGAATTTTTTTTCTAAGAGCACCACTGGGGACAAGCAAAGCCAAGCACAGCAGTGACAGCTCTGAGAGGGGGATGCACAGGAATGACCTTAGAAGAGCATTAAGACTGTGAGGGGAAGCACACAGAACCCATGAACCTCACCCAGCCCACCACAGCATCCTCTGAGGTGAATTTTCACGGCACCTTCATAGATCCCCTTGCTTTTTGCAGGGCCCAGGACACAGGATGGGCAGTATTCACAAGAACAACAGTTGAAACTCAGCTTCATTTAGGAAACACTAATCTTTATTCATATGAGGCCTGAATTACTAGTTTCAACATAAGTTTGTTCACTACAGTTAATCTCAATGATTTTGCAAGTTATCTTTCCAGAGCACTTTTGAGGTGCAAGGAAAAAGGGCTGGATAGTCAGGCTTTCTTGTTGGGAGTCTGATGCACAGAGACATTAACGGGGGTGCTCAGACTGAGAAGTCTAAAAGGTGACTTCTCAGAGCTCTCAGCAACATGCACCACCTCCTGTGCTCAGAGCACGGCTCACCTCCATTCTGTTGGCAGCCACAATTTCTCAGCACTTCTCCAGTCAGGCATCAGGGTGTCAAGCTTAGCAGTTAGGGATTAGCTGTGAAAAGTTTGACTTCAGAGTTTTGCCTTTACTTAATTAGACATGTCAGGTAAGCTTAGCAAAAGACAAGGATACTGACCCTACCTAGGCCACAAGTCCCCTTTTGCACCCCTGGTGGACAGATCTCATTCCTTTAGCAGTGTTAAGATCTCTACTTGTACAGCCTGTATTTTTGCAGTTCTACCCAGGAAGAGTTAGATATTTCCTTCCCAGCTTCCTCACAAGAAAAGAACAAGACTCACTCTTCAGGCTTTCTTTTACTATTAGTTGTCAGCAAATAAAGACAAATTCCAAGCCAAGTTCTCTCTAGTCTAGAGGTCATTCAGTGGGAGAGCTCTTTCCCCTGCAAGGGAAGGACATGAATCCAAATGACAGGCAAACATATCTGAAGGAGAGAAAAAGAGCTTGGCCTTGCAAAAGAGACAGAGGTAAGGTTGTTTGGATACTTCAAGAATATGAAGATGCATAGTTTAAATGACATGCGTCTTTCAGAGGGTGTTTTCAAAATGCTTTCTGTAAAGCACAGAATTATTATCTTGCTGTAGTACTCAGGTCTTTTCCAACTTAAAGACCTAGCCTGGAGTTATTTTGTCCTGAAAGCAGATGTTATTTTAATTTTATATTTTTTAGGAAAAAAGTAAATACTTGTGAAGTGGTATTTCCCCTTATTTCAAAGCATAATGTTGGATATAGTTTGGAAAATGCTATCATTTTGAATACTGTGAAACCTCTTGTACTTTGACACCCACACACAGCTCTTCTGGCCTACAAAATAAGCTAATAATGGAAAATGGCTCATTCTAAACTTCAGTCATGTTTAATGCTGAAAATAAAACATGTAGACAACCTTTAATTTCTTATAAATAATGATTCTACAGTCCAGAGCAATAAATGTGAAAACTATGGTTTATGATAATGTATTCTGCAGTGACAGTAGAAAAATAGGTCATCATTTTGCAAAGGGAAGAAGCTATCTATCATGTTGAACACACTAACAGGAAATCTGAAGTAGTTTTAGAGGCAGTTAGTCCAAGATATTGTTCTTCTGACCCACATGTTCGTGAGCACAACACGTGAAAGAAGAGCTTGTCGTGTCCACCATGCAGGGAGGGTTGCTACATATGTCCATTCCAAGGCATGTCATTTTTTGTGTTAGGAGTCTTTCTATCTATCTATCTATCTATCTATCTATCTATCTATCTATCTATCTATCTATCTATCTGTCTGTCTGTCTGTCTGTCTGTAGCACAGAACATTGATCTGGATGCCATTAACCAAACCACACAAGCTTTACTGAAAAAAAAAAGGAAGGAAAAAAAAAAATGAAAGAAAGGTATTTAAAGAACAGAAATTACTATCAGGCTTAACTGTAAGCTCCTACAGGTACGAGTTCCCACAGAGCAATGAATCATGTTTTATCTTTACCCCTTTAAACACAGTTGCCCCAATAGGTCTAATTAGCCAGTTTTTTTATGTAAATAATTAACACTTTGGCGGCTGGACTACAACCAAAACCTGTGGATTTCAGGGAAAAGTACATGCAACCCATACCTCTCCACTAGCACTAGGTGAAGATGGTCAAGTCTCTGGCAGAATTTGGTTTTACCTTTGTCTACAAGGTTCCTCAGTGACATATTTCTCTCTGCAGGTGTAAGGTGTGAGGGGAGGCTCAGTTCCACGCATCCGGGGCAGGATGCTGACTCTGTGCTTTAATAAATATTTGACACAAATCCTTTTCCAGCCAGACAAGGCAACGGTTCCTTCATTTAAATGGTTTTCTAAATTACCAATGTCAATTCATTTTAGTCTGATGTTTTAATTTTTCTGTGGTAATACATTTATATGTCTTATCCACTTTATCATTAAGTTGCATAAGAGGAATTCACCAAATCCCATTTTATTATGCTTTTGTTCTACCTTTTTTTCCTTTCCACCCACACTTTAGCAGCTGCTTTTCAGCAGGGAAAAACCTGCTCACACTTTTTCTTGCTCTCAGCTTTGTTTATCTTTACCCAGTGCTCCTGAAAGTGCACTGCTTGTTCAGTATCTCAGGAATAGTCTGCTTCTGCAGACTGAACTCTGCATAAACAGACAGTAATTGACCTCCAACAGCCAATTTAACAAGTTTGGTGGAAGTCTTGCATCTGAACACTAATTTTGGAATAAAAAGGTTAATGGCAAAGTCAAATAAGACCCATTTGTTACAAAAGTAAGTAAACCGATTTGTCTTTATTTGACTTTGCATCAAATAGATGCTTATAAAAGGTCCAATAATAAATGTGCATCATAAAAATAGTTCTAAAAATATTGAAAATAACATTTCTGACCAGGAAAGGAGAGCCTCTGCTCATCAGCAGTGGATGTCTAATGGTAGGTTGTCTCAGTCAATACTTTGGCCTTTCTTTGCATGCAGCCTTGAGCAAAGAGTGCTTCCAGAGGGCTATTCACTATCCTAATCTCAGATATTTTTTGTTACGTAGCAGCAGTGGCTGCGCTCCTCTTTGCAATGCAATAACTGACGTCTGTTTCATTCACCCCATTAGCTACTTCTGTATAAAGATATATATTAAGAGCCAGAAGGTATTCTTGCAAAGCTGACCTGGCAGGAATTTCCAGTAAAAAATATTATACAGGTAATATTGCTGAAAAGAGAGGTCCGTCACACAGTGGGATTGTGGCATGCCTGAAGCATGGTCTTGGTTACCCCTTCATACTTGTACAGTCGCTTGGTTTGATACAGAAAACTTAATTCCTGGATTTTTTCTGTTCAATTTTTTCTTTGACAGTGGTTGGATTAAAAACCTAAATTAAATCTGACTAAAGTATCTTGAGGTGGCAGGTTCCAAGCAAACAAAGCATGCCCAGGGTTTTGTGCATATTGGGGTTTTTCCCAAGATTTGGACTTGACTTAGTGTAATGCATGCAACACTTCTTTGCAAAAAAAAGGCCTTCAGAGAGAAGAGCTTCAGGTTTCAATTGTCAGAATTATTACGAGGGCCTGTTTTCATTTCATTCAGCTTCTGATGGGGCTGGTGAGTCCTCAAAGTATGGGCATATATACATATATGTTTAGGTCTTTTATATATTCAAAAGCATATAACACAGAGTTATTCACATGCCTAAAGTGAGACAGGGAAGAAGGGGAAAACAAGGTCTCCAGAATAAAGTGCAATTTTGAGTGTTTTCTATACAAATACTAAATTATCAGAATCATCGGCTCTTGCTCGATTCATTAAAGTGGCCCCTTCTTCATCTAATTCCTTAAATATATATATAGCTTGGCTCACCTTGGACTTTAATTCTAGGCATCTACCTTTGAAAAGTCCTAGTAAAAGTGAGAAAGAAGCCCTAAATTCTTGTTAACCCAGAGCACCATCCAAAGGTTTTCCAGCAGGACTGGTAAGCAGACCCTCCTCAGCATGCCAGTTCACATGGTAGTTCAGTGGTAGACCCTTCAGATGTCCTTCCCATCAGCCTATCTCCTTATGCACCCCAAATTATTGTGTGAAAAGGCTCCAGGCAGGTGCACTAGTCTTTTATGATGGGAAAACCCAAAAGAGGAAGGAGTTGGAGGATAGAAATCCTTGAGGGAAGACTCATCAGAGACTTCTGTGTTCTCCCAGTCTAGCAGTGGGAAGGAAACAGGATTGAAGTAAGCCTGGGAATTTCCTAACCCCAGGCAGTAATAGCAGCCAATTTGGTATTACAGTTTTATATCTATCTATCTATCTATCTATCTATCTATCTATCTATCTATCTATCTATCTATCTATCTATCTATCTATCTATCTATCTATCTATCTAATTTTTCACAGCTGCAAAATGAATGCTGGGAGATTTCAAATTTCTTAGTATCTGGCCTTCAGATATTCTCTAGCAGCAGAATACACTCTAACTTTCATTAGCTCAGATTTAGTCTGATCTAGTTAAAATTAAGCTAAAATAAATTTCTCTTTATCAATTTATGTAATATGTGGATGCCATAACAGTATCTTAAAAATAAATATTTACTGCTTTACATCAACAACGTCTCAGGTTGGCATGTGTATGTTTAGGTATGGAACTGGGCAGCTGAGACGTGAGATAAAAATCTGACTGGGTTCAGAGGAAGCTGTTATCAAGGCCAAAAGAGCTTAACAGAGAATTACCTCATATTTTTCTTTCAAAAACTATCCTAGAAGACTTGATGATGGACCTGAACATGATCTCTAAAGAGAGCAAGCTGCTAGTAATTATAATTTCATCTGTTTTCTCATGGTTATCTAGTGGTTTGACTAATAGGAGCCCCAGGGATTTTGGTGTTACTGCTTGGATTTCCCACACAATATATGGTATGGGTTTGATTTTTTTTCAGAGTGCAGATGGCTTTAGCTGTTAATCTCTGCAAATTCCCACTGACCATTCATACGTGCACATTTCTCTCCTTAAGAGTTGACTCAGTCTACCTCCTCTATCATTCCTCTTGCAGAAATTGGAAGATGTTTTAAGCCATTATAGAAATAGACTTTTGGTGGTGGACTCAGTCCCAAGAAAATAAGAATCTTCTCCTTGTGTCCCTGTGTTTTTCCCAGGGAAGGCAGTTTTCTGGCCAGTGAGAAACATAAGAGGGGGGTGCATAGGGCACAAAGATACTTCATAAAATGTCATTTAATGTTCTGGTTCCTACTTCAGCAGTTGGCATCTTCTTGGTTTGCACCTTTTTCTGCCTCTCTCAAACTCTACTTTCTTTCATTTATATTTGAGTCATCACTCCATATTGCTTAAGAATAAAATTCACTGTTTCTGCATCATTCCTAGACATGTTTTTTGGGGACAGTGCTTCCTTTTCTTCCTACAAGATATTTTAAGCCTTTTGCTACAAAATTATGATTCAGGTAGCTCCCCTGGAGCAACTTCTATCCTCCTGTATTCCCCAGGCACAGACAACCCTTTTACTATTTCACATGGGAGACCCTTGAGCTCCATCTTCTGGAAAATCTGGTACAAACTTGCTTTTCCGAGCTGGTTCCCAGGAAAGCTGGGCGGGTTTGGGGCAGCGGCCAGTGCAACCTGACAGAGCACCACAGGACAGATGTGCCCGGGCTGCAACTCAAGGCAATTCCCCCCGCCCCTCCCCCCACCTTGCATCCCCTTTTCCCACGTTCTTGAAGGAGAACCAAAGCTCCTGCAAGGCATTTGGAAAATACAGGTATGGCTCCAAGGCTGGTACCACCCAACAGATCAGTGGGGCACAGAGCCCTTGTGATTTTTTTTATACTGACAGTGGCATCATGGGTGGGTGGAAATGGCCTTGCATACCCATTGCTGTGAGTCTGAACATCAGCCCGAGCAGGTTTCCCCAAGCCAAATTCAAGTACACATAAATATCTTTAATCACATTTTTCAGCCTGTTTTCTGTGCTTTGGCTTCATTGAGGTGTAGCTGATTTAAGTATGCCTGGCCAGCACTGGCAGGCTGTTTCTCTTTGTTACAGGAGAGGCTGAAACAGCACTTCAGATTATACGCTTACCTTGATCTCCCTTACTCAGCAATGCAACTTTTTGTGCTGATTTCGAAACCACACCATCAATTGTAAGCACCTTATTTTGTTTCTTCTGGACCGATTCTTCCAGGCCAGAGTGAATGCAGCCTCCCTCCACCCCTGCCCTGCAAAACCACCTGGCTGAGCAATGCAGGCTGAAACACTGGCACTGGCATTGCCAGGCTCCACCACGACAAGCCCTGGTTGCCACAGCCTGCTCCCTCAGGGATCACAGCACCAGGAACGCTAAGCCAGAGGGAAGGAGGAGAAAGATGATCTCCAGGGAATCCTGAAGGTGCTTTGGTGCCAACTGGTTTTGCTGATTGCATCCCAGAAGCAGGACTGTCCTCCTCACGTACGCAAGGGGCAGCACACGATGAGGTATAGAGTCAGCCCCCAGGGATTCTCAGGCATTTGAGCATTTTTGCGCCATGGCACTGTATATTTAGGGGTCTCTTGCCCCGTATGCACTCCATGGGGCCACAGCTGAAGTACCGCAGCACTGATAAGAACCAGCAGATTTGTAGGAAACGTCTTGTGGTAGAGACAGCCATACACTCAGTCCTCCCCTTGGGCCACGCTTGCAGAAATGCATTTTCATTACTATAGTAGTGCCCAGAAGCACCAAAACCTAAAACAGGCACAACAAAAGGAAATTAGTACTGCACAGAAAAGCTGAACATCTTAGTAAAAGATAAAAGCTAGGTATAATATGGGCATCCATAAGTGGAGAGGTGCTACATCCTTACTAGGCTAAGCAGGGTTGTTTGAGGCCATTTAAGAAAAAGCAAATATTTATTTTAAATATTTGGCTTTCATGGGGGCTGGTTGGGAGCAGGATGGGAATTTAATGCCATTAAAAGAAATGGGGATCCAAAATTCCACTGAATCCTAGAAAAATTTAGATTACTCCAGAGGTCATGTAATCCAACCTCCTGTTCAAACCAGAGCCAACTTCAAAGGTACTTCGAGGTCCCGAGGTTGCCTGGGACCCTGTCCAGTGAAGTGTTGCAAATCTTTAGGGTTGGAGAAGCCACATCCTGCCTGATCCCTGGTTCTAGCACGTGGCCTCTCACCGAGACATCCGTTTCCCTGTTTTTTCCATGTGTGGGTATAAATCCCCCTGCTGTAGCTTGCGGCTGTTACCTCTGTACCTGTCACCGTACATCTCCAAGAGGTCTGTCTCCCCCATAGCCCACTATTAGTTTGTTACTTAATTGCAGAAACCACTCTTCATTCAAAGGAAAGGAGTGGAGGTGTGGTAGTAGCTAGGATAACAATTGCACTGTCAACTTGAAATGTTTTGTTTTCTTTGTCTAATTCTGAAAAAAAAGGAAAAAAAAAAAAAACCAAAGCAGTGCTTTCACTGCCTGAATGTCAACAAGAACAAAATTTAGGTTTACCATCATCCTCAGATTAATTCAGTGCTTTCACTCTTAATGACACCATTACAATATTATTTTGGAAATATCTCCACTTCCACTCACTAACGTGGGGGGGACGGGACACTAAATCTCTACCGAAACAGTGTTGGGTCTTGATCTGGGGCTAGAAAATCCTCTGGCATTGCTGTGACTTGAACACTTCCAATTTTTAGCAGGCTGACTTGCAGGATAAATAAAGGTGCAAATGGGAACACCTGGTTAGAATGTGTTTAATTTAGAATTGGTGCCCTGTACTTACATCATGATGTTATTCTACTTTAACGTGATCAAGGAGGCTAAAATAAAGGGAGGCTATTTTGAAAATACTTCATCGATTGCATGTGTGCAAAAATCCTGTACTGAACAAGTGCTGGGTGCATTCCAAGATTTAACTTGTGTGGACAAATAATCTCTGCATTGCAAACAAACACCACAAGATTTTCCTCTCAAAGAAGGGAAAGAAAAGAAAATAAGGGAAGTGGTCTTTACAAATACCATCATATCATACTTAGAGGTTATTTCCAGGAGGCTACTGAAAGCTCTAGGTCCTCACAAGACAGAAAAGTATCAAATTAATCTGAGAACTGAGTCACAAAACACATCCTCTCTTTTCGATTAACAAGATACAAGGAGTAGATTTTCCTTCCTCCCAATTTTTGACAACTTCACCCCAAACTAGGAACAGCTAAGCTGATCAGGATTTACAAATGCTCATCTTGGCCCCCGCAAGGCATTCCTCTAATGCTCCCCTTCCCACAGGAAAAGCGGCGAGCATGGCATGCCCAGGCAGGGGAGCGCAGCTCGGCACTGGAGAAGTAGCGGTGCGTCCTTTCTAGACCTGCTAGAACGATGGGTCTTGTGTCCTGTTTTGCTCTGTTTTGTCTTTTGGACTCTTAAGTGTTGGCTAAGTATGTGTGTGTAGCCCCAGCATAGGATATGACCTATAAGCACAGCTGTGCTGTAGATATTATTAATAAAATATTCTTAATTTCCCAGCACCCTCAGGACTACGGGATAGGTGAAGGCCTGGAAAAAACATTGCTTGAAGGAATGTGAATACTCTTCCCCTTTCGGTAAGATACCCACCAGAGGGTGCAGTCCTTGGCCCTACATGCGACTGCACAGCAAGATAGACTCCTTCATTAAAATAATAGCAGGTTCCCAAATAAAACAGTCGTTTTCTTTTTCTTTCTCAGAGGTTATACTGTTGCTCAAGAGATTGGGGAATGCCAACGGATTAGAGGTGTCTGGGAGAGACACTGAGGAGGGCGGCAGATGGAGGGTGACAGGGAGAAGAAGAAAAACACTGTGGCCCCGGGGTGAGGCAGGACAGCCCCAGAAGCAGCCATGGCCCAGGAAAAACAATGGGGCCGGGGACTGGCAAACCTGGGAGGAGGGGGATTGTCTCCCACTGCCTGCCTTGAGGGAGCCACAGGTCCCCTCGCTCTGTCTCTGGCCTCAGGCGGAGGGAGGGCTGGGGGGAGCCTGCCCATAGCTCCTCCGAGGAGTTGCCTTTCTCTTACAGTAACATGGGGCCCTGTAATGAAAACTGGAGAACTCACCACTCCTGTTGTTTTTCCCCTGCCATCCAAAGTCTGCAAATTTGGGCCCTGCCCGCCCTCCCTGCGCGGACGCCAAGAGGAAAGCCATAGACAGGAGTGCTGCTGGCATCATCCTTTCCACAACAGTTTCCTCTCTCCTGCTTTTGGTAACATGGAGCCTGCTGAGGGTTCAGGCACCGTCATCCAATGCTTCTCTCCTCACCACACTTCACGTAGCATTTCAGATGTGTCAGGCAGTAAATATGCTGTTTGCTGCCAGTAATGCAGACTTTTCTAGACTTCTGAGATGATTTAAATTCATTTCCATTACCTGGGAGGCCTCCCCTCAGCAGAGGCAGGATTGCTTCCCTTGTAGACATAGAGGTTTTCTGCCTGTGCGACCTCACACACTTTTTAAATGCAAGCACTTTGGCAAAGAAAAGGTGAGGAACACATTTTCTTTTCCCCACAGCCTGAATCCGCCAGTGGTTGCTTTTTCAGAAGTAAAGAGACCCAAAGGAAGAGAGATTTTTAAAACTTAAAAAGTTGGAAAGGAAGGCTCCTTACCGTTTCAGTTCCAGTGCACAGTGATGAACAAGGTCCATAGGAGGTTTCAGCCAGCGGCTTAGGTAAAATTTCTCCGCCCAGGTCTTAGCTGGTGTAAATCACTCCTGCTTAACCTAGAACCAGAAGTCTGGAGGGTTAAAATCAATGAAAAAAAAACCCTCCAGGCAGGGGTGAATTATTTCTTATAAGGAAGACCACAAACATATGTTGCTCTCTTTCCCACCCCATTTCTTTCAAGAATAAATTTAAGAAAAAAGGTGAAAGAATGACAATGTAAAGGCACCCTCCTTTTTGCTTTATTTGTAGCTTGGCTGGCCTGGAAGTGCCCTGGGAAGTGCACCACAGCAGTGATCCCATCCCCTAATACGTGGGTGTGTTTCAGCAATTCCTCCATGTGCAAGTTGTTAAGTCTTCCTGGCTTTAAAGCACTGGTACTAAAAAGCAGTCTTCTGCCTTCTCATATCATTCAATGTTTGTCTTTGTCTACTTTAGCTATATAATTCTTCTCCTTTCTGCTTTGCTAGTTTTTGCAGTAAATTAAAGTAGCATGCATGCTTGCCATTATATATATCATTTCAAACATAGGAATTTTCAATCTATTTTTTATATTGTAAGTACATTTGAAAAGCAGCATGCCTTGCTTGAAATCCCATTTCTGTGACATTCAGAAGCAACACCAGCAGTTTCAGCTACAATCCTTTTAATTATATTTTGCTTTGATTAAGACAAATTTATTTCCCAGAGTTATGTGTTTGCACAAAAATACAAAATACAGAAAGACCCTATATCAACAAAATGACACTGGTTTTGCAAATTACCCTGACTGCAAATATTTATCACTTGAACATCTGTCAGAGCTCTACTTCTTAGAAACATTTATACTAAATTTTTACTTAATGCATGTGGAAGGAAAGGTGAGGAAGGGAGATTAGAAGAAAAATTATAGAGCATAAGGAATACAATCTAATCAAGTGTCTCAGGTACACAGATATTTATTTTGCCTACTGCTCTTTCCTAAATAATGCTCAAGGCTTCCTGTTTTTTTTAAGGTTACTTCCTCTCTTGCCTCACTTCAAAAGGTTCAAGTGGAAAGGGATGCTGATAAATTTCTTGACATAATTTCAAATAGAGTTAAAAGAGATTTTTTTTTCCAGTGGAGCTCAGATAACAGCCAAACCCAATATTATTTTTAATACAAAAAATTCCACATCTTATCAAAACTCGAGAAGGCGCGTGTGCACCTGGGAAGCAGTTGTTGATGGAGCTGGTCTGTATCTGCTCCATCCCAAACGATCCAGCTGTTATCCAGCTGACATCTGCCTCCTGCGCAAACTTTAACTTCGGTCCCTATGGCCAAAATAACAAGTGGCAAATGAGCTTTCATTCCACATTGGAAATGTAATGTGCTCTCAACAAACGTCATTGAAAAGAAGGCATTAACCAAATGTTTAGTCGCTGAGGATAGGATTGTCCTAACTGAATAAAATACTCAAAAAGCCTTCAGGATGTTGCTGATTCTGCAAGCTGCAGCTTGAGATGCTCTTATGGCTGTTGAGGGGCAGAGTGTGTCGGCACTATATGCTAGGTATTTCGAGACAAATGTTTAATAGCCTTAAGGAGATTTCTACGTTTGCTATAATAATAACAACCTGAGAATAGCCTTACTGGGTCAGACACAAGATAGTCCAGTATGTTGCTGCTATCAGTGGCCTGCAGCAGGTGACTAGGGAAGAGTGTAAGACCTGGGTGACAGTATATGGTATTCTCCCAGCCTCTGAGCTCAGTCACTGAGTTAGAGGTGGTTTATTTGCATTTAACAGATCTCAATGGGGTTTTCTGTGATTTTCCTTCTTTGAAATCCTATAGACATTTGGCATTATCAGTTCTCTCTCTGCCATACCTGCTCTAGTGACAGGTTTGTAACGCACAGCCTGTGCTGCCTGGGCAGGTATGGGTATTTCTTAGAGGGTACAGAGACAAAATGATGGCATGACTGGCTGGGTAGATGAAGGGAAAGCAGCGGATGTTGTCTACCTTGACTTCAGCAAGGCTTTTGACACCGTCTCCCATAACATCCTCATAGGTAAGCTTAGGAAGTGTGGGTGAGATGAGTGGACAGTGAGGTGGATTGAGAACTGGCTGAATGGCAGAGCTCAGAGAGTCATGATCACCAGGACAGAGTCTGGATGGAGGCCCACAACTAGTGGTGCTCCCCAGTTATCTGTGCTGGGTCCAGTCATGTTCAACATCTTCATCAGTGACCTGGACGAAGTGACAGAGTGTACCCTCAGCAAGTTTGCTGATGATACAAAACTGGGACGAGTGGCTGATATGCCGGAAGGCTGTGCTGCCATCCAGTGAGACCTGGACAGGCTGGAGAGCTGGGCTGAGGGGAACAATAATGAAATTCAACAAGAGCAAGTGCAAGGTCCTGCACCTGGGGGGGAACAACCCCAGGCACCAGTACAGGCTGGGGGCTGAACTACTGGAAAGCGGCTCCACTGAGAAGGACCTGGGAGTGCTGGTGGACAGCAAGCTGACCCTGAGCCAGCACTGTGCCCTTGTGGCCAAGAAGGCCAACGGTATCCTGGGCTGCATTAAAAGGAGTGTGGCCAGCAGGTCGAGAGAGGTTATCCTCCCCCTCTACTCCACCCTAGTGAGGCCACATCTGCAGTACTGTGTCCAGTTCTGGGCTCCCCCGTTCAAGAAGGACAGGGAACTACTGGAGAGAGTCCAGCGGAGAGCTACAAAGGTGGTCAGGGGACTGGAGCATCTCTCCTTTGAGGAAAGGCTGAGAGAACCTGGTTTGTTCAGCCTGGAGAAGACGGGGGGGGGGGGGGGGGGGGGGTAATGTTATTGATGCTTCTAAATATCTAAAGGGTGGGTGTCAAGAGGATGGGGCCAGACACTTTTCAGTGGTGCCCAATGACAGGACAAGGGGCAATGGGCACAAGTTGGATCACAGGAAGTTCCACCTGAATATGAGGAGAAACTTCTTTCCTGTGAGGGTGCCAGAGCAGTGGCACAGGCTGCCCAGGGAGGGTGTGGAGTCTCCTTCCCTGGAGACATTCAAAACCCGCCTGGATGCGTTCCTGTGCCCCCTGCTCTGGGTGTGCCTGCTCAAGCAGGGGGGTTGGACGAAGTGATTTCCAGAGGTCCCTTCTAACCATTCTGTGATTCTGTATAAACAGCCTACTCCTGTGGGAACGGCTTCTGAACAGTCACTTGCTGGATGTTTCTGAGCATCAGAAAGGCAGATTGGTGCAGCAAATTCACCATCAATTAGGTGCAAATGCACTAGAAAATAATAATAACTTGTATTTTTGTCAGAAACAAAAGGCATGTTTTAAATTTCACAGTGACTTTAGGCCAGGTAAGGAAGACCAAGTACATGAATGGCCAAGCTGAGTCACAGCAAGGTCAATGGAATTACCTCTCCCTGTATGACCTGGAGGCAAAACTAGACTATGAAACTGTTGTACTCTAACCACAGTGTGCGTGCTTAGCTAGGGCACATGGCTGTAAAAGCAAAGGGAATTATCTGAGTGCCAATAGGTTTTTTTTCCTAAAACATCCTTTTGAAAGCTGGAAGCCAGTTTGGGCTAGGAGGAGTTTTTCCAGTATGGAACAGGAGCACGTGGCCAGTTTCAGCATCTTGCTTTCTTTGTGGGAAGAGTAGTCCACAGACAATTTCTGACTCTGTGTTTACAACAGGGATACACCAAAACAACAGTCTCCGTCCCTCTTTATACCCACAGCAGCTCTTTGATTTTATCATAGTGTCGGTTTATAATGTTAGAAACTGTAGTGTAAAACACAGGAATATCAGATATTTCCTAAGCTTCCTTATAGACCCAGCATATTTTCCATAGCTTTGAAATCTGTTATATTTATGGAATCTTTTTTTTTTCCCTGTATTTTACTATTGCAACCCTTTGTTGATCAAAACAGGGAATCTGCATGTTCCCTGCTCAGTTGTGCTTGGCCAAGTACTAAACTGTAGGAGCTGTAGCAGCAGTATGCAAAGCTGGCAGCTCCTTGGAGAAGGAAAGGTGCCCAAAGCACCCTGATGCTCGTGGTTTCAGGTTTGCTGTCGGTCTGGGCAGTGTAAAGGTACTGTGCTAAGGACAGCCAAGGCTCTACACAAAGTCTTGAAAAGCAGTCAGTAATGTTGACTGTCCCAAAAGGCCTGAGTGTCTGGAAGAAGATGCTTAGCACTTTTTAAAAAAAACTTATTTATTTCAAGCTGGGTCCCTGAGAGCGTGAGTAGGTCTTGACAGTTCATTTTTGCAAGTGAAGGTTTTTGGGATGCCAGCTCAGCATTGTGCAGAATATAACAAATGATATTATGTACTTGACATGGAAAAAACTTGCCTTTTAGGGTTTTTTTCCACTTCATTTATTTCTCTGTGTGTGTTTGTGTTGTACTAGACCTGCAGCTTCTGTGTGGCCAGAAAATTTTCATTCTGTTGTTATTTAAATTTCTGACTTTTCTTCAAACTTGACACCTTAGTATACCCATCCCCACTCACAATTGTTTGTTGTTAAGAAAATATGTTACTGATCAATATGCTTTGAACCCTCTCCTTCTTTTCTTCTTTTTAATATCACTAACTTTCATTTTTTGCATCCTTGCAGATTCTGCAGCACAGGATGTCCTCCTGTTGTCCTTGTTTCTGATGTTAAAAAACCTGCTCCACCCCTTTGCAAGAGACTTTCTTCTATCAGCCTGCAAACAATAAAAGGGGCTTTAAAGATAAAAGGCAGAGGAAGCCAGATTCATTTTTTAATAGTCTGGGGACTGGACACTATCCCCTGGAACAGGGGAGTTTGACTGCAAAAGCCTAGAGATGATTGAATTAAGCTCACACATGTAAAGTCTTGTTCCCACAAGACAGCCCCAGCTGGACTTTCAGCACTGGTGTGTTGCTAAAAAGATATAGAAGAAAAAGCCCCAAACATGATCTGGAATCAATATGATATTATTATTTCCTTTTCTTGCTTTCCACTTTGCTGCTTTCAGCCTGACAATACTGTAACCTTCGGTGTCACCTCTGCAGAGATCCTGCTCCCTCCGGAGCAGCAGTGGATGCTTTGCAGCCATTTGCTTCTTCCCAAAGGTCAGATAACAGAAGTCTCACATCTAAACATTTGTATCTTCTGGTTTATGTTTCATCTGTCTGAACAAGGAATCTGCAGAATCTTGTGCAATAAAAAAATGGTACAGGTTTATACCGGAGATTTTAATTTTGAATGCTCCTTTTTTCTCAGCTTGCTACAGCTCAATTTGTTTTCAACAGCTTTCCTAGAATGTCCACTTTTTAGAGGGGTGCTGGTGCCCCATATGTTCATATTAACTCCTTCAACTTTAGCACTTCTTTCTTCACAAATGCACTTTCTTAGAAAGCAGGGGTTTTGCCTAACATACAATGTACTTTAACATATCAGAACAAATATTAAAAGCTGTTTTCTACAAAAAAAAAAAAACCAAAACCCCTTATACAACAATTTAGTCTTTGATTCTTCAGACATAATCTTCTTAGATTGATAATCTCACTTATTAAAGAAGAGCATGTTATCACTCTAGGAATATTGCGATTCTTCGTCAATAAAACTGGATCCTTTTTTCACCTGGAGAACTAGGCTAGACGACAGAAAATAAACTTTCATTTTTGGAAATTATTATTTTAAACATGTCAAAGCAGCAGTATTTATTCAGTATTTGTATACAGCGGAAACTGAAGGTGCAGGATGATAAAATCATGCTGCAGTTTTCATTTCCTGCATAAAAATAAACTGCGTACTACAGATTAGAGAGCTCAGACAACATTTAATAGGTTCCCAATTCAAGAGGTGTAATTATCAAGATAAGCTGACATGATGCCCTGAAAAATAAGATTGTGAGTGACTTAAGGTCAGAATAATGTTATGATAGGTCACCTGTGGGCCTGTTGTCAGATGATATGTTCTGGCCATGAGATTTGAGTTACCCAAGCCATCTTTATTACTACTGTAATAAAAATGAGTAAGAGGAGGTTATGTCTCCCGTTCACTGGCTTAATGTCAAAGCTGATGCTATCTGGTGGTGGATGTGTTACTGTAAAAGAGCTGGTGACCTATATTTTCTGGTCGTTATTTGTTTGCAAAACAGTAATCAAAAGTGGAATTTATTCTTCCACATTGATCAGCAAAATGCTAAGGACTTGAAGAGGAGATGTTTTCCTCAGGTCAAAGCAAAAGCTGATCTTTTGGGACATGGTAACTCTGGGGCTACCCATGCAGGTTTCCCAGATATGCATTTGTTTTTCTTTTTTCTTCTGAATACTTTCTCCAAGCAGAATTTGGGCACCTCCACCACCTGCCTATTTTTTCTGGACCAGTGACCTCCTCCTCCCCAGAGCCTACCGCACAGTAATTCAAACCGGCGTTGTACCTAGCTGATAGAAATGGGTGTGATGCTTCCATGAAACATCACAAAGATTTACTGTGTCTGTAGGGTGTGTTACGCCTTGGGCTTGCATCCAGGGTTGCACTTCTGGTCCATGCAGAACCCATGCCCGCAATGCACAGGGACGAGATCTGGTACATCCTGGGAACAACGGGCTGGTTGCTCCCCCAGGCACATGTCAGGCTTTGAGAGGTGCCAGGGAGGAAGGTGGCAGCCCGAGGCCACCAAGCAGTTAATGCTGCCTCGTTAGTACTGTGGATGCAACGTGAGGGAATGAGACTCCAGCTGCAAAAGCATGACAACTCTTTTATATTTCTCCTACAAAATATATTTGATACACTTACAGGTATTGATACAGGAGGAGATTCTGTTCTGAAGACAGCAAAAAATGCAAACAACTAAGATGAGAAGATTTGTTATAAGCAGACCCATTTCTATTCATTGTACCAAGGTTTGGGATCAGATGTGCAACATCTTTAGGTGCCTAAAGATGCAGGAGGCTGTTGTGGAAAGCAATAGGAACCAACACCAAGGTGATCTGAAATTGTGATTAGAATGGGCACAGCTACATTGGCAAGGTCCTAAAGAATGGAAAAGATGGGTAAACGCGGCCCTCACACCACGAACAGCAACACAGTGAGCAGTCGGGGTTGTGACGGTTCAGACAGATTTTGGCACAGTGCTTGAAGTGGGTGAGCTTTGCCTAAATAGCATTTACCCCTTCCTAAGAACTGATTTAGCTGCATAGTGCAGGGAAAATGTTCTCCTGGCATAGCCAAAACATGGAGTTGTACTACATTTCCAGGGCTTTTTAAGATGCTATAATAAAATCAACTCTTGATATCATGCAAAGAAAGGTTCTGTGATAAACCAATACAGAAAAACAGCCTTTCTGGTTTCTGGATGCTCCGCATGTTTTGGAGCACAGCACATCATCAGAACTGGCTATTTGCCTCACAAGTTTACTGAAAGCGCCGTTGTGGGGGATCTGTGCTCAGCCTGTTTCATGCCCTCAGTTGGCAGAGGCTTGATGGTTTCAGCTGGGGGGCCAAAGCCCGACCTGCCACCCATTGCCAAAGGGCAGCCAGAGAACACAGCTCCACAGATGTGCTCTGGGGATGTTGTGGATGAGCCGTAGTGAGGAGCTAGCGAGGAGGGGTCGCAGTGCAGGGCTGGGCACTCCCGTTGCTCCTGCCAGGTCTGGGTTGCAAGGGCGGCCGAGGAAGGCAGCGGGGTGATGAGCACAGTGGGGCTGAGCAGCCCTGCTCTGCCCTCAGCTATGAAGTTGTGTCCATCCATGCTGTGCTTAGCGTCACCTCTGCATGCCGGCATCTGAGACACAATGTACAAATCTATCCTGAAGCCAGGGCGGATCTCCCATGGCTCCCCATTTCTCTTTTTCCTCCTTAATACATTATGAGAAGGAGTTAACTTCATGAATAAAATGTAAAAGTAAGTGATCCTCAGACCTGGACGCTCTCTTTTTCCAGATTGTTATCTTTCAGTAGTTTAACGCAGCTGGTACTGTAATGCATTCATGGCTTGCCAAGGGCTGCAAATATCACATACAAGGAGCTTCCTAAAAGCTTGCACTTATTTTTCAGAGCTGATAGGTCCTTTCTTGTGAGGATATCCTCACATATAACTGCCCTCGTAGGTTACCCTGCCCTCTCGGTTTACAGCACAGTAGGACAAATAGCAAGTGCTGGGAGGTTGGGTAGAGCACCTTAAGAGCTGAAAGCAGTACTTTTGGAATACCACTGGGATTGCAGTGTTTCTGTCCACTGCCTCAGATATTTACAATTACTTTTAGCAAGACACTAGCAGCTGTTTCACTAATTATCTGGACAATTATTTTACTTCTAAGTCTATACATAGGACAACCTAAAAACTGTGAGGAGCTTCATGTGCAAAATGACTTACACCTCCTGGTCCCCTAGAAAACCAGCACTTTCAGAGACACTAAAAAGAGCAGGAATTAAGAGCAAGTTTATTTCAGGTTTGTGGTTGCTAGCACAATGCCCGCAGAAATGTGGCCAGGGTCTCTGAACGTATATGCCAAACTCATGCAGAAAGCTGCTGTCTTTTGGATCTGCAGGTCTCCACAACCTTCTCCACAAGCTGCACAAGCTTGTACACAATGCAAACAACATTTGCAACGGTTGTTCCCATCTCTGTACGTGCCTTGTGAAGGCAAAAGACCCTGCAAACAGTCTCACCTGCAGTAGCAATTACAGGTCTTGTTTTGCTGTAAGAAAGATGGATTGATTTGACCTGGTCACAATAAAAATGTAGGATAAAGTCAATAAACACAATCTCAATGTATTAGGATTTAAATGCCACCATCAGTAAAATGAGGGAGAGCAGGAAGCCATAAACCTCAGCAGAACTAAACTGATTATACGGCACAAGCATTGTGGTATTAATCAGATCATTTTGCATATATACAACGTGTGCAATGCAGCTGAGCTGGTGTCAGTATAAGTTTTATCTTTTTACTCCCATCCCTATGTGCTTTTTAAACTCATATAAGAGATGATGCATAAATAGAAATTTAATTTTCTTTCCTCTTTCCATTGAAAAGAAATACCTCCCCAAAACCTCATCTTCCAGCATTGCTGTCACCTCCCACACATTTCACATATTTTAAAGATTCACAATGAATAAAACTACACTCTCTTTCAAAGCAAGCCAACTTTTAATTTACATTGGAAAAAAAAATAATAACGCTTCTTAATGAGGATAGACTCTTGATTTGGAGATGGAGAACTTTGAAAGCCTTACTAGAGAGGGCTGCAACTGTGGTACCACAGGCTGCTGCTGGGAGCCTGCCATGTGGAGAGAAGCATCCCCCCGTGCCTCTGCCTGCACAGAAGGACCCTCAGGACAAGAGGCCTCCAAGGAAAGAAGCTGGTCCTGAGCACGTTCTCTTGTCAAGTGGGTTTGAGTCATGTGGGAGCAGGAGGGATGTGCAGGGCCAGCTGGAGGCTTCCTGCCCACACAGAAGTGGGGTTTTGCAGAGGTGAGGATGAGGTGACAGGCAGTTGTGGGGAGGGGAGTTGTGGCTGGGACACATGGCATAGCGATGAAGGGCTCCTTGATGCTGCGCTGGCAGGCACCACGCTCACCTCAGCCTTCCCCCTGAGCTGGACCAGCCAGGCTATGCCCAGCTCCTTCCTGGGCACAAGCAGTCAGAGTACTAAGTCAACACAACCTTCAGAGGAGTGTCTGAAATTGCTTTGACCTGGAGGAGGCTGCAGGCTTTCAGGGCAGAGATTGCCATAGCCAGCCAGCTAAATAAATGTAGACAGAAGCAGCTACATAGAGAGAATTGTGAGGCGGCGACCGTCACCAGACACACTGTTTTAGGTCTCCAGAATATACAGAGAGGCTCATGCAGACTGAACAGGGAGGGCTTCAGTGATGAAGCCAAGGGGTAGTAAAGGGCCTTGGCATTGCTAGGCAGCATGGGGGACAGTCCTGCCAGTCCTGTGCCTCCATCCCTGGTGCCGCAGCAATGGGCTGGGCCATTGCCCCCCCCGCAGCTGACGTGCAGCACGCCTGAGACAGGCTGCATGGGCTGTCGGTTGATATGTGAGGGAAGTTACAGGTGTTTTGATCAGTTAAAACTACTTTAAAACATATAAGCTACTAATAAAATTTGCAAGTTGAGTCTGTGAAAATCCAAGCTTCTGTCCAAACGAGAGGGGTTTCTGCCAGGGCCAGCTCCAGGGCAGCTCCCCGGAGCTCAACGGTTCCTCTCCAGCTGCAGAAGCGTGTGACAGTTGTGATCTGACAGTGTCCACGGCAAAACACTCGGCCTCGTCTCTGAAACCTTCCTGAGTTTTCTTTCGCACCTAAAAGCTGCTGGCTCAGGGCGCTGGATTACAGCAGCCCTGCAAGTGAGATTTTGCAGGACAGAGCACTGGAAAAGGACTGAGAAAACCTGAACCCCAGGTCGGACTAGGTGATCTCCAGCATCCTCCTTCTGTTGAGCAAGATTTTTCCTGCAATTCTGTAATTCTCATCACCATATTAACTCTGCTTGCTTTCAACACCACCATACTAGCAAGAATTAGGGTCAGCACAGTATTTAATTCTGATATTGTTATTGCCATAATGCCAATATGTCCTCCTAGGATCCTGATTCCAACAGTGTGACTGCTCCATCATGCAGAGGAAAGAGATCTTATTTGGATTTCAACTTTAAATATTGTAAATTGCAGAATGACTCATGACATCAGCTTAACAAAAATGTCCTTGCACTGCCAGTTTTAGAGAGAAGGTCCCTTTGAAATGACATTTTCAGACACCTTTGTGCTCACAAAAAAATATTAGACACCCCGCTAACAAAGTCACAACTTTCGCAGAATTACAGAATACAAAGTCTAATGGGAAGGTTTTAACTTTGATAGCTGACTCGAAGAGAAAGTTTCCATTAAAATTACATCACCGCAGCCAAGGAGCATGACAAATGTTTTGTTTCAGTTTATCAGCTTCTAATGTTTACAATGTGAATTATATTCCAAAATTGTTGTACAAGTCATGTTTAGTTCAATCAAACATTCCCTTAAGAATATGTTTTCTATATAATCAATCCATTAGGGTCTTCCGCTGTGGGGTTTTTTTTCTTGGAGGGGAAAGGCAGTATTTTTGCAGGCCAGGGAGTTATGTGTAGAAAACAACAGTACTGAAGACTGGCTGCACACGCTCAGAGAACTTATGCTGTATTAAAGCAGCAAAGGCTTGTCAGGGAGATGAAAGAGCCCTGGCTTGTGTTCGTATTCAGCCAGTTAGTACAGCAAAAACCTCAAGGCGAACGGTTTCATTAAACATTAATTTGTGAAGTGCTTCAAAGTTAACGTTGAGGCATGCTTCTCTATAATACATAATATTATTCATCATCTAAAAAAGTTGTTTTGGATGCAATTAAGGAATAATCCTACAGCTCTCAGCAGTGATTCAACAGAATTCAGGGAGGTCTTGCATCATTTAACACAGACAAACATACAGCAGAAGAAGGGCTTGCAAGTCTCTCTCCCTTTTAATTTGGGAGATCTGAGGAAAAAAAGTTGTGTAGGGGTTTAAAGCATGGCCTTTGATTCATTTGCTTTAGCATTTCAAGCTTATCAAAGTAGCTTAGCTCCTAGAAGACAGCTAGAAGTTGTTTACGGTCATTCATGGTGTGGTGAAAATTGGTCAAATGGCATCCTTCACAGCAAGACTAGTTGGAAAGTTTTGCTTAGGATGGGCTACAGTTCAGCCTTATTCTCCAGTTACTTCCTTGCTCCTGAGACAAAGCTGCTGCTGTTGCATTAAGTGCTTGGGAGCAGCACCAAGAACCTCTTTCCAAGACAGTGCGCAGCGAGCAGAGCACTGGGGGGGCTGCGACCCTGGAGAGGATGGCAGCGTGGAAGCCAGCATGCCAAAGCAGAGCGCCTGTCCCCGTGTCCCCGGCACTCCTCCTGCCAAAGGCGCTGGCTGAGCGTCACAGTCCTGGCTGGCAACACGGGGCAAAGCCTACCTGCAAGGCAGCTGGTGCATGGGATCAACAGACGGGCTAAAACTATCTGCATGTACCCTTTGGTTTTTATAGGTATACCTACCTTTTGGTGCCAATGAATAAACATGGTTAATAGTGCAACATTAATTCAACTATAAAGACAAGAAATGCTTAATCTATGCTTAAAACATCCTTATTTTGTACAACACTTGGGGCTGTTTGGGGCAGTTATGATTTCACACACAAGATGAATTCACAAAACATACAAGAAGTCCAACCAGTGGGTTATTTTTTCTTGCAATTTTTGTGAAGTACTTTAGAAAGCACTTACGGATGTGTGTAAGAATATACTTTCCTCTAAAAAGAATGACCTTTACTTTACATCCTACTTGCTTACCAGTCTTCACTCAATGCAGCATGCTATGCCATCCAGTTGCTCAGCGCATGTTTATAAGAAGTCCTAAAAATCACTATAATCTCAAGAACTGCTTTGTAGGCCTCTTTCCTGTAACAGCTCTATTATTGACTGTGTCCCCAAACACCCCACTGCAGAGAAACTATTTCAGAATCCCATCTAGTTCCTTCACTAGACATCAACTACTGTGCACCACTGGAAAGGGAAAAAAAAAAAAGATGTAGAACCATTTGTTAAAAGAGTAGTAGTGTTGCTGTACGCTTCTACGGGAGAACTTATCTTGGGCCGCATATCTCCGGGACACAGGGCTCTACCCACCCTGGGGACAGCGATGCACAGACATCAATATGATGGATACAAAACGTCCGTTTATTTAACTGCGTCACACGCTTATATAGCTCTTGTGCTTCCTGTTCCTGCCACTCCTATGGGGAGGAGTCTATCCTTCTGTCACATCCCGTGATCTTCCGGTCGCTGATCCCTGCCCATTCCCCTACATAGTAGTTACCATGAGTAGGGGCTCTCACTTACATGGGGGCAAGTGAAGATGAATTTTCCACCATACGGGCAGCTCTAATATTCTTTGGTATTGAAATTATAAATTAACCACAGCAAGCCACCGTCGCTGGTTCTTATTAAAAACCGGCTGAGGTAGGAGAGCCCAGCAGCACCGCACTAACACTGCTCTAGAGCTAGTTCCAGTGTGGAAACTATTAACCTTTACAGGCAGGTTGTATCTGTGCAAGTAAGTAATAACTCAAAACGCACCAGAGACACCCAAACACCTTTGCAACAGCCAGCTTAATGCTGGCAAGCGTGAAGCTAGGTATAAGCCTATTTAGTGAAAATCCAGGCAAGATCCTCTGCATTCGCTGTCCACCAAATTGCATGGTAACAAGTTTTGGGTATCAAGTAGGATATACCAAAGAGTTACTTTCAATACAGGACAGTTTTCTTACCAGGAACTTGCGTATCTAAGGAAACAGAGTGCCAGCAGCACTGGGTAAGGAAGGAAGAAAAACCGGAAGGATGTGATAAACAGACAACACAGAAAAATCGCTATCACAAAGTAACTGAGCAAAGAATAGCGCTTTTCCATCAACAGCTGGGATTTTGAGACCCAAGTATTAATTTGCAAGCTTACTGAAAACGTGCCACTGTCTGTGCCCGACATGCTCTTTCACTCTTGTGAGCAAAACAAGCCAACCAGCCGCAATAGGTGTTCAAAAAACGTGTAGATGTGGCACTTCAGGGCATGGTTTAGGAGACATGGTGGTGTTGGGTTGACGGCTGGACTTGATGATCCTAGAGGTCTTTTCCAACCTTAATGATTCCATGATTCTATGATAATAGTGCTCTACCACCTATTGCTTTCCTCTAGTGTACGCAGTTAAAGTGAGCATGGAAGTGCCATACGCTGAACTCTGGCCACAGGAGACACTTTGCCATAAATACCATTCTCTGTAAAATAACTTGTCCGACTCCTGAGTTTTCGATTTCACAGCACAGCTGAGGTTGGAAGGCACCTCCAGAGATGTTCTAGTCCAACACCCACCCCACCCCTATATGTTGAGTCCGGTTTTGAAGGAGACTCCACAACCTTTCTGGGCAACTTGCTCCGCTATTTGACCCCACCCTCACCAGAAAAGGTTTTTCTGATGTTTAAATGGATTCTCCTGTATTTCGGTTTGTGGCCACTGCCTCTCAGCCTGCCACTAAGCACCACTGGCAAGAGTCAGTCTGTTTTTACTCCCCCTCCATCACATGTTTATACACATCAGCAAGATCCCTCCTGAGCCTTCTCTTCTCCAGGCAGAGCTGTCCAAGTGCTCTCAGCCTCTCCTCATACAAGAGATGCTCCACTCCATAATCATCATGGCCTTTTGCTGGACTAGTTCCAGTAAGGCTGTGTCTCTCTTGTACCAGAGAAGCCCAGAACTGGACCCAGCCCTCCAGATCAGAGTAGAAAATATCACCTCCCTCAACCTGATAGCAACACTCCCTGACACTGCCCAGGAGGCTGCTGGCCTTCGTTGTAGGCTGGCTCAAGGTCAGCCCGTTACCCACCACGACCCCCAGGGCTTTTTCAAAACTTGCCTGAAGGCTAGCTTCCCTTTCAAAAGGGGTCATGCTCAGCCTGCCCCCAGCATCACTTGGACTGTGGAGGCTTCTTCCACACCACACCCTCACTTCACCCTGCTCCAAACCAGAGCTGGCAGGAGGCCCGGCCCAGCTCATGGCTCAGGACTGACTCAGCGGCAGGGATAGGAAGCAAGCTTTTCAGTAGCCAGGAACAAGTTTAGCAACTTCCCAGGACTATCAACGAGGTATTTTTACAGTAAATGCTTTCCTATAAAAACTTTCATAAGAGCTTCTAAGAAGTCGGAAGTGCTGGATACAAAAATTTGTCCTGTTCTTACAATAGAGGAAGGGACCTAAGGGGAGCGCAGAAGAGCATGTGACATGAAGTTCTCTACTTTCCCAGAGCAATGCAGCAGTATGAAGAAGGCTGCAGCTCCCCAGTCAAAGCTGCAGAAGTATTCATGTATCACCATAGCCTGTAGAAAGATTATAGTCTTTTATTGATTTCTTGTTTTACAGATTCAGATTTAACTTCCAATAATAAAGTTCAATAAATTGATTCCCTAGTCATAAAAACTTGTTTTACACATTATGTACAGGTACCCAGAGACTACAGCCATACAGCATGTCACAGCTATACCACAGACCTTCACACAGGACAAGTCGAGGAGAGGCGCTAACTGCAATGACGTACATTCAGAGATCAAGTTGTGGATATGCACAGTGCGTTTGGCACGGCTCACTGAAGATTGCCCACACAGGGACAGTAAAATAATCCCAACTAAGTGATAACGTGGATTAGTTCAACTACATTAATTCCAGGAGGAGCACTTAATTCACAATTAAACTAGCCAGCATAAGAGATTTGATTAAGTTGAATCAAATGCAGCTGAACTAATCATTTTAGTTTCATCAAGCATCCCACTATAGACAAATCCTAGACCTTGAGGTCTGTCTCCAATATAAAACAAGTTTTTTTAGTTGAGATATGCAGAAGTTTGAGGACTGAGGGGAGCTCAGGTATTGGAAGTATTCTTTGGCAGTTTGATACAAATATAAAAAATAGATTACTTTTGAGGACTAAACTAAGCTTTTCCCATTTTATATCTTTACTGCCAGCACGAGAACTGCTTCAGTGACACAGTAACGCTTACATAAGGTAACTTAAACACAACCTTACATTTTAATGAAAACAAAATGCATATTACAGATGAACTTCAATACTCAGGACACTCTCCAGCAGGCTAGCTGCTCCCCACAAGAAAGTTAAACTTAACATTCAACGAGAAAACTTTCCTATGGCAACAACAGAACTCAGGAAACATTGCACGACTGTTCATCATCGCTGCAACAGAGCACCTGGCAAACGTCAGAGACCAAAAGGAAGCCAACGGTACTCTGAGCATTCCAGCCCATATGTAATATTATTTGATGTCAAAACCATTAGTTAATTGATTAATCATCCCTTCCTCTTTTATGAGATAAAGTAGACCACAGCACTCTCATGTAACTGCAATCCGAGCATCATGTGACAAAAAACTGCAGCTAAGAGTTTATGCAATCTGCTTTATAACATTACATCAAGCTACAACAGTTAAAAATGCACTGTTTCACAAAGAAGCAGACATTCATTTACAATCTGGCAATTCCCTTTTAAAAGCAGAAGTTTTCCCTGCTAGTGACATGCCTATCCTGAAGGAGATAAAGCCAGACTCATTTTGAAGATGGGGCAGGTGGGTAGGAAACACTTCCAGAATGAAGTGTCCAACAGTTCTGCAGCCTGCAGGGCAGAAGGCTGCAGTATTAGTGTTCGTCTCCAGTAATACAGCTCTAAAGATATTGCTTTGCCCAAATGCCGCTACAAACGCTTCCAATTTCAAATTACTTCCAACAATAGGGATGTAACTCAGACAGGACATTCCACAATGAAGACCATTCAGTTAATGTTTCTATTTGGTTATCTCAGTTTTGAGATATTGTAGTGCAGCTTCAGTTCATCTTCTTTGCTGCAGACTCCCATTCCAACTTCTAATGCGTAGTTCAGGACAAACCTAACAGGAGGCTCAAGCAGACTCCCCTGCTGGGTACATGAGCACAACAAGCAAGTCACATAAGCCATGGAAGTGGATCCAGTCCATTTTCAGATTTTTCAGCAAGTGATACCAGAGCCTTAGTCACCTTAGGTGAGAATTTTATGGGGAAAATAGGTATACAAACAATACATAGTACTGCTTATGCATATTCCCTTATGGAAACCTGACCCGATGCTAAGAAGTTTCACTCAGGGCTATATGACTATTCTGATTTTACCTCAAAAAAAAAAAGAGGATTGATAGTGCTGCCCAGACTGCCTAATCCACCCACCACAGAAGCTTCCATTCCTTTTTATGGAATCTTCTCAATATTTCTAGAACTCGATACCTACTGCTGGCTTAGTCACACAGGCAAGTAGTGGTCTCGGTTCTGTTAACTAGGAGAATAAATATTGACCCCTCTGAAATCCACATATTATATAGTAAGTATATCTGAAGATAAACCAGGTGATTAGCTCTGAAATGACTGACCACGAAGAATTAAAAAGAAACAAACTGGCATAAGAGTTCTTCCTTGGATTTAAGGACCTTCAGGGCATGGAACTCCTATTTATGTTGTCCTGTAGATTTCACAAGACTTAATTCTTACAAGTTCTTTTGGTCTCTTGGACATGAAAGTGAGGGTGATTCAGCTTTGAATAGCTTTGCTTGCAATAACTGTCTTTTTCATACAGGATATCTGTGAATTTCCCCCAGCCCATAGATTCTCACGCATTCACACAGACTCTCTAGAAAGGTAAGACACTTTATTGAATTTGTTGATAAATTAAGAAAGGACTATGAACCAGACTTATGGGTCACAGGTGCTTGTAAACAGACATCAACTCCTTCCCACAGAAAGCCTGACTCCACGTGCTCTGCCAGAAGTCACTTTCCCCAGCGTTGCTCACAGGCTGCATAGTGATGGAGGGCAGAGAAAAAGTCTTCATAGCTGATGTTCAGGTGGGAAGGCAAAGAACTGAGAAAGCAAGTTAGAGAAATTAAAATAAGCTTTCAAACACCACATGATTCATATGGCCAGCCAGGAATATCACTACTTAAAGCAAGTAAAGCAAGCTCATGAAGTTGTTCTCAACACTCCTATTGTCACTCAACTCTAAGCTAGCTGTTAATATCTTGTCACCCTCTAAATCAAAGCCTACCCATTACAGTACACAGGGCACTTCAAATTAGTGAGAAAGCTGGAGAAGTACAGGTCTGCCCAGGCATTTAAGTGCCCTATAAACACTTAAGTGTTATAAGTGTATAACTTATAAGTGTTAAGCCCTATAAATATTTAAGTGCCCTATAAACACTCAGATCAGCTACAGTCAGCTCACATCAGTTGCCAAAACTGGAAAGTTATCCAGATCATCATACATTTCCCTCATATCTTCAGTTTCCCTGATAGAAACCTGTAAGCCACTCAAAATCCACATAAGGAACATTGACAGAACTGGGACTGGACCACTGAGACTAGATGATGACAAAAGTTGTTCCTTAAACCTGAAGAGTAAAGCTTGCTGTTGCCTAGCTGTGGCTGAAGGACCATCAGTGAATGTTTGACAGGTTTCTTTTAACAATCTTTAAATACCCTAAAATCAATCTCCAGACACTTTCGTTTAGACAGAAGTCCTATTATGGCTATTCCCATAAATTAAGTGACAAAGACTTTAGTCAGACATTACTCCAACTTGTTTTACAGTATGTATAGGCAACTCACATGATCTCTGTCAGTCTGATGTGCCACGGAAGGAATCCTAATGTGCTGTCCACAGGACCAAACTTCAAGACTAGATCAGGATCAGGAAATCCATTTGTACCTGTAACAACAAGTTAAATTAGGTTTTGTCAAATTCACCCGAAGATTTGTTTTAATTCTAATCCCTAAGGCATCTGCTTTTTCATTGAATGTATTTTTTTTTTTAAACGAAGTGAAGCTCCTGAGGACAAGTTAACAATTAAAAGCCCTGCTCTTGCACCACCTGAACAGGACCAACAGAGCAAAAGCTTAGACAGCCACTGTGGGCCCAGCTGGACTGTTATTTTTATGTCAGGTAGTTTTCAAAGGCTTGGTGAGGAAGTGATAAGAACAGTTACATTGTTTTGAATTAAACAGCAAACCTTAACACTGCTGTTTAAACTGACTTGTTCTAGTTTTGTCTAGGCAAACCTGATTTTAGTACCATCGAACATGCTGTACCCTGACTCACATCTACTACAGTCCTAACTCAGCTACATGGAGTTGCAGTCAAGTAAAGTAAAAGGACTACTAACACACAAAAACACCTTAAGAAGTTCCACTGAAGAACAAATTGATATCAAACCATCAAGAAAAATTGTAAAAAAATACTGTCAGATGAACTGTCTCTTTCTCTGTCTGGCTAAACCGACAATTTTAAGAACAACTTTCACTATGAAACTTCAAACTGTTGCAGGTGACATCTTTCTGGTTAATAAGTGAGGAAGAACAGGGCAATTTTTTTTTTTTGTTGAGGTTACTAAGTGGATAGCATGACCCATCCCAGGGCAGAGCTAAATAACACCAAACGACCTCACTAAGTGCTCACACTCTTACTGCCAATCCCTTAAAGCCCCAGTCACTGTCATTCCACTAGTCTAATCCCAACTCAGATAACCTCATTGTCTCTGGAATAGGACATAAACAGCTGTTTGAAAAAAGCTAATAAACTTCATTCCCTGAAAAGCTGAGACCAAATACTACAGTTTGACACACAAGGAAGTCTCCCCAATAAAACAGAAGCTAATTAAATCTTTAGTAGCTTGCTGTCTTGCTCATCAGTGAGAGCATCCTACTGACCTCCTGAGGTTGAAGACAATCAGTGGTCAAAGGACACTGTCTCCCTTCCATACACACTCCTGCCATGCCTGAGCTGCTCCAGGCTAAAATTGACAGACAGGCAGTAAGCTTAGAATGAACAGTCTTAGTCCAGCTTTCCCCGCTAATTCTACCAAGTTGATTAGGGCAACATGTGAAATCCAGTACAGTACCCCAACAGGACCCAAGAAGGTAAGCCGTTGTTCATGCACCTACCTCGCTCATCTGAAAAGCATTCCAGCAGTCATGACCCTACTTTGTTATAATGCTGCAATTAGCCATTATTATTGCATGCTATTTGTTGTTTAACTAATGCTACATGTTAACTGCAAGAGTGATTACATTTTATCTACCTTCAGATAGAAAAGTTTAATACTGCTTATTTTCTGTGAACTTCAGGTGTTATTTCTCAGTGCTTTTCTCACTTGTTTAAAAAAACCAAACTAGTCAAGAGCCTTTTTTAAGTTTAAGTTTAGTTGTAGTGGAACTTAACTTTGGGAATAATAGAACAGGAAACTAAGGTCCTATCAGATTTTGCTCCACCCAGATTTTGAAACCGAAGCTGGAGATTTCAAAAAGTTCACCTACTCCCCACTGAATCATCACAATAATAATCCTTCTACCAGATGTAACGAAGCTGTTTTCCCAAGCATGTGCATTTCTAAGGAAGGATGAAGTATCTAGATGTGTGCCATGTGCCACAGTCCAAATCTTATCTCAAAGGTAAGAAAAAATATAAAGCAAAAGCTGCTTATGTGTTCAGAAGCTAGCATGTTAGTATGAAAGAGCTTTGCAGGGAAGCAGTGAATACTTAGAGGTGGGGACTCTGGAGGAAGTGGACAGCTTTACTCATCAGCTGATTCAGTAGCTGAGTACTCCTCAGCTGGCCAGTTCAGCGGCAGGATCTTCAACACTGCAATGGCTTTTCAAACAGGAAAAGACCTTCAGAGAGCCCAATTAATGCTAGTATTTCCTTCTGGTTCCTATCTGAAGGAAAATGAAAATGTACACTGTAGAATTACAGTCAGAACAGCCTATTCACAACACAGCACTGTGCCTTCCACTCTGCATCCATTTCTCTACCTGAACGTATTAGCAGCACAGCTACTTCACATGTGGAAGCCCCCTCAGACCTACTAGAGTTACAGAATTCTTCAAGTATAGCAACACAGAAGGATTTGGGAATAGACTCAAAAAAAAAAAGAAGCCAGAAGACTTGGACACTCAAGGGACAGGAATCTGGCAACATCCCTTCTAGGTCATGAGTTCTGTGAGGGAAACATGAAGGAAGGCGTAGAGCTGACAGCACTACCCTTCTCTTCTCCACATAGATTTTAAGGCAACTTGAACAGCCCTAACTGATAGTCATGTTCTTTACTAAGGCAGCAAACAGCAAGTAGAGATAGTATTAATGCAGCTGATACCTACTTCTCTGAAAACAAGCTGGTTAGCTGAGGCATTGCTCAGAAGAAAGTACTCAAACTGAAGAAAACAAGCTGTAAGAATTATAGCGTGACTGGATTAAGCCACTTGACAAACTAGAACCATACCATTTTAGGACTAGACTTCAATAACTGCATCCTAAATATGAACAGAAAAGTTAAAGTCTACATTTACAGGTATTTAAGTCATAATGTGAAACCCAGAAACTTAGAGAAGTCACCATGAACACAAACCTTAAAACCATAGCTACTCAAGTACTGCTTTTCAGAACTCACTCTCAATTTAGATCAGTAACTCACAGATGTTTACTTTCAACACCTTGCCACTGAGGGTACACAGAAACTAAACTTGCCTACAATTAAAATAAAGTTTCTTAAGTCACTACTAAATAAGTCATGAAAGAGTAGTTCTTCACCTCCAACTGACCTAAACATTAAAACCGGGAAAATTAATAAGCAGGACTAGTTATAGATACTAACCTTAGTTATTAACTACATAGATTAAGCAGCCTGTTTTCAAAGTTTATAGTTTTGACTGATTAAAAGTCTAGGATATTTCTTCTTCTGTGCTCAAGCATGCATCACTGGAACCATAAGTCTGTCCCGTTTTTAAGGCTAGGCAGACTGGACCCTACACTTTTAGCATATCCAGGCACTGAAATGAATGGATAGGTGGTCTTGAACAACTGTTTGAGAAGCTCCAGTTAAACATGACTAGCCAAAATACATACACAGGTATCAACTGTCACCAGTTCTTTGCAAAGTGAGTTACTGTTTCAGACAAGCAATTATTGATTTCCTTAGATTGCCTTTAGGGTATAACAGGATAGATGTCTAGGTTACTTCTTTAGGTGCCGTATTAAACACATTTAATAATTCCATTACAGTGAGAAGCTATCACGCAGCATGCTGTCAACCGGGGAAAATTCAGTCTGAAATTAAGATTAAACTGCCAGTGTAGTCAGTCTGCAGAGCAATTCAGCTGATCACCCATTCGGGAAAAAGATTCCCTCTCTGAAGTCCAATTAATGGGAGCCACACTACAATAATGTGCCTGCAGACATCCAAGTTCAAGTGTGCAATCTGAAACCTGAACCCTGCCAAGTTAATTACAGCTGCAATTAACATGCATGGATCATCTAGGAAAGCTGAGCAAGTACTACAGCTCCATAGCACCTTTGCAAGTGGAGGCTTCTTCTAAACTAATTATCTCAGGTGTGGGATTAGGGCAGCCCCACCCTTTTCACAGCTATTGCACATACCCATGAACCTCAGTGCAGAGTCAGTAACCTGCATGAATTAGTAACAAAGGTAACTAAACTAGTGTGGGTTATACAGCAGCAATAAATCAGCAAGTGCTCTATCATTTGCACTCAGGGTGGTAATTAGGCAGCAGTAACAGCTTTAATTGCTGTAACTAGATCACTGCCCATACCCTGGTTTGCCCTATACTAACTTAGCAAGAAGTTAACCTAAGTTATAATAGTCTAGTTTCAGCGGTACTTTTTTTCAGAAAGCTCATTGCAGAACATACCGCAGAGGCTGTAAACTCTGAGAAGCTGACACTCTCCAATCTGGCTTAAGGTTTATTTTTTCTGCTTAAAGAAAAAACTCAAAAGGGAATAAAGCAGTAAGACATTTTTAGCACAAGCCTGAAAGTAATAATCGTAACTTACCCTGATAGATTAAGCAACAAGATGCATACACTCTAAGCAATAAATATACCAAAACCCAAATCTTTTATGAATCAAGTATTCTTTCCCCTCCTCCCCATAGACCATATCATACTTACTACTTAATAAGTTGTCTAACACATTCACATCCAGGTCTGTGTATGTTCTTTGCTGCTGTGCTACCAACTGACAAAAGTTCTGAGCAGCTTTTACTATGTCTGCTTTTCCATCTTCTGGGGACAGCACCTTCAATGTAGATTGGCAATTTAAAACTGAAAGTACAAAACACAGTTTAAAAGCAACAGAAATATAGTTGGTTTGAATATGCTTTAGCTATTCACAGGATATGATTAAAAGTCACTTGTAGATTACTTCATACATTATACAGCTAGTCAGATATACCTCATCCATCTCTTACAGAATTGGTAAGAATCTTCTGGATTTGCTGTATTACTAAAAAGCAAGTTTAAGGCAACTATTTTGAGGCGTCTTGTGAGAAGTGGTTTAATGTCAGTCTTGAAACAGAGTCTTCCAGGGAATTTGCAATGGTTCTTATGCTGTCAGACAAAGCAGTGAGAGGAAGGAGCCTAGACAGTAACCTGGAGGGTGGTAAGCAATGCAGAAAGACTTGCAGTTCAGGGAAAGGAAAAAAATTATCTAATCCCTACCCTAAAAGAGGAAGGTTTTTTAACAGCTACTGTGGACATTCATGTGACACGATGATTAAGCTGGGGCCGTCCCTGAAGACTATCACAGGATCTTTCAGCAGCACTTCGAAATTGATGCAAGAGTTACAATATTGATCTAAGATTGCTACAGAGAAGCTAGGAACCAGATAATAGTACCAGAATTCACCCATTATCCTGTAACTATGTCTGTGACTTAACAGGACATTTCACAACAATCTTATTGTCTACACTACTGTGAGGTAAAAGCCTTCTCACGCTGCATGACTTGCATCATTGTCAATTCTGATAATGTACTTAAGAGGTAAACTTACCAAGGAAGCTGAAGGCTACAGATAGTATACTAAACCCAGCTTGAAGTAACTGGTTTTAATATTAGCGTGTGGACACATTAGACTGATACAGAACTTACGACAGCTATAACTAGATACTTAAAAACAGCACTTCTTAAAACTGCAGAACCTGACTGCAAAGGACCACAGAATACAGTCAGGAGACTCATAAGAACACCAAAAAAACCTCAGTTAGCCTATCCAAAGTCACCACAGTAAAAATAATTGTTCCTTGATATTGTTTCGTTTGTCCTATGTTAAAGAATATTTCTCTAACAGTATTCTCAAATGTAAGACATGTCTTTTGGCTTCTCAAAAGTGAAAAAATTGCCGTTTATATTATAAACTGGACAGGTGTCAGCTTGTTCAGTTCCAAGTATGAAGCACCTGGTCTGACTGTGGAGCCTTCTTCGTATGAAAAATTCTAAAGAGAACAGAAAAAACTTCTGCTTTTCAGTTTCCAGTACAAAAGGTTCGTGAGACTTAAACGTACCCTTGCAGTTAGCAAGTCTGAGCAGTCTCTTCCAGTAGTTCATTTGGTCTGGACATGAATATCCTGATTGAGGTAGATGAAGTAGGTATGCTAGAGTTTAAGACATTAACAGCCTGTCTACCCTGTTTTCTGCTGGTTATTTCAACCTTCACAGGAATAGAGAGAAATAACGTGAAACTCAGATACTTCCATGTAAATACGAGCACCTTAGGCTAAGTTGGTTACAAGGCAAATTTATTCTACGACATTGGATTTCATACTAGAAAACCGGCACAAAGGATCTTACCATCCTATTAACTCTTGTAAGGGAAGCAAAACTCAGCCAACAGTATCTTAAACACAGCTAAATGTATTTGACCTTGTGTAGTTTTTTTTTCTTAAGTCTTTGAACTATGTAATATGATTATCTTAAAACATAATGGGTTTTCTACTATGAGACCTATTTAAATATGAGTTTTAAGAACACTAAGTATCAGCCTATCCCTCCAAGGCAAAGGCTTGCTTTAGTAAGCACATGCTTCTGATTTACTAGATTTTGAATAGACTTCAAGTGTTTGTGTTAGTCAGCATATCTAAATGAGTACTTACAGGAGATAGCGTTGAATAAGGAACATTAACTTTAAAACATGTTACTGTTTTCTACTTCTACTACATGCAAAGGCTGCTGTCACAAGGGTTTTTTATTATTTTGGGTTTTTTTTAAACTTTACATTGCTGGCATCATTATACATTGCCATGACAACCAGCAGTTTTGCTCATTCCCTTTTTCCTCCAAACTTTGAGGTGTAAGTTTGGAAAGATGGAAGTGCACGCATTGTTAACTTGACATCAGTCCCCTTACAGAAACTCCAGTGCTTTTTCAACTCTCTCAGCACACAAATTCATCTCACTGAAACAGTGGGGAGTTGAGCTACACCGATGCATTAAAGGGGTCATGGCACAACAGTCAGGCTAAAGATCAGACTACCCAGTCTATGGGAAGGAGAGGGCAACACTTGACTATTAGTTAAGAACAAAGCAGCACAATGAAAGTTTACTACTAGCCCAGGGAAGGTTGTGTGTGTTCTGATTATCAGTGCTTAATGAAGGAAAAGGTCACTGTACAGAGGAATGTGTTTAAGTAAAAGCAGAATTTGATTTATATACAGCTATTTAGTTGTACCAATCCCACCTCGCAATTCATCTTACCTTGATCAGCTTTGTCTTGATTTGCAAATTCCACGGTGTACTTGGAGCAATCTAGTCCAAAGAGTTCTTGCTGCTGTTTCAAGATTTCATCCATCAATCTTGAATTATTCCTCTTGAAAATACCTTTTAAAAAAAGGTTGCATTGTCAGCCAACTCCTATAAAGAGTGCTACAAAACAAATCTGACACTAAACAGGAAGAAAAGAATCAGGTAGTCAGTACTGGTTTCAAACTGGAGTTCACAAGTACGGCAAGAATCCAAAGCAAACACTATTGCACATGACTGATTTCAGTGACCTTGGAAAGACAGCTCGTGCTTTCATTCTTCTTTCACTCAGCCTGGTTTAAGTAGCAAGGTACAACTGTATAAGGGATAGTTTAAGACTTACTTCATTGCTCCTAGCATGCCTGCAATAGTTTGAGATAGCGGTGCCCCACGAGCACAGGACCACCAAGTCAAATTAACACCAAGTTTCTTTAATGCCCATGGTGCTGGAAATTTGCAGCTAAAGTCTGCTACCACTTAGTGACACACCATTAAGGCTGCAGGCTAACAAACCAAGTCACCACAAAGCAGGAGCCAGAAGACTAAATCTGCCTATAAGGCCACAGTAACTGTCCACTTTTGTGCCATAGATTTCCTAATAAGACGATTTCACAAGCTGTATATTCCAAGGAGTAAATACTTACATGTTTATGGCAGACATTTTAAGTGCAGGAGATTACAAAAGCTTGCTTAACTAAACATACTTGGGTTCCTGTTCTAAAAGAAGTTCTAGCTCGAGACACACAACACAACTATTTCTAATTAAAAGCCACAGTAAAAATTAAGTGTTACAGCTTAAATATTTGCAATGCAGAAGTGTGGCTAGGCATATTTACCTAGGAACTGATAATGCTTTTATCACACTCTATTCAGGGGTTGTTACTAAGAGCCTAAGTTTCATTCAGAAATCCTATATCAAGTACTTCCACTGACCAGTCTAAAAATGTCCACACAATAATCTTTCAAGAGACAATGAATTTGTATACAATTTTATGATCAGACTGGTGACTCATCACCTCAACCTGATTCTGGGATTAGAAACTGCTACAAACAGCAGTTTCCACAGCAGTAGTGGTCAAACAGTGTACAACCATTGGGTTAAGACCATAATACATTAGGAGTGAATTTGCATCATGAAGTGGTACAATGCATTTATTTAATACGCTAGTCTTTTAGCCCTAGCGAATCAGTATTTTTATACAGGTTTCATTAGAGGTTTTGAAGAATGGTAAAGCATCTGGTTTTCCTCCCATCCTGGATACTTCCTGCAAAAAAATAATTTATTTCATTCTACAAGCATAAGGGATGTTCGTAACCAATTCACATGTTGACACACATGCAATTCTCAGTAAAGCAGCAACCTCGATCAAAAAAGTGTTAGAATACTGTAAGTCTAAAGTTAAATTGTAAAACTTCATACACTAGTAAGCAGGAGCACACTCGTACATATTAAAAGTTGAGAGTGCTGCTTTGAATATGCTGTTTGATACAACTCTTCTTGGATAAGTCTGTTTTGTGCTGGAGTTTGCACTGATTGTCTTCCTTACACTGAAGGTCAGCAGCAGCGCAGCTATTGCAATTGCTAATCCCACACCATCTTCAAGTAAGATCTGTACAAGGTTACATTTGCCTCACCTCTAAGCGTCACTTCATTTCCATCCACTTTTCAAGATGAGGAAGAAAACCCCCTATGTTCAATATTCAGAAAAAGAGTTGGCATAATGAGGAAAGGCTCCCAATCTGGGAAATGGACAGCTGCTCTCTTCTTTCCTTTCCCTACCCAACACTAAAGATATAAATTCGTTTCTCATGAAAAGTGGTTGCCTATTCCTGTCAAAGACCAGAAGAATGGATTTAAGAATCTGCACTCCAGCTCTAAAGTAAATGAAGGTTTTGGGGATAGCAGGTAGGAAAGTAGACTAAGGTGCTTACTGCTCAGTAAAAAAAGGACGTCAGATAAAGGACTTGGTCCAGCTCTGAAGTTGAAGGTCCGTAATACATACAGTTGATACTGAAGACATGCTGGATGTGTTCTTGTGATTCTTCTGAAGATCACCAGCATTTCCCTTCTACTCTCCTCATTTATCTCTAGCTGTTCAAACCTGGGTCCTGTGTTGCTCTTGGATTAGCTATTTAACATAAACTGGAACATACCATAGTTGTACTTTACAGTTGTAGTATGTCTTTTTTGGAAAGACCTCCACACCTAAGTTACAACTGATCCACCAACCTTGACACACTTGCAGTTTTCCTCCAGAGAGGATCCTGAAGCACATCAGAACCTAATAAACATACAAGCTGACTGAAATCTTCATTTAAAACAATAGCATTTGGCAATTTTACTCCTTCAGTGTTTTGTCTCTCACTCAGTGCACCACAGACTTTATGAATGCACATGATGGCAAATACAGTCCTGCCAGAGGCAACGTACATAGGCAAAATTTACATTTGATTTTAAAAATTATTTTACATGGTAGTGGCTCAGACATACACTCCCTTCCCTTACAGTATCTCAAAAACCCATTTGTCTACAAGGTATTTTTTTTAAAAAACTACCTTGGATATATTTTCAAAGTTCTGGAAGATGCTGTTGATAATTTATACATGATAAATATAGTAAACAAGAGTTCATGAGTAGACCAACTCACTAACAGAGTTCAAGTGTTTCTAGGCAGCAAGACTTAAGCCCTAATTTAACACTACCCTCCAATTTTGTTCAGTTTTCCACAGAAGCTGAAAGCAAGTCCATAATGACTTTAACATTATAGAAAGCTAATGTTTGACAAGAGGTCTAAAATTTTAGCTGTTATTACAGCTGTTTGCTGTTAAGTGGGAAAAGTTTCAGCCCCACTACTGTTTCTAATAAGGAACACAAACATGGAATTGTCACTATTATTTCTCATTAGATACAAAAACCTGTTGTTTTTGAAAAGCAGAAACTGTTTTGTTCAGTCAGAACTCTGGGGTCTTTGTAAGCTGGTGCAAATGTGTATATTCCAGCAAATGAAGTGTTTTAAGAATTATGCACATTTAAGCACTACAATTCCCAAAGCAAGAGTAAAAAAAAAACACAAACCTGAAGTTTTATAACTACTGCAACTGTGTGAGCTGCTTCCAGGGTTAATTCTTGTTTTTACAGCACAAGCGGCAAACCTGCTGTTGATCACTACTCCCCATTAGACTGGAGGCAAACCAGAAGTGTTTTAGCTTCCTGCACTAGTCCTCCATTACACACGTCTTTTCCAGGGCACATGCCTTTTGCTCAGTTTTACAATAGTTACAAGCCATGTCCCTTTGCAATCACCTGTGGTGTTGCAGCATTTTAGGGTTAGAGACCAACAAATGTATTTTGTAATTGAGAGACTGAGTTCAGCAGAAGCAAGGCTCAAAACTGACAGGAACTGTGAACTGGAAGGGAACAACTAGCACAGAGAAACACCAGGTGGTATCAACCACTTGTTTGTCTAGCTAGACTACCACAGCCACCACCTGTTAACACCTTGGTAGCATCTCAAAGTTCAACATTCTCACTTGCCCTGCTTCTTAAAGCAGCAGAACCTGGTAAAACACAGAAGAGTCAGCTCTTCCTTACAAGGGAACACCTTAACCAAAGTTAAGCCTAGGAAAGAATGCATTTCCACAGCATTTTAGTTATTTGCTTTTTCCTCTCAACTCCCTTCCCATACCAACAAGGGAAAAGTTGTAAGGTAACAAGTCTGTTTTAAGCATCAAACTATTAATAGTTTGAGAAACGTCAAATCATAACCCACTTCAAATAATGTACATGCAAGAAACTGTTTTAACACCTGAACAACTTCTGCCTACATCCTCATGTTGGATCATGCTGGCTGCAGTTTAATGCAGGGAAGCAAGGTTTGCATCATTACACTGGACTTCACAGGACAGAGCGCTAGAAAAATGTGTTAGGCTTGTCTATTCCAGAAGTCTAGAAAAAATATAACTCAAGTTTGAAAGTGGCTGAGGTCAGTTAAGTTTCATCCACATTACAGCCACTTAAGCTAGCAAGCACTAACCAAACACGCCGAATTCAAGTTAGAACTTATGACCTTGTAGGTGACTATTCCTCCACATTTCTTTTTAGAGGGACATTCTGTACCAGGAGAAAGAGAGCTCAACAGCAATCAAGAGAAGAGATACTGCTTTCATATTACCCATACCTATATGGAGATTATCTTCTCTAGGTTAGCGATAGCCCTTTTAGTAAGTGTGATCTGAGGACCCCTGCCAGCTCAACACCAAAACACAATTGTTGGATTTGGAGTTTCACATGGGTGAAAACCCACAGCAGTTGCCATGTGGTACTGGAATCTCACAAAAAGCATTGCAGTGACACAAAACTAGAACATATTTATCTCCCCAAGTGAAGTGAAGGGAACACCCAGAAAGTGTTTTGGATTGATCAGATGTGCTGAACTACCGAGTCATTTGGAAGAGAGTAAAATCCTGTGTTTGGAGCTAGTGAAATAATTTCTTTTGCATACTGCAGTACTCAAGCCTTTCAAAGAATTTAAGAGAAAACTGGTCAAAGTAAAGCAGTTCACTGGAAAGCTAAACCCAGGATGAAGAAACCCAAGTTCTCAATACAGTCATACTATGAGCTTTAAAGAGCCTTCAACCTGAAGCATCCATTCAGGAGCCCAAAGTACTCAAATGGCAGGAATCAGCAAGCTCCCAAAAAGTACTCTAGACTTGTAACACTCAAGCAAGCTCTCTCGAGTGGCAAAGCAACTTTAACAGAAGAAAGTTAAAGTATGTAACACTGGTCAAAGGCTGGGGTGCCCCAGAAGATATCTAACTGCTATTACATAATTGCATAATCACTGCCTTCTGACTGCGCAAAAGCTGCCTTATTTCTCAGACATAAGGTCTTGACCAACACAGCTGGATTTCGATCAAGTAATAGGATTGGCAATACAGAAGTCCACAGAAGTAGAGTCTTGATCAGAAAACTAAAGTTTTAGTCAGTCTGGATTTAAAAACCAAGGTGCACATAGTAGCACTAAGTTTAAAACGGCTCAGTTCTGCTGCATATCAATGAAAACTGGGGCAATGAAAAGGGCCCCTAAACATCAGAGGCAGTAAAAGCATACCACCTTAGGCCTCCAAGCCTGCTGGGGTGGGTGGAAATCTCAGTTTTGAGCACTGCTACTCATAGCACCATATATTTAGAGTACAAGACTGGTACTTATATTATGGTCCTCTTGCACTCTGCAAAGACCTTTTTACCCATCTTCTGGCATAGTGATTTTCATGAATTCAGAGAAGACAGCCAAGTACCTGATCACATTCCTCAACTCTTACCCAATACCTTTGTAACATATTGGTTTCTGTAATTGCCCATGAGAATCAGCACAACTCCAGCCAAGCTGCCCTTAAGAGTCACTAGTGCAACACATTAGCGTCAGCTGGGATGCAGCTACTTATTTTGACACAAAAGAATACAGAAACAACCTTCTATTTAGTAATTTTGTTAAAAATATAGAAATTAATTGCTATAAACAAATACAGCTTATCTGGCACTTCTTTAAAGAACATCATGCTTCTCTCTCTTCCTATAGAGGGGGCAATTAAGGACACATTTTTAATTTGGGTCTTCTACAGGAAACTGACATAGTATTTCTTCCAGAAAACGGAACCATAGAAGACCACTCTTGTAATCAAAGTTTCCTGTTGCACTGAGAAGAACCTCAGTATTACAACACACACAATGAAGGAAAAGGAAACAAACTAAAGTACACACCACTACATCTAACACAGATTCACATCACTGGTCACTGTGTTTCCTTTGACACCACAGCCAGCATCAGTGGGGACAACATATCTTTGCTAAGTCAATAGTTGGCACAATTGTATGAATGCAGAACCTTGCTGAAGAAGCTCAGCAGACCGAAATTAAGTCTCACCACCTGAGAAGACAAAAACAAGTACACAGTGTAATTAAGGTTCACCCTCTGCTACTGATAAGAACAAGCTGTACCTGACTTCATTCCCCTTCACTACACTAGTGTTACTGCTGAGGGTTCCAGACATGACTATATTCAGAACCAGATTTAGCAACAACTACAACATCCTGCTTAACGACAAGTCTATCTGGAAATGCTGTACACTCAATCCAGACACCATAAGGAGCTTAGCACCAAAAGAAAGTCAACATATCTTCTATTACCAGAAGTAAGCATGTACTCAAGCTGTATGAATGACCACTTGCTTGCTCTCTGAAACCAGTCTAAAAGGCTCAGCTGACAAGATGCCGTGCAAAAAGCAGTTGTGACTGCTATCCCAGAAAACCCATTGAACACCCATGAAGAACATGCCCATGCAATGGCAGGCTACTCTCATCAAATCTGAAAGTTTGGCAAAAGCCACTGATTTAAAACATTTTAGTTACTCTGCATGAAGTCCTGCTTCTTCAGTTATGTTCCAAACAAACTGGAATTCTAGCTGGCAATTAAACCACCATATTCTGGTATCAAATAACTAAAAGAAGAATGAACTACTGAAGAGCGTCACATCTTTATACTAGGATCATAGCCATATTTTCAGATTTCAAAGGTATTAACAAAACCTCTTAACATGTAACTTTAGCATGAACATAATACATGGAACTAGCAGCAAATTATCTCCAAGATATATTTTTTCTGAACTGCTAACAAAAAGACAATTGTTCTGCAAGGTTATTTCAGCTATACTGCTCTTCGGAGGACATAACCTTGTCATTTCTGGTCATCATATTTCCAGTCCTGTAATAGTCTTATGTCTGACCGGATCTCAACACACATGCTGGAAAAGCAGAAGTAGCTTCTCCACAATGAAGGCATCGGACACTATAACAGCACTGGCTCCTCCCTGTCAGGCAGGACCTCAGCAGCAGTGGCTACCTACACACTGGCTGGTGCCTTCTCCTACCTCAGAGCTGAGCGGTTGCATGGTGAGCAATCTGAAAACCAAGAAACTCTCAGCTAGATCTGTTCCTCAAATCAGTTCTCATATATATAATTTGTGTGGCACAATGCAGGGATCTAAAAAGGAACTACACACACACACATAACATATTGGGCAACAGTGCAACAGCTTATTTGAGTTTTGACAGAAATTAGAGATCCCGTAAAATAAAACATCTCTCTTCAGGCTATAAGGGAAACTCTCACTCATGTTTGGCACTACCATTTGCTCTGCAGCATTTCACCTGGCTGAACACTTTCCGAATTGAGAGCAAAAATTACCAACATATAAACAGCTTTTCAGGAGGCGCTGACTGCTTTCTGTGTCCTTGACATGTTATGCAAATATTTTATTCCATTCCTTGACTTCCGAATGAGGAAGTAGTCTTCCACTGAAACACAAGATAACCAAGTTCCACAACAGCCCTGCACAGATGGCCAGTTTATACTGCTAAGTGACTGGTATTAAGCCTAGTTTCTTAAAAAAAAAAAATCTTAGAGAATTTAGCAAAAGTCAAGCCATTTCAGTCTTATACCACATACAAAGGACCAGACATGAAACAGAACTACTAATGGCAGTGGTTTTAAAAAAAAAATCAAAACCAACAAATGCCTATGCTCAGGGAAAGGCCTACATACCTCAGATGCTTTCACACACTTGACAACAGATTGCACCTACTTAGGTGGGACTCACTGCTGAGTTTTTCCTGAAAGAGCACTAGAAGGCTACTATTGCCGACTGTTCCTCTAACCTGGCATAAATCTACAGAGTTAACCTAACTTGCATGACATCTCTAGACAGCCATCAGAAGTGGCTCAAAACAAGAGTTAAACACTGCTCTCCTCCAGTCTCACCACTGACAGCAAGAGCATCAGGATCTTCAGCATGAAGCTTTCTCCTCCACAGAGGACAGAAACAGGACACAGTCCACCTCATGTATCGTTGGCCTTTCTGAGTTGACAGCTTGACTAGTCTCAGTTAGAGATCATCTCTCAACAGCTGGGTTGAAAGCTTCACTTAATATCTTGAATATGGCTGGTTTCATCTCCTCAGTAGGAAAAGGATAGGTATGAGGAAGACAGGTTTGTTCCATGATTGTTCCACAGAACATTAAATCCAAACTCTGAGCTTATCTTTAAGATACTCAGTGACGTGAAATCACTTATCTGTAAGAGCAAGAGTTCAACAGTCTTATACCTGAGACCCAATAATTAATATAATCACACAGCAGATATGAAGACACCAAAGTTTTCACAAGCACTGGTTCACAGTTAACTCAAACATCAAGTAGCGCCAGTTCTTATATCAAATGCAGACCACACACATAATTAAGTTTCACAATACAGGCAGCACACCGGACACACATGCTTACGTTTAAAAACCTTTCCACCCTGTCTCTTCACAGGAAATAGATGGCTACTCTCATTCATCTCTTTCTCGGAGTTCAGCCATAAACAGAGCTCGGAAGTGCTGGCAGCTTAAAGCCCTCCTCTGCCGACAGCCGGTCCCCTATACAGCCACGGCTCTCAGGTGCCAGCGGCCCCTGCCAGCCCGGGGGCGAGGCTCTGCCTAGAAAGGCCCCACCACCCTCCCCAGCCGTGAGCGGGCGGGACCGGCTCACGCCGGCACAGAGCCGGGGCAGGCGGGGCGCCCGGAGCACCGCCGACCCCACCGGCGCCCGGAGGGCCGCAGAGGCCGAGCGGCTCCGGGGCTGCCCGCAGCGGGGGAAGACCCCAAGCGGCAGGGGAAGGCCCCACGGCTCCCGGGGGGTGGGAGAGGGCAGAGGGCGCGGGGCCGCCCGGGCCGGCACTCGGGGCCCCCCCCGCGGTACCGGTACCGCCCCCACTCACCGTTGTGGTCGTAGACGCTGACGTAGGAGATGCCCACCGCCATGCACCACACCACCAGGCTGGCCATGTCAGCGTAGCTCGGCTCCTCCTCGGTCACCACCAGCCCCATGTGCACCGGCAGCTTCTGCAGGGCCCGCCCGTCCGAGCGCCACCGCTGCCGGCCCTGTGCCGCGCCCGCGGGCCGGGGCCGCCGCCGCCCCGCGCCCGCCCTGCGGAAGGCGAAGGCTCCGGCGGCGGGCGCCAGGAGGGCGCAGGAGGAGGCGGCGGCGGAGGCGGCGCGGCGGCGGAGCCATGCGCGGGGCCCGGCCCCGGCCCCGCCGCGCAGGCAGGCCAGCAGCGCGCGCTGCACGCAGAGCAGGGCGCGCAGCAGGGCGTGCAGCGCGCGCCACGCCAGCCCGCCCGCCCCGCTCATGGGGGGCGCGCGGCGCGGGGCGGCGCCGCCGCCAACCGACAGGAGCGCCCGGGGCAGCGGCGCGGGGCCCGCGGGGGAAGAGGGGGGAGTCGGTGGGTGCCTCAGCCGCAGCGCGCCGCGTGCCTCCCCGCCGCCGCCATCCCCTCACTGAGTCCGCGTCCCCCGCCCGGCAACTACCGCCAGCGCGGCCATCTTCCTGCCGCCCCGCCTGATCTTTCACCTCTCACCCCGCCACATGCCAGGCGCCCGTTGGCCGCCAAGCGGGATGCCGTCACTTCCGTCCGCGGAGAGCGAATGACGTGGCTGTGAGGGAAGGGGTAGGGCGGGGCGAGGAGGGGACGGGATGGGAGGGGTGGGGAGGCTGGGCGCGGGGCCTGCGGGGGCGGGGCCAGGAAGGGAGGGGAGGCTGGCCGCGGGCGGGGCCTGGGCCGGGGCCGCGCTCCCTGGCGGCCATTTCGGGCGGCGCCGTCGCTTCGGGCCGGGAGGCGGGGTTAGAGCCTGCCCCCGCTCCGCCAGTCCGTGCTTGGCCTAGAGTCCCCCCAGCCCCTCACCCCGGGCCGGTTCGCGAGGCTGCGCCGCCCCCCAGCTGTCCCGGGGCTCCCGCCCCCCCGCCTCGCGCCCCCTGGCGCCCCCAGTCCCGCCCCGGCGTTTGGAGCAGGGGTGGGGGACACACACACCCCGGTCGCCGCCGGTGCCTGTGGTAGCGGGCGGGTCCCCCCCCTCACGGCGCGCTGCCAACACCGCACGGGGCCGGGGCCGGGGCCGGGGCCGGGACGGGGGCGCCCGCCCTGCGCCCGGGGCTCCCACAAACCTGCGGTGCAAGTCCCACGGCGGGCAAAAGGCAGAGCCGGAGCTGACAAGGCAGCCCTGCGCCGTCGGGCGTGGGCGGGCCGAAACGGCACGGGGAAGCGCTTAAAAGTGCTCCGTTAAAAGAATCGGCCAATATAAAACGGAATGAAAAATACTGTAGCATGAAAATATTTTTCTTGCTCAGAAAATAACCACTTCCCAGGCTTCTAACAGAGACCAACATCAGCCAACAAAAGGAACACACTCAAACTGCAAGGAAGGCTTCAGCTGCTCCATAAATACCTAAATCTTTAGCTACCAAAAATTCGAGTGACTGATGATGTGTTAAAAAGTTTAAAGAGAAATGAACTTGCATCTTTCTGTTCCAGTTGTAGAGCTTAATGTGCTGGGTGCCCAAGAAACCCAAGCGTCAATTGCATTTGCGTAGGCGACAAACCCAAATAGCTGCACTCTGACACCTGACAAAACAGCCTCTGTGCGTGTGAGTGATTGCTCTGTTATTGAATGCCAGCAGAAGATAAAGAATAATATAACTGTTTGCTTTGAAAAGTAATTTGCTGGTGTTATTCCTCCTCAGTTATCAGCTGAGATTTATGAACTGCCAGGAAACCCCTTAGATTACACTTAGTAAGTCCCTGGGTTTAGTGGTCTCAGTAATCCAATTTTGTTTAGTATTCAAGCACTTTGGGAACTGCTTGATAAAATCTGTATGCGCATCAGAGTTGATGCATACACCATTAAGTCCCTTCTTTGCATGCAAAAGTCTGGAAGGTTCTTGCTAGTGAACGCTTGTGTCGTGTACTCCCACGTGAAGTACACCTGACCCAAAAGCAGACACACAGCATCTTGAGCTATATAGTGGTCAATGAGCTATTCAGCTACCAAAACAAAAGCTTCCAAAAACTTTGTCTCACTTGGTCTTGCCCTAGTGTTTGCCAGAGGTAGAGATCTATTTCCTGAGAATCTCCCTCCTCCTGTTTACAACAATAGAACTGGGACAAATTTACCTCAGTTTTTTTATTCCTCACTATTAATTAACTTTGGAACTAGTATAAAAAATCATTAACCATGAATCTCATGATTCTTCTGTTTGTTGCATTTGCAGCGATGAAGATGAGCCTTCTGTGTTTTGCCTGGAGCTCAGCTAATTTAGTCTAATGTAATTTAAAGTAGTCTAAAATACAAAAAAAAAGGGGGGGGGGCAAACATTTCAGGAAAACTGAAATTCATTTCTCAAAAGCAAGAATCTCTGAACAATCCTGAGAAATTGCCTGCATCAGTGTAATTCTCCACCTCGAACTGCAGACCTGTGAGTTTAAATGTGTTGAATGCCAGACTCATAGTAATAATATCTTGTGGCGTTGCAGGATTTTATTCATGGTTTTTTTATGCAACTATAAAGAACGGTCTACTATAAAAAGGTCCATACAGAGTGACAGGATGCTTTTCTAGGAGATCGTAATTGTATTCTTACTTCCCTCAAACTACACAGTACTAATGGCATAGAAAAACTATTTTTACAGTTTTCACTTTACAATGGCATCCTTTCTACAGGCCTTCTGTCACCAGCTATTAAGTTTTATAGTACAAATTAAAGAGAAAAAGCTAATGGCAGACCAGCAGGCTGGTTGTCAGTAGGGATGCTGGTAGTAGAGGGCAGCTCTGGACAACTTTAAGGTTCACTGTAGATTAACTGTGGGGCTAATCTAATTCATAATCATAGTAATCATCATCTGTGTTTACTCCAACACTAGAGGCCTCATTGGGTTTCATTTTCTTTCTGTCCTCTTTGCCCCTTTCCATGGAAGACAGATTATCTTCACACTGCTGCAGAATCTTTTTGGAAGACATCCAACTTTCTCCTCGGCTTTCTGCTGGCGCCGCGCACTGTCCTCCCCTGACATCCGTCCCTTTGGCCACCAGCGCTCTTCTGGTTCGGAGAAGGTCACAGGTGCAGTTCCAAGGGTTTCCATCTAAATACAGGTGACGGAGACGAGGTAAATACTCTAAGATTTTGCGATCCAAGGCAGATATCTTGTTGTTCCGTAAATTTAGAACCTGAAGCTGTTTCAAGTCCTTCAGCTCTTGTTCTCCAATGTCCTCTATGTCATTTCCCTTTAGATCCAATCTAGCAAGAGTGTCTGGAAGTCTGAATAAAAATAAAACAACATAAATATGTTATCTTCATCACATTGATTCTGTAAGTGGTATTCGGTGGCACGTATTTGCCCAGGCACATCTGACATATTAAATAAAACTATCACTAACAAAATGCAATTTTGTGCGAAAAAGATGTGATCCTGAAATTTTAATGTAAATTTTTTTTAAGTTATAGGAATACTGTCTATGCACACTTGAACTGTTTTCCTGAATTATTGCAGTTCTGACCTGCACTGACTGTGTTTCTGCAACTGAACTAAACAACAATTTTAGTCCTACTGTACTAAGAAGAAAGTTGTATGTTCAACTGAATGTCAAGCTTAAAAATGCATTTTGTGCTCTTTAATGCCGTAAGTATGCCAATGACCAAATTACAGCAGCATTAAAGACCAAAAGTTTAGGGAAGCATGGCAATACCGTTCCTTCAAGTACTTCTTGAACTCCTATCACCTCTCTGGGCAACTTGTTCCAGTGTTTCACCACTCAAGTCAAGTGGATTATTTTCTTCTCAGGAAAAAAAACCCAAAAGAATCTTCCTTTCTCCTCGTTCCTGCCAAAGAATTGCTGAGATCCATTAACTGTGGCACATTAATTGTATTTTTTAGCCTTTGACATTGGTGACTGAGTTCTCAGATAACTGTCAGAAATAATACTTTTGTTTCTGTATATCCATGTGTACCTGCTGATCAGCAATTAACTTAAGAACATAAATGTTACATCTTGTCATTTTTTCCCCTCTTCTGTTTACAGCTTCCGCTTGAAATCTATATTCATTGCTGAGTTGAAAATGAAAGTCCCCAATATCCCTTAAAAGCTGTACTGTTTAAAGGCTAATAGAGAACTCCCTCCTGTTAATTCTCTTATTAATTCTACAAAGGTTGTAAAATAAGATGGATTAGACAATACTAAATTAACTAGAAAGCATTAAACATTCCTGTCAAGCTAGACTGAAATCAAATATTTATACATCACTGAATCACTTTCTGATTATAAAGCTGCTGCCAAATAGATTCAAATGCTAAAGGACCTGATGCTAAACGAATGGAAATTTTACTGCATTATTTATTTGGGCTAGTTAAACCTGCCCACAAGCCATAAAACCAAAATTTAATAGTGCAGTTGTGTTAAAGAAGTTGATGTTAATGGAATTACTTTGCTATTTTTATGTCATCTTATTGTACAGCTTTCTGAAATAATAAAATTGCCACTTTATATCAGACCTGCCTCCATTTGGCTTAATATGCTGTCTCTGATAATGGCCAGGTCCAACACTCAGATGAATGCGAGAGAACCTGTAAGCAGGGCATTAATGAGCACAGAGCCCAAGGGATGTTTCATCTGTGCTCCTTTCACTGGAATTTTGCTTATAGCCTGAAGCCGGAGAGCTTATATGCATTCCAAACACTTTGTAATGTGTGAATTTAATGAAGTTGGGAATGCTAATATCCACTGAAAAAGCACATTCTTTTTGACCAGACTCAGCTCCTGAAATCTTGATATTTTAACAATAATAAACTCAGTGTGGGTTGGTAGAAACATCAGCTTTAAAATTGCTGTCTTTCCTTTTTATTGAACGCTCTATTAATTTTGTGTTATGGGAGAAGTTAAAGCTAAGCAGCAGTATAACTTCTTTGTAATCATTCTGTTACATTCTGCTAGCAGGTTCCTCTTATTCGTGTGCTAATTAAACAAAGTAGCCTCCCTGGCAGGGAGAGATGTGAAGTGAGTAGATTCACTGGGGGCCGCAGATGTAATGAAAACAGCTCTACTTCTATGATGAGACTGCTTACAAGAGTGGAAATTAGTGCCAGTTATGGCAGCGTGTTTATGGTATGGATAGACTTCTGCCATGACTGGGTCTGAATGCAATTTTTTTTCCAGTTTGTTCCTCATTCTCATAACGTAAGGAAGGAGAGATGACACCTGGGAACCAGCTGTCCTCAGATTCACTTGCCTCAGCGGAATAGAAATGAGGAGATTCTGTTCCAGTGCCAGATTCGAAAGCTGAGCACACTGCTGAAGAGCTCCTGCCTCAAACATGCTAACGGCATTGTTGTCAAGAAACAGGTGCTTGAGGTCTTGTAGTCCTTGGAAGTCCTGCGCTGTCACCCTTTGAATCAGGTTATTGCTACAGTCGAGCTTCTGCAACCTGCTGGGCAGCCTGAGTGGCATAGCATGGAGCTGGTTCTTAGAGAGCTCCAGTGTTATTAAGTTAGGAAGAAGCTGGGCACCGTCTATTGATGTTAGCTGATTTTCTGACAAGAAGAACTCAGACAGGTTTTCTAGGTGTTTCATGTCTCGAGGTCTTATTGTTTTGAGTTGGTTTTTCTCTAATTTTAGTGACAGCAGGGATTTAGGTAGGTCAAGAGGCACTTTTGTCAGAAAGTTGCCACTTAAACTGAGAAACTGTAGGTTGTGGAAAGATGCAAAGAAGTTGGTTGGCAACGAGTTCAGTTTATTATCAGCCATGCTCAGATACTTCAGCCTAGGAAGCTTCAGTGGTGCAGACACAGATTCCATGTTGTTGCCATCCAGAATCAGACTTTGTAAATTGCAAAGGGAAGAAAATGCACTCGGAGGCAGAGTTGCGATCAGGTTGTTCCGAATATCAAGCACCCTTAGTTTCATCAAGCCTTCAAAATCAGACGCATGCAGAGCGTTGATGGAGTTATCAGCAAGTTTTAAAATTTCAAGGCCAGATGGGAGGAAGGTGGGTATCTGCGTTAGCTGATTTTTATAGAGTTCCAGGGACTTCAAGGTGCTCAGAGCTTTGAAAGTGTTGTTTTCTACTGATTCTGTGCCACTGCATGACAGAACCAGCTCTTCGAGGGCTGACATCCTCCTGAAGTCAGTAATCTTAAAGAGAAAAAAATAATTCATGTGATAGTACACCATCTATTTATGGATCTCCTCACTAGTTACTTCTTCTGGATGCTTGGACAATCGCTAGTATATATTAAAAATTTATACATTTAGAATGAGAAGCTAAGAGAAATGGCAGCAATAAAGGTGTTACTATAGGTTCCTGCCATTTGCTGGTATTTACTTACATTTCTATAATTTTATTGTTTAAGGCCATACTGTGTCTGTTTTTGAGCAAACACACATATTTGAATAAGGAATATTTCTTTTATTTCTGCCAGGTGGGTAGCCTATGTAAAGTGGAGAGCTAATATCACCAGTGGTAGAACTCTCTGCAGAGAGTAGGTGGCTGTTAATGTTCACTGCGCTCAGCTGAGCTTGCTGGGGCGGTTTTGAGTTCATCACACAGCTGTTCCCATGTATCAGCAGTATTGTCACTGCAGCATGTATTCCCCAGAGGAAGGACACATGGATATCATCACCTTTCCCTACTCTAAAGTTTTGGCAGGAAACTGAAATCTGACGCTTGCATTTCTTCTCTCCCCCCACTATCTCTCCTTTTTTTTAAAGTAAAAACCTCACATATTAAGATGACCAAACCAAAAGCATCAGATCAGCTTGGTCTGAAAATCACCTCTGTGGAACAGATTGCCTTTGCAGGAGCTTAGTTTTTGTTAGTTGGTAATAAACAGATGCTTTGCAGTGGCAAATGGAATTTAGCTGTTGACTGTGACTATAATATACAGAGGCATACTAATTGTTTCATTATTTTTCTGCTCTATTGGAACCTGCTTGTTTACAAAGCTTGCCATCTTGTGTCTCAAGTTAAGAAGCAAACTTAAGTGAATCTGGCAGTTTCCTCCAAGGTGAGATATCAGGAAGCATGTGATGAGGGTGAACCTGGGAGTCTCCGAGCACATAGTAGTTTTCTGAAATTGTCAGAGATGCTGCCCACTGACCTAGGTACTTGATTTTTTAAAATTCCTTTATATGGGAATCACAGAAAATTCAGAGCAAGATGAGCAAAGTGTTCTGCATGTGAGAGGTGGAAAGGAGTGTCCTAATCTATTTTCCCTTCCCATGTCCAACAAACATCTCACTAGAGGTCTCAGGAGTACCGCATCAGTAAGAGATGTTAAATTAACTCTATAGCCTTTGTGCTGTTTCCCCCAGGGCTTAGTAGCTACCAGCACGTTTTACTCTGATTGAGAGAAGCTATAAAGCATGTTCTACAGCATAACACCTCATCCCAGTCAGGAACCTACACGGAAGGCAGCGCCTGTCCTTTTGCAGCACAGGTACTGGGTAGTAATTTTGTCCCATGATCCTGATTGAACACATTTGGCTATCATACTTGTGTATGTGAAATCAGCTCATAAAGGTGACTGTTAAATGATTCCTTCCAGCTTCATTTATCCAACTCTTGCATGTTTTGGGGTTGTATCTCTCTACCATAGCTACAAACTCTGCATTTTAACTTCTGGTGAAATTAGAGCCCACAGAGCTGTGAAAGAGGAGTCAGATTTCATTTTGCTTTGGTCTCCTTAGTTGTCACTACCTTCTGATTACATTTATTCTGTCTTGTAAAGTTCTTTCCAAGCATTTCAAGACTTGATGCAGTTAGTGAGAAAGTAGAGATATGGAACCTCTATTGATACAGGTTTCTCCATCAATTACATTTAAGTTTAATGGGGGAATGTACTTCCATTAAAAAAAATAAAAATATCCAACCTTATATTCTCAACAGCAAATATCGAAGTTGTCCATTTTCTATTTTTTCTAGAAATGCAGTTTTTAAATATATAAATACATATATTGCTATATAGCAATTACAGAATTTCATGTCCGCTTTTGATTAGGAGATTAGGGATTTTGATTAGGAGGCTAATCTTGCAAAGCTTTGTCATGAGAAGTCCCATAGGAATGCACTGCATTGCTCAAGAGCAGAAAAGCATAGTCATATGTAAGTGATAAAACAGTCTTAAGGAAATTAAAACACATGAGAACCTTCATAAGTTCAATACGTTTTCTCCTATAAGTTCAAAAGCAATATTTCCTTCTTTTCCTCAGTTGATTGCTGCATGTCTCTAAGAGGCTTAATTTTCATCTTAAGTGACAGAGAGCTACGTGAAGGTCAAGGTACAGACATTCATTCTGCAATGATGCTAGGCTTCTTAATGCGGATCATTATAAATTCTGTTTTCCACCTACTTGGTATGTTTTGCTGGGCTTTGCAACTGTGCTGTTTTGAGACTTATCCATGCTGTTACAAACCACCTAGTCCTTCTAATATGAATCAAGACATATTTGAAAGCCTATCAGCTCTCTTTTTGCTATAAAGTGATGTTTTATTCTCTAACTGGACTGTCTGTAAAGTGATACCAATATAGTTTTACATTTTAAAAAGTAGATCTCCTGAAAATGGATCTAATATATGGTGGTTTTAATAGAAACTTTTTAACCATTTTGTCATTTTATAATGACTGTTTTTTTCTTGTAGAATTTTTGTGAACTAGGGTTTTTTATAAGTAGTTTCTTAAACCAGTCCCCTATTGTGGGGGCCAGATAAACCATTTTCTTTTAGCACATAAAACCCCACATATTAATATAGTTAGAAATAAACCAAATCTTAAAGTGAGAGTAAACAGGTTATAGTTGGTCTCCAAAGCAAGGAGGAGGCAGAAATTACTGACAAAAAAAGATGCTAAAAATAATCTAGTTTTGTTATTCTGAAGTCTGTTTATAACAAACCCCAGTTTGTAAAAATACCAAAAGCAAAAATCCCAGCCAGTGTTTTCAATGATGATCAACCCTGTCAGAACAACTACAAAGCTGATCTGGGTAAAAAAGATGTATGTTTTTTCTTGGTTTTCTTCAAAACATTTTTTGTTTTGTGTATTTAGCAGACAAACATATCTTCTTTTTAATTTCTTTACAATTTTAATAATAAGCTGTGCAAAGCAATGTTCAAAAGAAATTGGTGCTCATTTTGAAACAGTATTTGTTCATTCTTCTGAGGCAGCTAATTCCCAAAACATAGTATATGTGAATGCTTACATATAAAAGTGTCTTGGAGGTCAGCTGTGGAAAGTCTAGGCTTCCATTCAACTTCTTTTTGAAAATACATTATTTTCTCTAAGATTGGGTAAAAGAAGGAATTTAAAAAATAAACCTCAAAAAACCCTATAGAGTTCTCATAGCGCTTCCAGACATGTACTTTATGAGCAGAAATCAAAACCTGTTTCTATAAGCACTATGATATGTGCCAATAGAATTGCTCAGCTGTGTAAAATTAAGCATATGTATTTATGATATCAAGACCTCAGAAGCATAATTTGTTGCATAGAAAGGAAAGTGAAAAATATATTCACAGACCCAGCCTAATCTTAAGGAAAGGATCTACATAACCACAGGCCAATAGCATGAAAGGACTGACTTCCTTTCAGTGCAAAGTCAATAGCAGAAGTAAGGCATACTGGTTGCTCAGCTGCATTAATACATAAAGCAAAAGACTCTCTCTTTGGATGGTTTCATGCACCATTTGTTCTGAACAGTCATAAAACATCTATTCTACTACTCTGTTGACTTGTATCCAACATTTAAATCCTTTCTAACACTCGTCTTTTGCTCTAGTCAGAACCTAAGGCCACTTCACTAGTATCTGAGGAGTAGCTGACAGGTATGGGCAACAAGCCTAAGAAAGGAAAAATGGCTCATCTTCCTTATCTTGGAAAGACAATAATTGGGGCTTTTTTTCACAGGAAATGTATTTCTTAATAAAGGACTCATTTGACAGATCTTTCATTTAACTAAAGCACATCACTATTGCTAAATCACACCAATGAACTTCGACTCCTGGAGGTATGGGAGTGAAGACAAGAAAACCAGAGATATTATTAGTGGCTAAAAAAGAAGTTATCTCTTTCTCATAGTTAAATTGTAAAATTACTATTTCTCAGTGGGCAACAGGTATCTCAGATGCTGCTCCAAGCTGTCTTCTAGTCTATTTCATTCAATCTTGAGAGAAAAATCAAAAATGTTAAAGTTATATTATTTGTAAGAGGACAAGGATACTTAAGAGAAAATGTGTCTCTTCTGAATCAAATATTTCTTATTATTTGTAGTAAATTGATGAACAGCAAGCATGTGTAATACAGGGGGTTGTATTTCCCTTGTGACTATAGAAATTGAATTTATTAAATAAGTATACTTCAGGGTTGGAAATAGAGAAGCACTGTTCGAGAGTGCAGTGAAAAATGGGCATAAACTGATCATGCCTTAAATAATGTGATCCACTGATGCCTCAAGAAACCCAGAATAAACTTTTTTAATACCACAAAGAGCTGGCAGCTTCAGTTAGAAGTTGCTATTGTTTATATGGGTTAATGGATAGGCCTAGCATTGCTCTTAGAAACATCTCACATTCTGCCTTAGACTCTAACTTATTCCCTCAGCCCTTTCTAATAGCAGTTGTACCTGACGCTTGCAACTCAAGAGGGGGAGAAGGACTTCAGTTTCATTCATTAAGGGAATGATCCTAGCTACATAAAACCTTTCCATTTACTGTGAAAAAGTATTATATTTTATCAAAAGTAGCAAAAGCTTTTAAGAAGTTAAAAATTTACTCTGGAAATCAATGGTTATTTGACCGTATAAAAAACAAGTGGACATTTGGGTCCTCGTCGTAAATAACTGGTTTTTGACTTGCATACAAAATATCATTGTGGCAGCATGAACTGGTGCTCAGAGACTGCGGGATAATGAAAACGTTATAAGAATATATTTACATATACTTAAGAAGTAAAGTAAAAATAAAACCAGATCTGACAGCATTTCATCAGTTTTTAGAACATGGAATAAGATTCTCCCATCACTTGCAAGCCACCACCATCTGGGAAGCACAGCTTTCGGTTACAGTGCACTACAGAAAGTATTTTTACTGGATTTTTTCCTACCTGGAGTTGTTTAATTTTGCTGTGACTGATGTAGAGTCTCCTGGTGGTAAAAGGAATCTCTCTGGGGATCTCCATAGCTCTGTAGCATTGCACTGACTGGGCAGGGTCACAGCTGCATCTTCTTGGGCAAGTGGTACTTAGACCACTGTGAAAAGAAAAGGAGACAACCAAAAGGTAAGATAAATACATCTTCCAAAACAGGAGCTCTGAAATTGTCTCGGCAACATACAGCTTGAATTAAGCACTAAAGTCCTTTTATACCATGAAATCTGATAAAAGGATATTATGACTGTGTATTTTATCCCACTGAAAAAACAGCAAAAACAATACCGTAATTTGCCTGGGTTAAAATGTTGGCAGGCATTACAAAGAGCGAGAAACTTAAACAGTGATAAGGTGCCTTTGCATTTGTAGGTATGCGAAATTAGTGTTATTTATTACCTGACATCTAATCTGCAAACATCCATATTATCTCCAGTTTCCTAGTTTTGTTAAATGTGACACCACAGAATTAGTGGAGAAAAGATAAAGAGCTGTTTTATAGTAGGGCTGTAAAACCTTTGTATCTTCTGTGACCCAGTATTAGAAACAGTAAAAACACAACTACAGCCAATACCGAAGCTTTTTCACTCTTCCTTCTGCATTATTCAGACCCCAAAAAACCCCTAAAACTCAGGCAGCTGTAGTTTTAAAGCTAAAACATTCTATTCACTTTCTGAAAACCTGTAGTTCAGCTGAGTGCTGTTGGTTGGGACACATTTTTTTAAAGACTGGACAAAAATCTAAGTTACCTGTGTTTGTGTAATACCTCTAAATCAAAGTTTAATTATTGTTGCATTTGAAAATTACAAACGTGAAATGCCTGAGAGCATTTAGTATAAATCAAGTGGTAGATGATCAATAAGACCTATTTACCCCATGACAGCTGGGGAACAGAAAGGTTCCCTTCACAGTTCTGTCTCTACTTATTAGTGTTTCTCTCACGTACCTACTAGATGTGCCAGCTAGAGATGTAAAGTTTTGAAAGGCTTACAGCATGTGATTATTTCACAAACTTTTAATGCATTGGTTTTTTTCATTTGTACTCAGCAATTTACAAGGTACAAAGCAGCGCACTTAGGAAACCTTTGCATCTTATCACACTGATCTCCTTTGCACTGTTACCTGCTTCCTTCCATCCTCTCTGTCATATCTTCAGTAATAGCTAATCTTATTCCTTGAATGCAGAACTAGGCCAGTTATTTTTCCAAGCAGAAGATGATGTCAAGTTGATCTGACAAATGGATAACTGAACTGGGGACTATCCTCGATGGGAATGCCTCTTGGGTGCAGCTGGGCTTACACTGGACAGCTGCCATATTCCCTCCCAGAGACCCTTCTGTCTCCTTAATCCCCTACACTATAAGTACAGAACTGCAACCCAGCACCTGCTAAACTAAGCAGCAAGAGAAGAAACCTTTTCCCAAAACAGCCTGTCAAATTGGCATGTTGAACAAGCTCTGCAGAAAAATCCTGCCTGGCTTATACCATAGTGATCAACTGAGCAAAAATGGGTGGGTGAGCAGGATTAGCAATGGTGCTTTAAAAAAATACTTTTAACATATCTTGACCTGAGGTTTGGTACCTGGTTTGTGCTTTTGCTTTTATTTTTCCTAATAGAGACAAAGTACCCAGACAAAAGTGTAAAACCTTCCTGCATACTGACAGCTACTTGTGCTATGTTTTAGCATGCCCTGGAATAAGTCTTTGATCCTGTTTTTCCACTGACTTGAGTCTAAATGCTGATGTTACTAAGACAATAACATGCAGGATCTTATGTAGGGATTTGTGTTCCTCAAAAATGTCATTAAAAAGCAAATGCTTTTTCATCAAGGAGGGTCAAAAGACATGCAGATCAAACCCTACAGTTTCCAGTTTAGAGCTCTAGAGTACTGCAGAGTCAGCCTGAGAAACCCTTCAAATAAGAACCATATATTGCATCCTTCCTGGTTTTGTAAACAATATGTCATGCAGCTGATGTTAGAATTCACAGCTGTGGTTACAAGGTAACACCACATTAAGGTGCAATATTCTTGGCTCTTCGCAATTTTGAGTAATATCTATATGCTTGGTCTTTTCAAACTAATGAGAGACCTTATGGCTTTATTAGTTCATTTATGTGATATTAACAACAATGATTTATTCAAGAATTATATTATGTATCCATTAATTTATGATATATGCCTGCATTCAGCAGCTAGATATTTTAAAGTGATAACTGTGAAAGATGATCCTATAGAATCTGTTCTGTACAAATTCTGACACAAATCCACCAGAGCTGATACCTTTGCTTTTGCACAAAACTGTGACCTGTAGGTTTTTAATTGATTCTAGGAGACCTGATGGCAACAGATATATGACAAATATATACAATAAATATATCAGTTAGTCTAATAAAAGTAATATGTTTTTGTACAAGCTTTGTCTCATGCAAGATTTCAGCACCTACAGTACTGGTGTTTGGGTCTTTCTTCAGAAAAGTCAGAGGTTTGACAGAAGCACACATAATGTGTGTCAAGACATAATTTTTTAACGTAGGATTACATTTAGAAAATCACAAAAAGTAAGATGAAATTAAAATTAGAAGAATGGATCTGCAAAACTCTAGTTATGGAGCATTTAGAAACGTCTGAGTTAAGACAGCCCATAGAACTGAAGGTGGATCCCTTGTGATGTACATGATGGCACAGACCATGCAAGGGAAGGTGCAGACTTATCACAAAATAATGGAGAGGCTGAGCTTTTACTTCCAGGGTGTCCCTTGTCTATGGAAAGGACAAACTGCAGGAAAAGACCAACTTAGGGCTTGCAGAGGGCATGGGTAGGAGCTTGGTCCCTGAGGGATGTCACAAGCATCCTAGTTTGGCAACTAGGAGCCGCGAAGTGATGGTGTATGCTCTAAAGAATCCTTGGCATATTTAGCTGCCATATGCTATCAAGTGCCTGCCACTCAGTATGTGTGAATTCATAATTATTTTTTGCTGACGGTTTTTAACTGGGATTTGGACCAGTTTTTCTCAGGGACAACAAATGGCATTTGTCTGCTGCAAAGGTTACCTCCGATCAAGCACTTCTTTCCAGAGTGGATCGGGCTGCTAAGGGAAACAATCATAAAATTGTTCTTAAAAACACTATGCCTCCCTTATTAATCTATTGAATAATCTGAACTGCTTTACAGAAATGTTTCTTAAATAAAGAGCCTCAGAGGGTTACACTGAATCAGGAATATCAACCTAGGTGTATTCTAGGCCAATGAATGATATCTAATTAATATAAGGATTATAAATATATCAAAAGTGATTTTGTGTTTTATTCCTACAAAATAAAATTGCAAGTAGAGTTTCACAAAAACAGAGGCCTATCTGAAAATGATGTCTCAATCTTCTCTATAAGCCAAGAATTTTTTTGAAATATTTTTTATCCACTTTTATAGTATGTGGACTCCAGGAAAGGTCATCTTCATACACTGGAAACAGTTGCTGTATGATTTAAAGCAGATTTTTCCTCTGCACAATTAGTAAGCTAGGTTTCCTTTTCTTCCTCCACCCTGGCTACATAGAAGAGATGAAAGTGATAACCCCTTAGGAATTTCTCACATCTCGCCTGTCTGTGGCACTTTTGCATTCCAGAGGAACTAGCACAGTGAAACCTGCTGAAAAGGAACGAAACTTTTTAAAATAAGAATTCACATATTGAGGAATTCTAGTCATTGCCAGTTTTACGATAGTGCTGAGGGATGCCAGCCAAGATGAGATGCATCTGGGGCAGGCACCCCACAAACATCAAATAGGCAGCACCCACACGGAGGAGGTCAGTTTAAATAATTTCATACACATATGCTACTAATGCTGCTGTAATTGGCCTTGAAAGTATTGTTGCTAATGGTCTCCGCTTGATGGAGAACTGTTATTCATTAATAACTGGACCACCAAGAGCAGTGCCCATGAAACCATGGATTATGGTATGGTATGGTGACAGTTTTCTAGCAATGATGTTCTGAGTTAGTCCCAAAAGGAATGAAGAAGGGGAAATAAAGAAGGCAGATATGATGGCTGAATCCATTCTTAACCTGGAATTTGAACACACGGGTCTTCTGTATATGAACATTTAGGTAAGATCTGTAACCTATGTGAGACCGCGACTCTTGCAGTACCACCTAAAAGTAAAGTGGCAGGGGTGGATCATCCAATTGATACTGGAACCATTACAATTCTGTTCCTAGTGTTTCTCACACACAAAAGTGGTTCAGGTCAGTAGTTAATAACTGTGACCTGTAAGGGCTTGTCAGAGCCCTGTATGACGCGAGCTAGTCCTGGCCCTTCCACTTCCTGTGGGTGTCTTTTGCCTTTAAGAGCAGCCTGCTAGTGACTGCACAACTGACGGAACCAGAATGGAGCTTAAACTGTAAAAATTGTCTACCATTCAAACTCTGAGGCACAGTTTCAACAAGATGAGGATGCTGAAATAGCAGGTTTTGCAATTATACCCACTGTGTGCACAGAAAGAGGGTTTCATTCTTCCACACTATAAAAGCTAAATATTTTTGGCGTGTGTTTTATTCATTTTAAAACATAAAACAAAAATTCCAAATGAGAAGAGTTAAGCATAAATGTATACATTAAAATAAGCATTGGAATAAGACCACAATAAGCACCGTAAAAAAGAAAAGCTGGTCCAAAGACATGACATGTGGAAGTTGTCTTCTGTTAAAAGAAACCAATAAGGAGTGAATGTTCCCTCAAAATAGTAGTGAGTGAATTGTTGCACCCGTGGACTCACTGCATGGACCATAAAAGGCAGCCAACTATCAACTCTCTAGGTCTGCAAGGCAGGAATCACCTAAAATGTAAAAAACTAACAGGTCTGGGCTCTGTTAGCAGAAAATTTTCTGTAATGACAACTAAAACTGTATGTCCCTTTCAGTATCAGCATGGATGGATAATCTCCTCTCTAACATGCTTTAGAAAGGCACGTTCTAATCATCTAGCCTAACTCCTTTTTTAGAACATGAAAATCTTGCTTTCTCATCTCAATTTTCTCCCATACTTTGATATTCCAAGATATTCTTTGCCATCTCCCCACTGTCCCTTTGGTGTCCCTGCTTGTGACCGTACAACCACCCACGCGATCAAACCACTCAAGATGCTTCAGCGCTAACCACACAGAAGACGACCTTGATGTGCACAGGCTGCAGCCTGGCACGCACAGCTGGGCAGCTGCAATTAAAGGAGTTTCCAGGTGAACTGACCCTCATGTGCAAACACATGTGTTTATATTGTAAATTCTTTGTGCAGAGGCTAGGTCTAACCAAAGGCTCGTAGAATATCTCACACAACACTTTCCCAGTCTTGGCACGGACATTAGATAGCAAATATACAGCAGCAGTGATGTCGATCAAAGTTTTCGTGTGTTTTTACCTTTTGATTTGGTTATTACTTTGTTTTGTTTTGTATTAAAATGTGTCCTCCTCACGCATAAGGTCATTTACTCTTTAAGCACAAAGTAAGTTTTCAGGTAATTTATCAGGTACTCCAGAAATCAGTTAAAGTATGTAGGTTTAAATTTATCAAGTACTGTTTGTACTCAAATGTACTTAAAGCAGAGTAACACAGGCTCCTCACATTCTCTACACTCTGTCTTGTCTAGAATAATTAAATTTATGTGCATAAATTATACGTGAAGAAATTACCTAGTGATTAGCTTCACCAGCTCTGCCACATGATAGATAAGGTCAAATGAGCAGATCAGGAAACTGTCAGTGAAGTCCTTTTGACATTAGAAGTATTCAACAAATTTAAATTCTTCTTGACATATCACTTGCTGCAACCCTTTGATTGTTAGAAATGTATCTTGGGTGTAGAAAGGGTTCTTACTGCTAGACCAGTTGACTCAAACTACCACCGTTCTTTAAATATTCTTCAGTTATTTTGTTGAAGTTACCAGGGTAGAGTATATACAGTTTACTTTAAATCAATTTGATCTAATTAAAGGCCAAAACTACTAACTTCTCTTAGGCTCAGTTCCATAATTACGGCACAGCTTGCTTACAGAACAGAGTTCAAGCTGTCTGGGGGCTTTTGGCAGGAATTTCAAGGGTAACTGGAATTGATCAGAATTTTCTAGGGGACCTAGAAGTATAGTTTTGAGATAATTAAATTATTCAAGCTTTTACCCTTATATCAGTACTATCTGCTTTTAATTTCAACCACTTTTTTAAACCTGGTGAGGAATATGAATAGTACCTAATGATAACTACATTTCCTAAGAGTTTGTGTCACAGCCTCAAATTGTCTTAATAATATATAGCATTCCTTCTCATTTATCCATAGCCCAGCAAGCGTTAGGCAGGTAGGTAGGCTACACTGCAGGTAGGCTTCTGAAAGAACTGTATTTGAGAAGCTAATCTTTCAGTGGAATAAGCAGAGACAAAACCTTGTTCGACTGGTGAAATATAAGGACATGCAAAACAAAGGTAGCACTGATAAGTGATGAAAGAATTAAAATTAATGACCACAAAACTCTGATACCACTGTAGATAAGGACAGTTTAAGACAGAGCTGGACCAACCCCTAAGCTAAAGGTAAAGGACACTAAAAAACTGAGAACCTGTGATTTTTTTAAAAAAGGCTGTCATATATAAATTACATTAAGTGTAAGTTTTTAAAGGCAGTGTTTGCTAGAGATATGTTATGTAGTGACTATGGGAAACTTCCTTCTCAAGATAAGCAGATACTGTTCAAATGCATGATTGAAATATACTAGCAGAAATTCTAATATTTGGCTAAATAATAGTACTGTTCCATTAAAAAAAAGGCAGAATGTAAAGTAATTCTATAGGTACAGTGTGATATCTACCCGATTCAAAGCCAAAACTAACGTAAAACCCAAAAATCTTGAACCAATTAACTTTATTATATGGCTGAACTAATTTAAACAACAATAATAGTTTAGCTTTTGATACAGCAAATACTTTGATTCCCCGTCAGACGCTGTTGTGTATAAAAGACAGTCGATACAGCTGTGGAGAAAGAACATTAGAACAAAGGTCAAGCAAATGGTCTCTTAAGCTGGGCTCACTCAGAAGCACTTGGGTGACTTTAGATGCTCAAATTCTTTGCTCAGCTACTATTCTGAATACACCAATTTACTGAGCCAGGCTTTTTTCTGAGGCCATATATAAAGGTGTTTGTAGCTTTTGTTTCCACCATGGATGAGCAGCCCCGTTAGATGCCCAGTTTGTTACTACCTACCTTCCATTACAGTGCAGACCATTTGAGCAGTAAAGGGCAAATGAGCAGGTTTGTAATAACAATCTGTAAGCTTCTTGGGGCTGGATCCCAGAGGAAATGTGATATCTACTGTTAGTGCTGAAGTTTGCTTTCATTCAGCTCTTCTGAAAGCACAGATTGATGGAAATACAGTTCTTTTGTTCTTCAACAAACGTATCCCTTCATATTCCAGGCAAGTGGTTTAACTACTGAGCTGTAAGGTTGTATCTTTCTGTCTCTCTGTGTCCCAATCAATTATTTATGCAAAGCAGAGCAAGAAAAGCAACTCAGCCCAGGATGCCCTACAGCCCAGGGGCAGGGCATGCAGGGTCCATTCTCTTGGTATCCACTCCTTGGCTGGCTGGCGGCCCCCTGTGCTCCCCCCCTGTTGTGCTGGCAGAGTAGTTTGTGGGGCTGTGTGGTGGGCAGGATTAGGGTCCTGATCTGGATTAAAATGATCCTTTTTCTCTTTTGAGGTGGAATGGCTACTTTGATGCAGTAAAGACAAGCTGCATGAGATCTCTACAAGACCTGCTAATAAAGCTTCCGCTGAAATCAACACAGAATCAATCACAATATTTCAAAGGAGATGAGCTGTAACCAAGGTGAGTGCCTTGGAGAAAGCACACATGTAGATATAGCTTATTCCCTGAAATTTATTTCATTTTCAGAACCAGAATGAGATAAAAAAATATGCAAATATAACTGCATTCATCAATGCTTCTGTTTGGTGGATAAGGGATGGGTTGGATGGTCTCATCCAGAGGGTAGTGTACAATGGCTTGATGTCCAGTTGGAGACTGGTGACAACTGGTGTCCCTCAGTGGTTTGTACTGGGACCAGTGCTGTTTAACATTTTCATCAATGACTTAGACAGATCTTGTACACCTTCAACAAGTTTGCAGATGACGCCAAACGGAGCGGAGCAGTTGACACACCAGAAGGACAGGATGTCATCCAGAGAGACCCGGACAAGCTGGAAAGGTGGCCTGTGAGAACCTCATGAGGTTCAACAAGGCCAAGTGCAAGGTCCTGCGCCTGGGTCAGGGTAACCCCCAGTATCAATACAGGCTGGGGGATGAAGAGGCTGAGAGCAGCCCTGTGGAGAAGGACCTGGGGGTACTGGTGAATGAAAAGCTGGACATGAACTGGCAATGTGTGCTTGCAGCCCAGAAGGCCAACTGTATCCTGGGCTGCATCAGAAGAGTGACCAGCAGCTTGAGGGAGGTGATTCTGCCTCTCTGCTCCGCTCTGGTGAGACCCCACCTGGAGTGCTGCGTCCAGCTCTGGAGCCCTCAGCACAGGAAGGACATGGACCTGTTGGAGCAGGTCCAGAGGAGGGCCACAAAAATGATCCAAGGGCTGGAGCCCCTCTCCTATGAAAACAGGCTGCGAGAGTTGGGGTTGTTCAGCCTGGAGAAGAGAAGGCTCCAGGGAGACCTTATTACAGCTTTTCAGTACTTAAAGGGGGACTATAGGAAAGATGGGGATAATCTTTTTAGCAAGGCCTCCGTGACAGGACAAGGGGCAATGGTTTTAAACTAAAGCAGGGTAGATTTAGACTGGATATAAGAAAAACATTTTTTACAATGAGGGTGGTGAAGTGCTGGAACAGGTTTCCCAGAGAGGTAGTGGAGGCTTCATCCCCGGAAACATTCAAGGTCAGGTTGGACGGGGCTCTGAGCAACCTGATCTAGTTGAAAATGTCCCTGCTCACTGCAGGGGTTGGACTAGATGACCTCTAAAGGTCCCTTCCAACCCAAAGTATTCTATGATTCTATGATTCTATGATTATATTTACTGAAAGAGTGGTCAGGCTCTGGAACAGGCTGCTCAGAGAGGTGGTGGAGTCACCATCCCTGGAGGTGTTCAAAAAACGCGTAGACGTGGCACTTTGGGGCATGGTTTTGTAGGCCTGGGGGTGTTGGGTTGACAGTTGGACTTGATGTTCTTAGAGATCTTTTCCAACCTTAATGATTCCATGATTCTAGAGAGGCGAAGGTGCCTGGGGCAGTCCTTTTTATACAATACTTGCAAATTTGCATCTTCGCTGAGCACCAGCGATGAATATTTAACTGCAAAACCAGCTGCATGGCTTGCACTTGCTCATTGTGCTTGTGAGCACAGTAGTGACTCACAAGTCACTACTCACAAGTCACTACTCCCCTTCCCCAGAGGAGGAGGGAAGGGTGCCCATTTTAGTTAATTTTGTTGGTATTCTGGCTATTGGTACTCCAGTCTCTTTGAACGCCTCCCGAAGGTGGGACTTCTGTGAAGGATACAAGGGTCTCCGGTGGGGGCGCTGTGGGGAAGTGTCCCCCCGCCCCGCCCGCAGCGCCCCCTGGCGGCGCGGGCCGGTTCGCGCGGCGGCCGCGCTCGGGGTTTCGGCTCTCGGCCGTTGCTGCCTGCCGCCGCTTGGAGTTGTGGCAGGCAGCACGAGCTGCGCGCTGCCGGTCCCCGGCGCCCCGCCTCCCGAGCCGCCTGTCAGCACCGCCGCGCATGCGCGCCGGGCGCATTCCTCTCGCTTCCCTGCGTGGCCGCCCCGCTGCAGCCGGGCCCGGGCCGCTGCCGCCACCGGTACCGGTACCGCCACTGCCACCGCCACCGCCGCCTTGTCCCGCGGGACGGGAGGGGGCGCAGGCGGGGAGCGGGCAGCGGGGGCGGCTGAGGCGGGGCGGGTACTGAGGCGGGGGTCGCGGGCCCGGCTCGGCCCTGCCGTACCCCGCGCGGGGGGCGCCGGGGAAGGCAGCGGCGGCGGCGGCGGCATCATGTCGGCGGCGGGCGGCGGCTCCTGCGGACCGGGCGCCGCGGGCTGCGGTGGGGGCGCGGGCGGGTCGGGCTCGGGGTCGGTGGCGGGCGGCGGGGTGTCCATGTTCCGCTGGCTGGAGGTGCTGGAGAAGGAGTTCGACAAGGCCTTCGTGGACGTGGACCTGCTGTTGGGGGAGATCGACCCCGACCAGGCCGACATCACCTACGAGGGGCGGCAGAAGATGACCAGCCTCAGCTCCTGCTTCGCCCAGCTCTGCCACAAGGCGCAGACCGTGTCCCAGATAAACCACAAGCTGGAGGTGAGGGGGGGGCGGGGGAGGCCCCGAGACTCCGCTGGGACGGGACGGGGGCGGTGGCGGTCCCGGAGCGGCTGTCGGGGCCTGGGGCCGGGCCCTGCCCCCGGCGGCGGCGGGAGCCCCTCCCGTGCCCCCAGCGACCAGGGAGCGGGGTCAGCTCGGCCCCACGTTTGGGGGAGCTGCGGCTGGCCGGCCCCGCGGGACTGGGGCCCGGCCCTGCCCGTCTGCCGGTCTTGATGTCGGTAGTGTGGGCATGAGGCCCTGCGTGCCAAAAAAGTTCCCTTTGATGTTGAAAGCGGCAGTCTTGAGCAACAGATGCCGCTGACGGCTCTTCTGTGCGCTCTAAGTCTCCGGTGAATTTGGAAAGCCTTTTAGAAGCGGGACAAAGAGATGCGGTTGAGATGCTTAAATCTTCTGGTCAGTCAAAATGAGGATGTTATTTCTGCTTGAAAGTAGATGAAACAGAAAAACGGCTTGGGGATGTCCCTTCACTGGAGTACAAAGGGACAGAAGGACCTTTGACAGGTTCTCTCATCCCTCCATACTCCGAGGGAGATCAGATAGCTCTCTGCCAAACTTAGGGTAAGAAAATTAATAGGTGAGGTTGCATGTTCTGTGAGGAGAATAAGTGTCCATACTGTTGGAAAGTTTTCTTCATGCCTAATCCAGAATTTCAGTCATGGTGGGAAGAAAGAAGCATCAGCTGGAGCCAAGCTGGCTGGTGCTGATGCTGCTCAAGAGGCAGGGCTGCAGGTCCTGTCGCTTGTGCAAGAACTGGAGCACTCAGGGAGGAGATTCTGGTCATTTTATAACTGTCCAACCTGAGTCATCTTGGGTTTAGTAGGTGATGTCATTTGTCTTGCCCTTAATAGGTGTGGATGTTAACTGTCCTTTTGTCTGTCCATTACATATTAGAAGGCTGTTGATCTGTCTTCCCACAGTTAGCTTTTCCCTGGGCTAAAACCTTCAGACTTCTTTAGTATCTCTTGTAGACCATGCTTTCTAGTGTTGAATTGCTTGTTCCACTCACTTTTAAATATATGGGAGTAAGGGGAAAATGTTCTTCAAAACCATGAAGATAGGAGCTTTGTAAGAGCTTCAATGGACAAGTAAACCACAGAATTCTGGACAAAGTTCTTTCTGTCCTTTGTGCTATACTTATTATAATAAAGGATCTTAAGAATCTTCAAAGAGTAACCTGCTCTTCTGAAGGTCTGCCCTCCAGCAGGAAGTGAAGTAAGTAAATTGGCTTTGGTTTTAATCAGGTTTCTTCCTGGTATAAAGACATTGTTATGCAAAACAATCCATAGAGTTTAACAGAGGAACAGGATATTTCAGAGTAAAACAAAGACCTATTAAAGTAGGCACTTATTTTTCTTGCAGTCTTTATTTCACCAGAATGCTTGCTTTAGCGATGTTTATGGTATTCTTTGTGTTTATATTGCTATGCTGTTGTACACATTTTAGTATTGGGTATGTAGATATACTATCAACCTATACAGTAGGCTTAATTTTGTAGGCGTAGTAAAATAAGATTTATGAGTTTATAGTAGACAATCAGTATTTATTGCATGTTACACTGGGTGGTGGGTGTTGTGTAGAGACTTGTAAAACAGATGAGTTTTCAGATTATTTTAAGAGAGTGAGTAGATGCTTGGTAAATATTTCTTTGAAAAGTTGTTTCAAGCTTAAATATTTTGAAAGGAAATGATAAAACTTGGGTTCTGAAAGGTATTTTGATATCTAATTAAAATCATCAGGGACACCTAAATAACTAAAGATCTGTGCCTCAATCTCGAATGAGTTGAAGAGCAAAAGAGGAGTTAGTAGTTGTACTTAGACATAAACACTAATTATGCAATTACATGAAGTAATTGTTTGATAAAAACCATCCTGGGAGTCCAGAGTGGGTGCTTTAGAAGCGAACAAAAAGTCTTTTGTTTTGTGAAATATTTTTATTACTGGTACTAGTATTAGGCCCCATACCTGTAAAGGAGTTTTCATCTTTCAAATAGACATTTAGAAGGTTATGGTATTGTCTGGAAGATTGTTAATTTTAGGACCTCATGATTATTACAGTCATAAACTTGAAATGAAAACTGCCATTTACTATCTCAAAAAGATGGAGCTGGTCTGTTGAGAATGACTGTCTCATCTTCTTACGTGCACAGATGTCTAGTCAAAAGCCTCGGTGTCTGAAATGAAGGATAAAGTTATATCTTTTGAAAGAAGTCACTGATGTTAATATTATATTAAAATAATGAAGTTAACATTATTATATTAAACTAATATCCAAATCCTGGAGTTTAGGATGTGATCAGTGGGTTTACTTTTTTTTTGTAATGCAAGTTACTGTATTTCATATAACTTTTGAAATTGCAGTGATTTCTTAATAGCTGACAATTGTAACTTTAGAGTGCTTGTACATTTTAATACAAAGCTGTCATCACATTCATGAAAGTGTCATTAGTCATAGTTTACTTGGGTATGAACACTTATTCAAGCCAATAAGTTAAATCCATCTTCAGAAATATGCCTTTATTTGGATTAAAATAATACTTTGAATGTGTCAGTGGCTGTTAAAAGCTAACAGTTTGCTCCTGAAGTTGTGTGTCTGCTGTTGTCTTACTGAATGAGTGACAGAATTTCCTAAAGGAAAATCAAATTAATAATAAAATTTTGAATATCATTCTGTTGTTTGTGGGTTCCATTTCCTTGACCAGAATTGTTGGGTGTTATAATATTACCAACAAAAGTAAAGAAATGCTGTTCAGACTTTGATTTATCGACTTTATCAGCTTAATATGCATTCTTTGATTGATACATTTGCTTTTAAGAGGCACACCTTAGTTGGTTTGGTGGATCGAGGTTCCTGTGGGGCTTTGGTGCAAAAAATGTTTTGGCATCATTGATGTATACCTACTGCTAGAGAGATGAGTCTAGGTAAAATATTGCATGAGGGATGTTTCTGAATAGTGAAAGAAGTATTCCAGGAAGATGGTAGTTTCCAAAGAGGGAGTAGTATATCGCCTGTTCAGGGGTAAGTTATTTTTAGAAGGAACCTGAAGGAATGCAGATGCACAGTGGATGTATGTGGATGCATTACTTGTGCGTTAGGGTAGTGAAAGGTTATAAACATGCTACTGTGCTAATCACATTTGCAGTCCTTAATTAAACAGTAGGGGAGAAGGATTTGTTTTCGTATTTTTCCTTCTGGTCACAGTAGGACAGAGTTGAATTAAGTAGCTTATCAAAGAGGAAAAAAAGTGTTAGGTGACAGAAGCCACCGTCTTCTCTGAGATCAGCTTCACTTCAGTGTGAACAAATGAAGTGTATCTTGATGGAGGACAGTAAGGGTGTCAGGCTGTTAGAACAAAAGGGGATGACAGCCATTTTAAGGGGGAATTTTTGTGATGCTCTGTCTCTCAGAAAGCATTATAAATCGGCAGATGCAGGCTGGCAGTCAGTCCATGAGATTTCAGTAGATTTTTGACTGAGAGGAAGTTCATAGGATTTGTTTTTTCTGTTTGACTATTACTTGAGGTGAAAAAATTAAATGATGCTGAGTGTGACATTATCTAAATGTCCATTTCAAAAAATAGAAGTTCTGTATAGTACAATTTCATAGAAGTAAAAGTAGGTCAATGTGCCAGTAAAAACTGAGCTTGACTTCAGCTCTGGCACTTCGACTCAATCTGATTCTGTAATTTTAAATGAACAAGCTAGAAAGGAATGTCTGGTAGAGCACACCCTGTGTCTTGGCAGTTGTGTAAAGCCAACATACATGCTAAAGTTAAGGAAAACATTTAAGTGTGTGTCTAAGTTGTTAATCGCCTATGTAGTTTTATGTCCTTGGTGAACTTGGAATCAGTTGGCAGATTTAGAGGAACATGTTTCTATAAGCTGAATTCTTCTGTGAGAAACTTGTTACTGTATCAGCTAAAGCATATGCAGTGTTATGCAGGTAGTCTGAATATCCCTATAAAAAACAAACAAACAAAACCAAAACAGAACAGCTGCAAACCGAAACCCAAAAAACCTAAACGTATGTGGTTTTATGTGCTCGGTGACTTTTCATATAGTGTGCAAGTCCATCTCATGGAGCGCACTGCAGAATTGTAGTCCTGCTTTGTTTAGCGTTACTTTTTAAACCAAGATAGGACCATGCTCCTTCTTATGAGGGTCTATTTGGATTTTTTTCCCTCTCTTTCCTTTGCCTTGTAGCGAGAAATGCACCCGTTGAAGACCGAGATATTTCTTTGCCCTGTGACAGATGTGTCTATAAAACTGGGAGCATAGTTACAATTACTTCATAAGAAAAGTACATTGTTGAATTTTTTCAAGTACCACAAAAATTTCCAGCATTTACCAAGATGTTATTTTATTAATTACACTTTTAACTCTGAACACTTTTTCTCTTTTGGAATAGAAGTCTTGTGGTACTAGATAGAATGTGGTCTTTTGAAAAATCAATTGAATGAGATTTGATCCAGCTAATTTCATATCCTAAAATGTGAGAAGTTTTCAGATATTTGGTAAGTGGAAGTACAAGTTTACATAAATTTTCTAGTTGGCTTATATACTAAATTGTTGTTAGTTTGATACATGTAATTTCTCTCACAATAATTGCACCCTTTTTAAAGGGGTCACATATACTTAATTAATATTTTCCTATATCAGAAGCTTTGGAATTCTATACAAGTTTAGCTTACTTTAGTTTTAGTCAGCAGGTAGTAAAGTGTTTTCTTTTTTTCTGTCTCATTTGGTGGGAGTTGCCAAAGAGTAAGTGATAGGGAACCAGTACTTTAGTCTATATTTCTTAATTTTATTTGCCGAATTCTGTTGCATAGCTAGTATGACTTTCAAAATAATGGCAATAATAAAACTACCAATAAGACTTCTAAAAATGGATTGTGTCTTCTTAATAAACAAATAGAAGTATGGGCAGTCTGAAAAAAAAGTCTTTGTGAGGCAGACAGAGATTTGTCAGTGGCAGCAAAGTGTACAAGCAGTGATTTAAAAGAAATATATAGAATTTGTGCTTCTGTGAGTAGGTGCAAACAGAACGATACAGTCGAATACAAAGTAAAACAGTGGCAAGAAACAGTACCTAAAGCAAGGTGAAAACAATAACAGGTTGCTGCAGAAACAGGTATTTTAATGATGGAGATGAAAAAGATCAGTGACTGGCATATAAATGGTTGGTGTATACATTTATGTAAATGGCAAGCAAATTTTGAAGATGCTCTGCATGACCTCTTGTTACCTTATGTTTTAATTGTTGGGAGGACAAGTGTGCAAATAATTACATATTCAGAATGGTCTTCAGCAGTGGAGATAAAGTATGAATGTTGTTTTGCATCCTTCTAATGTACAGAGCAGCCTTCTGAATGTTTTGTCAGGCATGGAATGGAATCTGAGAAATGGAGCAATTCATTCGTAGATGTCTCACGTACTTTTTGTCTGTATGGGACATATTAAAGGTGGACTAAATTAATTAATGATTAATTTGTGTGCTGAGTTTCCTATGCTGCATTTTTACCAAGACTGCCTACATAGCTCCACTACTGTAGTGTTCATTTAGGGAGTTAGTAGTCATAAATTTTGTCATTCAGGTTCTTATTAGCCACATGATAAAGATCAGTTTGCTAAATTTAAAGCTTTAACTAAAAACCTGTCACATATTTCCTTTCTGAGGTCACAATGATAATGAAATAAAGGCTTTTAATTTCACTTAAAGATTTTTAAGTACACTCTTTTAAAATAATTTTTTGAAACAGGCAGACTATTTTTTGAAATAGTAATTTTCCTTACTGACAAGTGGTAAGCACTCTTCAGCTGTGTTGAAGGTGGGGTTTTTTTAATCAACAAAGATCATGGTCCCAAGTGTATAATTTATTCAGAAGCTCTTATTTTGTACAGTGCTGTCACATTGTTTAGGTTTGCGAGGAGCACAGTGAGATTAATAGGGCTCTGATCTGTTTCATGGTTTCTCATTCAAACCAGTCCATTAAACTTAATAGGCTTGTGTGAGAAATTGCAGCAAATGCTGCTTAATAGGCAGGAAGAATCAAATAGTCAAGGCTGAGGAAGGGTAGGGCGTTCTTGTCTTTTTGAGAGCTGCAGTCAAAGTGCTGAAGTGACACTGGTGAGATAATGGAGACAATCCTTTCTTGCAGTAATTAGAGAAACATAATACTTAGAGTTTCGGATGCTTCGCATCTAGGGGCTGATGCCAAAGTAAGGGGTTCCCGTGAAAACTTATTCGTACGTGGGCTGCGTGGTTCCTAACTGTGTGCAACAGGCTCTGTCGTTGTTGAGCCAACACTGCTTGTGTATCTGGTGTCTCTGAGTATGTTTAGGCCCCAGGCTCTAGGAGCTACAGCAGTCATGTTCTGAAAAATTGTTTTCTGTCCTGCAGTTGTGTAATGTTATGGGAACACTTGGGAATAATGATTTCGTTGTTTGTAAAGCATAATTAGGGTTGGGTTTTTTTATACCTACTTTTGCCTTTAAGTGACGTGTGCCTTTGAAAAAATGCCCCCCAAATGTAATGTTAAGCAAATATGCTAGTGTCATATCTTGATATTTGTATTGCTTTTTTGTGCATGCACTGGGCCAGAAGCTACAGAATAGTTGCAGCATCGCAGTGTGCTCTGTTGTGTTTCATGATCCTAGATCCTTCGGCCTTTAAATCAGAAGGTTAATAGTCCTGATCAGGAATGAATGTTTATGTACTTATAAGCACATATGTCGGTAAACTCTCTGGAGTCTAGGACAAATTACATGGGGAGATGCTGCTGAAGAAGTAAAAACACATCATATACTTTATTTGTCTATGCATTTTGGTTTGATCCCATGGCAAGATTTATAGGGACCTCCCTAGTACAACTAGCTATTAAGAATGCATATACCAGAGGTGTTTTATTGGTAACAGAATCAATGGAGCTTGTGAAATCTTGCTTCCTACTGGTTTGTGGGGAATGATTTGTCCTAATGCAAATGCTGAGCACTTTCTTGAGTCACCAATTCAGACACTCTCAGTTCTCTCCCATATCTGTGAGTTTCCGCACCACAGCGTCCTTGCCTCTCCATCTACCAATGGTTTGGGTCAGTTGGCTGGACAAGAGGCAGCAGCACAGCCGCTAGCTCAAAACTGCGTGTGGTGCCTGGCCACCACGCTGTTTGCTCTTGTCTCTGCGTGGGTTAAACAAAGTAGCTTAAGGTCTGTCTCTTCTTGCTTTTCCCTCCGTAAGGGCAGTAATCCATCACTCTTTCCTACCAAGCAGCTGTTTTGCACAAAACTTGTTTGTTGTAGGATCTTTAATCATGCACATCTTTACCCCTCTAATGGATTTGTTTGAATTTCAAAAATTGATTCAATTCAAATCAGCAGGGAGGGAGGGTGAAATAGGGAGAAATGTACACATACAGATAAAATGATGGCACTAGACTGCCTTGTTTAGGAAACTAAGAAATGATGAAATGTTACTAGTTTTTGTTGTTTGTTGTTTTTATTTTTATTTAATTGCTAGTCTGCTTGTTGTGGGTGTTTCTTGAAGTCCTAGCTGCTGGCATCTGGAGATGATATGGTGGGAAAAAAATCATCTTTCATTTTAAAAAGACAGTTTTCAGACCTTTATGAGTTTAGAAGGCTTGGTATGAGAATGAATTAGGTGTATCCTAAAGGCCTGAAATGAAAGGAAAATGAAAAAAAAATCCTTAAAGAATATTTGCTGCTTTAAAGGCATTTGAGTGCTTGGCTTATGAATTTTAGTCACTGGAGTCTGGAGGTATGGTGGATATCTTTGTATGTATCTAGCTTTCCTTTGCTGAAAAAACTGTTTTCTAATATATCCATTATGCTTAGTCTTTCTGAGCTAGATACTGATACACCAAAAAGTGCATCATTACAAGCCTCAAAAAGCATTCGTTACATGTTGAGGGAATTCAGGTCGTCTTCTCATTCTTATTCCGCATGATGAATAATGCCACTGCCTTGTCCTAGGATTATTCAGGCCTATGACCAGTTCAGCTTGGCTCTGTTTTGAGTCCTTATGTCTGAGCAATGGATAAGTCTTAGATATTTTCTCATCTCTATTAGCTCAAATAATGCAGCTCTTGTCTGTACTGCGGAAATAACTTCAATGACAGCTCAGCTCAGAAAATGAAAAAGCTTTTCCCAAAGCTAACACTTTCATTAGTTTATCTGACGATGCCATCTCTCTGTTTGCCCCCCACCCCCCTGCAAATGGTTTCCCTTTCAGTAGTGAGAGGTAGATTGTTTCCTGTGAACATGGTATCTTAGTCACCATTATCCCACTTCCTGAAGTTTTCTCAGTCTGTGTGTGCTCCCTCCGATGCTTTAGATCTCGGAGGTTGCGATCTTGTCATCTTCTGATGCCTCATTCAAGCAGTGATGGTTATGAGAAATGGTAACTTGTGGTTTTAGCATGCCAGCTGTCTACTTCCTGTTGTGCAGTTCTGTACACAAACACCTCTGTATTTGTACTTCATGTTACACTTATTCATAATTTCCTTCGTGTATTTACACTGTAAGTTGTTCAGGGCAAGGTCCGCATTTTTATTCTTCATTATGTACAAATTGGCCATAGGATCTTTGAGTATGGCTCTGAGATCTTACAAAAATAAATTATTTTGTCTAGTTATTCTAACAATCACTGTTCTATGAAAAATGTACAGGTGGATGAATAGTTAGTTCTTTTATGAGAGTTCAGACCAACATATGAAAAAAAATAAGTTATGATGCAAAGTAATTTGAAGAAACCTCAGTGATGTTTGTTTTTAAGGCTCAAAGCCCCCTCTCTCCTAATGAAGAACACTGGTTAAGACTTCAAGAACTCCATGACTGTCAGTGCAATCAATCCCAGCATTTAAGCTGAAATTGATTATATTGACAGCTTAAAATACGATTTCACGTGAGATCATTTATATCAAATGCAACTTTTGCATAACTCATAACTGCTTGAACAGGAAATAAGAACTGTGATTAAAAATAGAAGGACATTATGCCTGGACGGTTTTGTCTAAAGCTTTTTTTTTAAAATTTTTGCAGTAATATTCTTGACTGCTCTGTGGAATAAGTATTTGTTGCTTAATGCTGTGATTTATTTTCTCTTGCATCTTATGGAAAAAAAGATTAATTTATGATTTCTTTAGTAATTTAAATTGAAATTTTGTTTTAGTTTTCATAGGTGTAAAGATCTCTGTGAATACAAAATACCTAGTATTTGGGCAAAATATGCCCCAAAATAGAGTAAATATTTATTTAGCCTTTTAAAACTTTTCTTCTAGTATGGTCTGTGTGCTAGATTGTTTGGAAGGAAAATATTGTGTTTTATTATTTGATTAATTTGACCCAGATATTTAATTAATTTGAATTGTAGACCTTTATTTAGAGGTAGCCTATTTATAGACAAATGGTCTGACTTCCTTTAGTAAAGAAGAAACTTGGTTATTTTCTTGTTGATTTCAGTAAGCTTTGGCTTCTGTTTTAAGGCCCAGACTGGGCACTTCCCATTGCCATTGGCACCAAATTCCAGTTATGGATCTTGGTCTGAGAAAAGTGTCCAAGGCTTCAGTGAGGCAATGGCAAATAAGCACATCTCAAGGGGCAAAGAATATGAAGAAAAAGAGCTGTGCAAATTCTGTCTCTTGCATCCTGCCTGCTTGATTCTCCAGTTCTCTCTCCATCCGTGCCATAGGACTGGATATAGGTTTTCCTGAATAAATCATACTTCCATGAGTCACAGTCCAGTCCTGCTACTAACTGTGTGTTGCCTAGGGCACAGACTCACAAACGAGTTAGCAGAGAGAAACTAAGGTGTTACCTTGCAGTGCAGTACTTGCTAATGTGGGATAATGGCTAATCTGCACAATTGTATGCTAGCCTAAGTACAGACGAGTTCCTCTTTTGGCTGAATCAGCAAGTTACAGTTAAAGTTTTTGTTCTCTATTTGTTGTTTGGTGGCTCTTCATAATCTCTCCTAACCATGAAGCTCAATGGTCTCCTGTGGGTGGCTGTTCATTACTTCTGCCCCAGCTGGCTTCTCCACAAATGCTAGAGTTGTTGCAGGTGACCGTCAAAATACATGGCACCTCTCATTCGATAGTCTTGTTGGAAAGTAGGCGTGTTGGAAGGCATGGTTTTTACTGAGTAGCTTCCAAAACTGATTGTAGAGCTGTTGATTTTCCAGTGGTCTTTCCGTATGATTCCTTTGTAACGAAGTGAGGGAATGTAGATAGAAGACAGTGCTAGTAAGAGTAATATAAAGGAGAATTAAGTGAGCTGGCCAAGCTGAGAGGGGCAGGATTTCTGTGAAATGCTGTAAAGATTTGTCAGCCTTTTTTTTTTTTTTTTAAACTATGAGTTTGATGGTCTCTTTGATCCCTTTGGAGCATTGTGCATGTCGCAAAACTGATAGCTGTCATTCTTCTGCTTTGTAATTTGCACAGGGAAATAACTTTTTTTTAAAACCAGAACTCTATTCTGTTCCTTGTATGCCATTCTCTACTAGGTGAGGCTGGACAATATTAAATTGGTGTAATTTATCTGTTCTGCCACTTTTTGCTTTTCCAGGCATTTCAAACTAGAATGGATGAGTGTTTGTGAGCCTAAGTGTATATAAAAAAAAATAATAAAAGTTAGTATGTTAGCTATTGGTAGATGTTTGAAAGGAGGAAGACATTAGTGGTCTTTTTAGGAGTACTGTTGTTATACATTATACAATAATAATAACAACAACAACAAATAATAATAATAAACTAGAAGTGATATTGTCATACATTATGTGAAACTGACTGGGTCAAACTGTGCCTTCATTATTAAGGTCTTAGTTACCTGCTCTGCACTAGATCATCACCTTATGCTGGTGATATTGGGTTTGGTTTTTTTTTTTCCACTACTTTAGTTCAGGTGTGTGTCTGCTGTCGTTGGAGGGTAGATAATCCATAGCAGAGATAATTTAGCAGTGGCTGGTCATTGAGGAGAACAATGCAGTTTTGTAAATAACCCATTGCTCTAAAGTTCTGTGGCTTTATGGTATTTTAAATATCATCTTACTGTAGAAGGCAATTTCTGCTTTAGAGTTCTGCAGGGGTTTACACGTTATTCAAGTTTTTTGTCATTCTAGTGGCTGGAAGGTAGAAATGCATGCAGCCCCAGTCTTTGACAAAAAGTAAACGCTAACCTGGTCTGTTGAGGCTCCATCTAAGCGGACAGAGAGAGGTGATTCTGCTCTGTTCTGAAATCAGCAGAGCTCAAGGGCAGGGTGTCTCCCACCCTCAGGTCCCATAGATGTGGGGTGAGGGAGCAGGGGCAGGAAGGGAGATCATTCTTCTTGGCAGCAGCGAGCTGGAGATTGGCTTGACCCATCTCATCAACTTGCACTCTAATTTAGGTGCTCTGAATCACCTCTGGAAGAGCCTGCTTATGTCCAATAGTTATACTGGAAGCTTAAGGAGGCTGTCCATCTAAATTATGTACCTAAAGTTAGACCCAGTAAGTACTCCCCACTGATAGTCAAATCCTTCCTGCTTTTTCTTTTTTTTTTTCGTTTTTACTGATACAGACCTCTTAAAGCAATGATTTATGTAGTTGAATGGGGTGATTGTTGGCTTGCAATTTGATATTCAGTGCAAATTTGAACATTAGTATAATGTTATTAAATTATCTAAAATACACTAATGGGAGGGGTTTTTTTGAAGAATCAGTGGCTTTTCTGTTTTGCTTTTTAGTTCCAACTTTTTGGAAGCAAAAATATAATCTGGGAATGTACCTAAAAATATTAAGCATGACAAACTCCCCTCCCCTGAGATCATTTTCTGTGGTGTTTTTTTTTTTTTTTGGCAAATAGTAGCTTTAAAACTTATATAAATGTTTTTTGTATCTATATCTATACATATCTCTCTTATAAAATGCTGTTTGGACTTAAGGATAACAAGTAACATGGTAAACATGTTAGAACTTGTTCTTTTATTCTAGATATACATACTACGTGTAAACTATATTTAAAATGTTTCAAACCCACTTTTTTAAGAGTTAATAACTACTCCTGTTTTTCTATAAATGCATTTTAGGGGCATGTTAATTCATGGCTTCTGGTTTGTCCACCTCATTTACTGTTTCACTTAAGCTGTTGATAACAGACCAATTGTAAATTGGGTTATTTGATTTCAGCACTGCGTTAATACTTGTCATTTTACTTCGATCAATATTTTTTCAATAAGATTTAATAATTCACAAGTTTTAAATTGTTTACATTGTTATGGTTACACACCCTACGTAGGTTTAATGCCACTGCCCTGTTTTGGAGTGGACATAAGCATTGTGTGCAAGGGAAAATACAGCTACTGTTACTTTCAGCAGCATGGTGGTTTGGCGCTGGATCTGTGGATGAATGGATTTGGTGGCAGCTGGGGAGCAGAAAAGCCTGCAAATGATCCAGTGCTTAAGTTGGGCTACAGAGGAACTTGTGACAGCATGCACTCTTACCTGTATTGCACCACGTATGCTGTATATGTACCAGCAAATGATGTATCTATGTATCACAGTTCTGGTGATCCCATTTAGTCATTGCCCTAATTACTATGATGGATTATATCCTCACAGGCACAGTTAGTTGATCTGAAGTCTGAACTGACAGAAACACAGGCAGAGAAGGCAGTACTGGAAAAGGAAGTGCATGATCAGCTTTTGCAACTCCACGCAGTTCAACTTCAGTTACATGCCAAAACTGGACAGAGTGTTGATTCTGGAGCTATTAAGGCAAAACTGGTGAGTATGGTGGCTTGAATGGAGATATATATTACACTTTTCCCTCTCCTGGCTGAAGTTCTTTCTTGGAAGGTGTGAACAAGCTGGTTACAAATTTTCACTTTAAAAATGTTAGAGAGAGTTAACGTTTTCTTTTTTAAATAACGTTTACAGTTGGTTGTTAGCAACCACTAAAAAATACATATATTACATCAGAATAATGAATAAGAATTTAAGCAGTTGTTTTTACATAAATGGTTTGTTAGTGGTTTCTTAAAGTAGAATAAGGAAATATTTTGGGGGTTTATATAGCTTTTCTGGAGACAGAAGTTGCAAAAGATAATAGGTTCCAACATACATATACAACCAAATCTTCATGTATCTTAAAAAAGCCTAAAGCGAGGTAAGTCTATTGTTTTTATCATACTTATACTCTGATAAGGGTAAGAATAGGCTAGTTTTACTATGCAGAGAGAGGGTAGATGGCATCACAGTCCCCTCTCTGTTGTCATTCTTTCTCTTTAAGAATGCTGCAGGCACACCTATGGTGCAATACATTGCTGCATGTAGCAGACTCTCATAAAAGAACTCGATAAACCACTGATAATTTTGTACAATATGTTTTTTAGAAACTTAGACCTTTACAAAGCCCACCAAAAGTTAACAATAATTAATCTGTGTAATTATTTGGCATTGACCAATAACCAGAGTGTAGTCTGCCTTGTTACTAGCTACAGTGCAGATTCAGGCTCTAATACTGAGTCTTTGTAAATTAGAAAAGTAAAGTATTGTTGTATTGATTGTGATTTCTAACTGTTGGCATAAATCAAAGTCTAGCTCCCTGGCTGTTTTTAAAATTGCTTCACAGGTTGGTTGCAAATACCTAGTCCCAGCATATAGGGAACTTTAGTCTCCTCTGCTATTTTGTCCTGTTAGTTAATGTATAATAAAACATAGTAATAGGCTATAAGGCTTAAAGGCTATGTAGGCTAATCACTGAATAACAGGAATAACCCAAATTCTTCCCACTTCAGATCCCAAAGCTGTAACTGAATAAGAGCTATGCTTCTAGGTCAACGTACTGGCATATTCAATATAATAGTAACATTTTCTGGATTGTCTGCACATAATTTATTCTGTATTGAATTACAGTTTAAACACGATGAAGTTTTTTCAGAGCTGTTAGTAATTTTTATGGCCCTATAAACAAGCATTAGTTAAATATCACCAGCATTTTGTAAATGTGAGGTTGCAGGTTTACATGTAGCATATTTTTTAAGCCAACACATCACTGTGAGTGATTATAGTCCCTAAATTTTATTAGTGAGGCTTAACTTCATTGACACAGAGAGTAATACTTCTAACCTTTTTTTTTCCTCCTTATCTTGTTATAAACATTTTCTAAAGATATATTAAATCTTTGTGCTATTGACAGCAGTCTTTTTCCCACAGGTGACAATAAATACTTTTCACTTACATTGTTTCAGATTTTACCTGTGTTGAAACTGGAATTATTAACAGCCTAGACTGATACTGTCTCCTTAATTCCAGTTAGTTCCTCCTGTTTTATAAACATTGGGGCTAATCTTTTGAGTTTGCTTTACTTTACCTTTAGGGATTTCATAGCTCTAATGGAGAGAAACTCACTTTTAAACTGTTCTAGATACAGAAAGGTATAAAGGTCTGGGCAGTTTGAACAAGCAAAACTGAAGATGCTTGAATGGCAATAAAAAGGGAAGTTTGAGTTTTAGGTAAATAAAAACTGTGGTGCTGACATTCGGGCAGTCAGAAAGGCTCTGAGGGCAAAGACGGACTGTGTCAACATAATGTGCGATGGGGAAGTAAAGTTCTGTACTAGTTAACTTCCTGCTTTTTTGTTAATGACAACCACTCTTTTGTATCTAAAGTACGAGCGTAGACTCAGCTTAAATGTATGCTCTGCAAACTGTAAAGTTGTACATAGCGGTGAACTAAGATACCTTTAAATGTTTCAGATTGCTAAGCAATTGATAACATCAGGGTAGTTTAGGCCCTTTTTATGAGTGGTCTATCTGCTTAGTCCACACATAACTTTTCTTTTTTGTAATAGTATGAAGTTGCCTAGTGGAATTTTTTTCTTGAGTTTTGCAGCTGACATTTCTTTTTTGCTACTTCTCCCTGTCCTTTATGTCCCTCTTGCAATACGTATTTTGTTATTCTTTCTGAAAGGAACAGTTGTTGTATTACAAAATATATTTTCTATGATACTTTCAGAATTGCTTTCATGCATTTCACATTATCTTGCTATTCTTTATAGAGATTCTTGTAATTTTAGGAGAAAGTATTATTTTCAATACTACAATAAGGTTAAAATTTTAAGTAAGATTTTAATAACTTTCACTGCAAAATACCAAAATTGCTGCTAAGTACAATTATAGCGATGTGCTTGTTTATGCCTTCTAATGAAGTACACAATCTGCTGGTAAATTTCTTTTGGAATAAGTAATTTATGTTGTTGCATTTTCTTGAAGTTCCTGTTGCCTGTTTCTCTAATTATGGAACTCTTTTCTTCTGTCTTAAGTCTGTCCTTTCTGTGGATGAAATGGTAAGTATGCTGATTGCCTTTTTTTTATGTTTAAGCAGTGCTTTTGTTTTGTGGAACAACTATATGTTGGCCTCAGAAACTGGCAAAACAGATCTGGCTTTTTCCTTCTTCCTGTCTGTTGGCAATATGCTGTGTAAAGAATTTCTTTTGCACTTTACTTTTCTGGTTTTGGTACCCTCTTTCCTAAATCTGTGTGTGTTTTATTTATTATATCTAATTTGGGGTGATATCTGACTACTTGACATTCTGAAAGTTTATTATGGCAGTACCTCAAAAATTTTTAAGGTATTATAAAATTTCTAAAGCATAAACACTGTACACATCTATCAGTGTTATACGAAGTATTCATATATTGTATTTAAAAAAAAATCCTGTCCACTTTTTCTTGTTTTTTCTTTTCTTGTTCTTTTTATGGGCATGATTTAATATGATTCATTGGCTTGTGTAACAGCCCAAAACATATAAACCCAATGATACGTAGATATGAAGAAAAAGTGATGCAAAGTTAACTTTTATGTTTCGGTCTTTCACAGTGGTAGACTTGAAGGGTTTTAAAACAGCTTTTCCACTTTTATTACGTTATATACTTCATTATCATTGCTCAGCAGTTGCTCTCTGAAAAGCCACTGGATGGCTGACAGCTGGAAGCTTTGACCTTCAACACTGCAGCTGCATTTTTGGTTTGGTCATTTTTTAATATTACCAACAGAAAATACAGGTTTTCCTGTTTTGCAGAACCTGTGCAGTACTATGAACACTAGAAAGCATGAAACGGTTCTGTAACTTCCTCAATTTTTTTTAAAGATTTTTGGAGACTGATCACATCTCATGACAGTCAGTCAAAAAAAAGACATATTCTTTCAGTATATCTTGAGATATTCTGTATTGCAAACCTTTGATTTTTCTTGGTGGTGATCAATTGGAGACAGTGCAGAGTAGCGTTAAGAATGTCTTCTGGGTGTAATTTTCCACCTCAGCCACAGAATAATAGTCATGATAATGGAGAAAATAGGAAAAAACCCAATTCTGTGGGATTACATCGTTCCTTGTGTTTTACGTATAACATTTAAAATGCATGACTAAGAGTTATTGCACTTAGAAATATAACATTTGACTTTCTGTTTAAGTGATGAATCAAATTGAGAGAAAATAAATGGAAATTTTTATTCCTGAGAGTTTTTAAGCTGGCTACTTTGTATAAATACATTAAAGTGTGCTACATGGAATTTGCTAGGATAAGCAAATATCTTGAATCACTTCAGCAATTCAATTTTCTGGGGAGGTTGGAATTCTTCTCCCAGGGTATATCTTAGATATAGCACACAACTTGTACATCTCTAAGGTTTTTTCTGAATAGGAAATAGGGCAGGTACATTGTAACACAGTATTGGCAAAGATCTTACGAATTTTTAGTTTATTAATTTTATTCAATAAATAAATCATAAAAATATCCAGTAAGGAAGAAAATGGAGGTTTGGGTGTGAATAATGTACTTTCATATGTCTGTCAAATTCTAGTCTTTGTCTTTTTATATTTGTCAACTAAAAGATGTTCTGAAAGTGGGTACGTACACAAACGGAGGCCTATACTGTTTAGAGCAATATTGGCAATACGTACATGGCTAACATAAGTGTTACAGCAACACCGTACCTGTATAGCGACTCTCCAACTACTTGTAAAACAAGCGTTATGTCTGAACTGTGACCCTTCTTACAGCTAAAGTGTGCGGCAGAGGCAACACAGCGTGTTGGCACTCTTGAATCCTTGTAATTGCCCTTTGGCTACTGGCAGTAGATGTGAATTAAAATAGCCGAAGACAATCATAGTAACAGAGAAAATTGGTAAAATTTTAATAACTCCTATTCTTCAAATGTAGATTAGTCAAAATTCATGGTATAGGCGTGATCCTGCAGTGCAGAAAGAGATTTGTTGACGAGTCGTATCACAAGACAGCCCTCAACTCAAAGACCAGAAGTCTTTGTGTGACAGGCTTTCTAACACGCATGCGCAGTCAAACCTGATCTGAAACCGTGTCAATATGGGAATTACAGGAAGTGAAATGCCAGCGATTTCAAGCAATCTTTGTGCCACTCCTTGTGAGCAGTATGCTAGGCAGTTTATGGCCAGTATGTACCTACATGTAACGTACTCCATTCTTTTAACCTGACACAGATACTTAACAGATGAGGGACATGGTAGAGTCCATCAAATTCAGAGTTTCTGGCAAATAGCTGTGAATGCCTACGTATAACTATTGTGAAAATACCTCTCTTTGGAAGGACCAACCTTGCTTAATATCTCAAATGTCGTAATATCAGCCAGATTCATGGTTTTATATCCAGGCTTAGAACAGTGAATAAGCATATTCAATTTGATAACGGATTTGTCTTGCCAGTTCTGTCCTATCGCTTCTTTAGTAGCACCTCCTGGTTTTATTTGTTTAATAATGTAATTGGTACAAGTACAAAAAACACTTCTAAAGTATTCAAAATGTCTTCAGGACGGTGTTATGGTGAATTTAGTTTTTATTGCTATTTCAGTTGACAGACATTTTTAAAAGGGAACCGTAATAGATCCTGTGTGTCTACTCCTTTCCTAGTTTGCAGTGGGTTCCCCCCCCCCCCGCCCCCACTTTGTAAAACGGATATAAAAAAAAGATAGAAAATACACAAGTAATCAGATATGCTCTTCTTAAAGTAGATGTTGTAGAATCGCAGTCTGAGTTGCGCATACGAATTCCTCTGACTCCAGTACTCGGGGTATTAGAAGATAATGACTATGCATCTTCTGTACATTTGAGACGGACCACTGTGGGAAATAATTCGTGTTTCCATAACTCTTTTTTTGTTGGGGGGGAAGTATGTTCCTTAGACTGGTTTTTGTGGGGGGTTTTTTGTTTAGTTGTTTTGGGGCTTTTTTTTTTTTTAACAAAGCTATTTTGCACTAACTTCCCTTTTAAATTTTGTCAGGGTAGGCATCTTCACGCATAGAATCTCTGGCTTTATTTTTGTGGTCTTCAGAGTCTGATTTGGAAATGCCCTTCCTTGGTCGGACATTTCTTAGTTGTGTGCATGAAAGTAATTGTCATTTTAAGGATGTATAGACTTAAAGAACATTTCATTGACATCTGGTTATATTAAAAATTCTATTAAAACTGGTACAGAATATTATCAAATTGAAATATTTAGTGCTTTTCACTTTTAAAATAATTCCCTCTCTCATTGTAAGAATCTTTCATTTGAACACTGGAAAGAGTAAGGACGATCTCCAGGCTGCTTAAATTTTGCCACCTATGTGTGACAGGGAGAAGCACTGTTGCTTAGTTTCAGTCCTTGGGCTTTGAACCAGTATATGCATTTTGTTCTAAGGAGTTGTGTGTTGGATAAAAATCGTGTCAGGAGCACAAAGTTGGATGCAAGGCCTCGTCTCCCCAGAGGGGAGTATGCAAACCACTAGCTGCAGTGCCAGAGTCCCTGCTTTCATTTTTTTTCCTGCATGCATGTCTGGTACACAGGAGAATTACTTCACATTGTGTGTGCAGAAACAGTAAATGCGCTCTCATTATTAACTTTGATAAAAGCTTTCAACTTTTTTTTTTAAGGAGAGAGAACTTGAAGCTAACAAGAAAGAAAAAGTGAAAGAAGCTCAGCTGGAAGCTGAGGTGAAGTTGCTGAGGAAAGAAAATGAAGCTCTTCGTCGACACATAGCTGTGCTTCAGGCTGAGGTTTATGGAGCAAGATTGGCAGCAAAGTATTTAGATAAGGAACTAGCTGGAAGGTACGTAAAGTCATTCCATGCCCCTTAGCATGAGATGTTTTTTGGTGTTGTTTTCTTCCTCTGCATCCCCAGAGGCAGGTCTAAAGTTAAGACTAAGTAGGAAAAGTCTCACATTTGTGGTTAATTTAACAAAAGGAAGAAACAAAAAAATCCCAGCAGTTATTACACTTGCACTAGTTGCTGCGTGACTGTGTCGTGTAGCCAGAGGAAGCGTATGAGTTGTGCAATGCATTGATTTTTCAATTGTAATATAGCATGTTGTTTTACTCTCTTTGCCATTATGTAGGGTCCAGCAGATTCAGTTACTGGGCCGAGATATGAAGGGACCTGCTCATGACAAGCTTTGGAATCAGCTTGAGGCAGAAATACACCTCCACCGTCACAAAACCGTTATTAGAGCATGTCGAGGTCGGAATGACCTAAAACGACCAATGCAAGCACCACCGGGACATGTGAGTTGACAAGATGAGCCATTCCTCCATAATTTCTAGCATTTGTGGAAAACAGATAAGAGTTATTCCTTTGTTTTTGTGACTGTTTTCACTTCAGTATTGTGTTCTTTCAAACGTCACCTCTAAATATATAATTCTTTGGTGTGCGGAAGGGACAGTTCCACGCTGATTAGCATGTCCCCATAAATGACCATGAAACATGATACAGTTCCTTCGACTTACCTAGGAACACTCAGTCCTTCTGAAAACTGAGCCTCTGCTATGTGTGTGTATAAATATGAATTTAACAGTATAATTTTGTTACCTAGGTTTCAAAATGTGGATCTTGCTTATTTACAAAAACCAGTAACAACATTTTTAGGATTAGATTGAACTGAAATTAATTTTTAAAAATTTTTTTAAAGGCCAGATGAATTGACACTCTGTAAAATAATGGAGTTGGATTTTTTTTCTCTAAAAGTTACTTTTTAAAATAAAAACTTTAAAAGGCATTTCACTGTAGGTAACCTTGGTAGATCTCACCCAACCTGGCACATGACCTGTTAAACACTCCAGTGTTCAGTGCATAAAACCAAATATTTTCAGGAAAGTGCTTTACTTTGGTCTGTTCTAAATACCTTAGCTGGTCAGATGGATCTTACTGCTTATGATGCTGACTGCATATGAAATATTCGTGGACAAATGTGTATGTGTGATTTTAAGGCTATGTATAATGGCAACAGCAGCAAAAAAAAAAACCCCAAATACCTTGATTTATTTAGTCTCTCTTTTAGTTTTGAGTTGAATGGCTTTTGGTATGGTTTGTTTCTGTTATAATAAAAATAAACGAGCAAGCAACCTCTTCCTTGTGACTATACTACATCTTCTATCATTTGGTTAGTTTTAAATTGCAGTTTACATCATACAACTTTACACAAAGGAATGCTGATCACTGCTGTAGTCCCGGATATTTTAGTATGTGGCTGATTTCCTTCTTCTGAGGTTAAGTTTTGTCTTGTGCATCACTCAGCACTTAAATAATAGAAATAATTATTCTCATCAGGAGAATGCATAGTGAGGAATCTTTTCTGATTTCGTATCCTGTCTGTAAAGGGGCTCTGCAAGTTTGTCCTGCCTGGAGCTAGTCTAAGGCTCTGTTACTGGTATACTGCCTGTATATCATTGGGGGAAAAAAAAACAAAAACCAAAAAACAAACACCACCCTGAAATGCAGAAATGCCTCACTTCTTGGTTCACACATCTATATTTATGGTCTGTCTTTTTTTTTTTATCAAACTAGGATCCTGATGCCTTAAAGAAGAGTCAAGGTGTTGGTCCAATCAGAAAAGTTTTGCTAGTTAAAGAAGACCATGAAGGACTAGGAATTTCAATCACAGTAAATACTTGTATTTATTTTCCATGACGCAGAAGCAGCAATTTAAATTTGTATTTTTACTTCTGTAAAATAGATGGATCAGTGAATGTATTGTTAGAACTTATGAAAAAAAGCAAATCCATTGCTATGGTCATAGCACTTGAAGGCTCATTTTGATAGATTTGGAAATAGGTAACTGCTGCTTTATGTAAAACTTAACATTTCAACTTATGTTTAGGGTATAGACACTTCAGCAGATTAGCCAGTGGTGAATTTCAGGTGTGGTAAGCCCATAGAAGAGCAGAAACAATCCTGAGAACTAACTTACAAAGCTTAGCTGTTTTGATTGTAACTTTTGTTTTAAAGTATCAGTATTGGCATCTCACACCTAAAATAAGCTGTATTAACTTTTTTAAAACAGATTTTGAAAATTCTGACTATTATGCTTTAAATATGAATATTGTTTCTTGCGGGTCAATATGGTGCCCGATATGCTTTTTTAGTTAGGTTTTGATGTTGTCTCATGAGCTTGTGTATGATTTTATACTATTGTTACTATTTGGAATTGTCTCCTCTGACTCTTTGAGTATATATTTGAAATTTGTCCATTCTTTTGTGGGGAGGATAATTAAGGGAGTCATCTCAGGCATTCTTCTCAAGCATTCTTTTTGTCTGAAGCATGCTTTCTAATTCTCTGTAGTAAAAGTTGAAATAAGCACTTTAAGAGCAAATAACCAGAATGTTGATTTTATGCTAATGGCCATCTCAGTCTACTTTTCCTTTTTTTTTTTTTTTTTTAATAGGGTGGGAAGGAGCATGGTGTTCCAATACTGATCTCTGAAATCCATCCTGGACAACCTGCTGATCGATGTGGAGGACTGCATGTTGGTGATGCTATTCTGGCAGTAAATGGAGTTAATCTGAGAGACGCAAAACATAAAGAAGCAGTAACTATTCTTTCCCAACAGGTCAGTTGGGACCTGTTATGCATAGACACATTTAGGTGCTTCCTGTGTTCTGCCTATTGAATTACCTTGAACTTTAATGTTTTCTGTTAAGCACAGCGTTATGCTAAGCTACAGTGATTCCTGAAGCTGTATCACCTTACACTTAAACCTCTTAAGTCTTGCAATTTAAGGAGAAAAATGCTGGGTCAGTACTGCTTCAGTTAAACCCATGTGTTGACTAATGATTCTTCAGTAAGGCAGATGGAAATTAGCTTGTTACATTGCCCCACAGAAGTAATTAGTTAGTGACATACATTTTATTCTTTTATGACTGGACAGCTGCAGCCAAAAAATGTTTTTCGTATGCTTTGTGGTCTAGAATTTTCCTGCCTTGCTTCCCGTTTTCAGACAGTTAACTGGTGCATGTAATTTATCAGGAACCTTACACATTGAACAGTGACTCCTAATGAGTATTGGCATGTAAATAAGAAATTCAGGTAACTTTGATAAATCTTAGCTGTAGAGCTGTACTACTTTAGTTAGTAAACAGCTACATATCCAAAATATTCAACACAACTGTAAATATGTTTACAACAGTAAAATGTATTTGTTTTGCTAACCTAGCTCATCTCAGTAATCCTGTTACGTAGCTGTGCAGTAGTAAGTAATTTTGTAATTTTTGTTGCATTTTAGAGAGGTGAGATTGAATTTGAAGTAGTGTATGTTGCTCCAGAAGTTGATTCGGATGATGAAAATGTAGAATATGAGGACGAGAGCGGACACCGTTACCGTTTATATCTTGATGAATTGGAAGAAGGTGCAAATTCAAGTTCTAGTAGGAAAGATGCAAATGTGGACGTCAAACCCTCACAAGGTAAACCTTATTAAATGTATTACATGCAGTTTAATTCTCAACGTGCAAACCAATTTCTGGAAAACACTGGGGTTTTTTTAGTTGTAAAATTAATCTGCTGTTAATTCAATTAACCTACTAGTAGGCTGTCAGCTCGGTTGGTTGGTCCCTCACTTATTGGCCTGGTTTACTTAGGTACAACTGAATTAACTGAATTAATGGGGAGGGGAACGGGGGACGGACAGGGACACGATGGACACACACACACACACTCAGTATGATCACCTTTTCCCTAAGGCTGAAATTCAGATTTAATCTCTTCTTTTCCTGACTCTGGTCTAGGAGTAGTTAATTCCCCTTAAACTTTATGTTGTGGCCTTCTTCAAATATATTTTTTTTAGATTAGAGAGGTACAGAAACAGTTTCTGTTTTCCTGTCATATTATGTTCTGCTAAAAGCCTATTAGCTCTTATTGCAGTAGTCATTTTGCACACTTTCTGAAATAAGGCTCACTGATCTGTCCTTCCCAAGATTACTTCTCTTCCCTAAATAAAATTTGTTTTTAACTTGCAGTGTTTGATAAGAAACAAGGTATTGATGGACATGAAAATGGAGACCTGGGGAATTCAGTTGAAGCTCCGTTAGAAGACACTGCACACAAATTAGCCCGTTCTGCTGAGTCTTTATCCTAAACACAAACAGTAAAACCTCAACTGGACAGATCCCATCTTTGGGAACAATGGATAATCAATATTGACTGCTCCAAGTTGCATATACTAGTGTAGGTTGTAAAAGGGTGATTAAATGTCAAAGGGAACTGTATTGCTGTTGCCTGGAAAGAAGGCGGTTACCTCAGGGCTTTATCGTGAGCAATTCTAAATGTGGAAACCTGTCTTTTGCGTGACACACAGTAGTTATCTAACACATGGCATGTGAAATGAATTTCTTTCAAAATAAGCACCAAAGCATGGGATTTCTAAAAAGGATAATCTCAATACATTCAATTTTTAATCTCATTGATGTCCCCAGGGAAGCAGAATAAGATGTGGCCAGCTTCATTTTGACCCTTTGATGTTTTAAAGGGACAACTGATGTTCAGTTTGGCATGAAAGAAGCTTTAACTCTAGTGGGATGAGGGGGGGAATTGTACCATTGCATCCTTTAATTTTGTACTTAAGATTTTTGAACTGTACCTTTTAAAATAAAGCTTTTTTTTTTTTCCCCCTCAGAATAGGAAACAGAGCTTTTATTTGAGCAAAGACCATCAAAACCTAAATGGGACAGTGGAGTACTTGCTAATCATGATCCTTTAGCCCATGGTCATTTTACGAGTGGGATTTTTGGCATTGTTGTTTGAATGAATTCACTGCCAATTGTTCTGCTTGAAACTTGCTCCAAAAGTATTTAAACAGATTATTATGGGATTTTAAAAGCAAAATTATTTTTAAAAATGCTCACAGTTATGTGGGCCCTTTGGTATTTTTTCTTTTCTGAGCATCATCAATTTGGCGTTCATTCTTGAGTGGGTATGGTTACTGCTAATGCAGAGTGGTTTGACTTTGGTCATTGTTAGCTTGACCTTATGAAATGGTGAGTGCTTTTGATGGGTACTGAACATATTCATTTCACATAAAAATAATCTTTAAAGAGTTGAAAGTTGAGTGCACAGTACTTTACAGGAGGTGCTGAGAATCATCCAGTGTCTGGCCTTACCTGTGTTACGGCAGTCATGTTAACCTGTAATTGTCGTGCTGTTGAAACAAAATGTTACTCCTTTTGTAAGAGCAGCGTATCTTAAAATAGCTTTTAATTGGTGTACATCTAAAGGCCCATGGCAGGCTGCAAATGGGAATGTTGAGGACGGTTTCTTGGCCAGTTTCTCACACTCCATTTGTAGATCTTTTGGTGAAGTGCAGCACTCTCCACATGCAGGCTCTACATTGTAATCACATTTATTATTTCAGCATGCAATGCCAGCTTTCCTGTTCACTGCTCTGCAGGCTGTTGAACTGTAATGTGAAAAGATAAGGTTTTGTACATTGAGAGAGGAACTAATGTGAAAAGACATCTTTGCAAGTGTTACTGTGTAGGATGTACATACATAAGAAAAAACCTCAAGGGCCTTTAGAGTAACATCAACTAATCTTACGTTCTAAATTGTGATGTAGAACACAGTTACTTGTCTCTCCTAGGAGCACTATATATATATGTTTATAGAAAAAGCGTAAAAATGTATATACTTTATTCAAAGATTTTGCTATTTATAAATCCCTTAACTTTGCTATTTACATGATCGTTTTGTGTGTGTGCGCGCGCGCATGAGTTCCACTTACTCAGTGGAATAACATTATTTGATTCGTTTTTTTATAAGAGTCCTTGTCATACAGCATACTGTTGAAGGTTTTTAAAATAGTCAAAGCTGTACAGTTTTCATCAAACAGAAACTAGTATTTAAAAAGAAAGCTGTGTGAAGAAGAAACAGGGCCCCAGGCATGTTTCTTTTTCTGAAGCTTCAGAAACTTGAGGACACATTGGTTTTGTGTTAGCAGATAAATCCACTGCCATAATTTTGCATCCAGATTTGTTTTCCCCAGAGTTACTCGAGCAGAGTGTGCTCTGAAACTGTCTGTGGCCTGGACACTCAAAGGCCTCTCTGTCAGAGAGAGGATAGTTCAAAGCCAAGTAGCGATGATCTTGTCTTTGAAGATCACTGCTGTAGGACGCCTTGCTTCGGTTGCAAGAAATGAGGCTCGTCCACCTAGTCTAGGAACTTCTTAAAAAGGCGTTAAATTTGCCGGTACAGTTTCCCTTTATTTGAGGGGAAGGTGACATTTTTAATTTATTCATTCGTCCTTCCTTCTTAGCACTCCTTATTTTCCACTTAGTGCTTTCGATCAGTTTTAGGCTGAAGTGGGAGAATGTTTTTAGAGTTATTTTCCTAACATTCCTTGTCCACCAGTTTTTCATGATGCTGTGCTCTTTTCTTCATCTGCTGGAAGTTGCTGGACCCTTTCTGTGCTCTTACTTTGTCTATTTTAAACCTATACGTGATATCAACAGAAGGCACAGTTGCTGAGGAAAATTAGTAGACGTAGGCAAATCAGGTTAGCAGTAAATTATCACCAGATTTCCTTCCCTGCAGGTTTTATAATCTTTGTTTGGAAAGCCCTGAATGGGAGGGTTTACTCAGACACTACAGTCTGTCTCCATGTACTCAATACTTCCCTTCAAGCTGATTTAGCATACTGGTTCCTTGTAGTTATACTGAGATGCTTAGATATTAATATTTAAACTGAGAAAAGTTTTGCAAGTTGGGATTTCCAGATTCAGTAGACAAGTGTGTACTCTGCCCTTTGTCAGTAACTGGAAGACTCAGTACTGCTGATTCCCAGAGATTGAATGAATTAGACTTGGAAGAATTTCCGAGGAAACTCAGTATTCAGACTTCCTTTTTATTTTCTAAAGTGTAAAACGGTTTACTTGTGTGTGTATATATATTTTTACTTAAAATAAAATAATATTCTAAAAGAATTTTGCAAATTTTTTTAGTAGATAATTCCTTGCCTATTAAAAAAGTCTGCAGTGAGACAACTGTATTTTAAGCTGAAGGTGGACAGTGTTTGTGGGCATCTGGGACCAATGTTAATTAAGAGCATGTAAGTTAAGGAAACTGCTTTATGGCAATAAATTTAACTCTGATCAAAGGCTGTATGTAGTATTTCCTTTGTAGAAGTGTATTCTTGGCAGCGAAGAGGGTTTGTATCTGTCTCAATATATGTCAATCCACAGTTGTATCAAACAAAATTCAGGTGTTTATTGTATCTGTCCAAACATTATTACATCGTGGTTTAATCTCGATTCTGTAGCAGATAGAACACTTTGCAACAAATGTATACATCTAGTTAAGATGAATATAATATATTTTTATTAGCCTGTAAATAAATATACTCTTCTGCATTGCAGTTACTTCACCTAATTCAGACTGGTATTCAATTTACTTCTGGTTTTATATGTAAAATACAGACACATAACTCTCTGTGTTATCTTTTTCTTATAAGCATGTGGTCCACACCTGGCAAAAAAGCTCGTATGAGGAAACCCAAAACTTTGTAGCATGAAGCTTGACACTAATCCAGTCTTGGCTATCAATGGTGAATAGCCAAGGATGTTTTTAAAAAGGTAGAGTTATAGGATGTCTCAAATTTCATTATTTGAGATGCAGTTTCTGCCTGATGTTTTTCAATAACAGAGAAAAAGGAAATATTTGCAGTGCCTGGCTGTATAATGATGCCATAAATATGCTGAAGCCTTTGGCCAGGAAGAGCTATAAAGGCGCAAACCTGTCAAAGGATTAAGTCATTTGGGTAAAATTGTGGAAACTGCAGTTTTTCTTTTTTCTGTCTTTTTTTTGTTTGTTTGTTTTTCCATGCATTAGGAATAATAGGTATGTTCTGATTTTTTTCCACTGAAGTTACAAAACACTTCTTTTCAGGATATAATTCTTAGGCCTGTTATTAAAGTCTTTTTGTTCAGATTAAGTGTGTTGTGTTTTAAATTATATTTTTTTAAAAATCATCTCTCACCTGTATGTGAGAGATGCAACCACCTATACGTGAGTGGTCGTCTTGCCCTAAAGCATCAGGTTCATCCAGATGAACGGAGAGCTCAAATGGAAGGTGATGGTGTGGTAACTGGTAGTAGCGTAATTGTGGTAGTACTTAAGGATTTATTGAGAATGTATAAGTAGAGAGCAGAAGACTGTGAGGGTAAGAACTGTCTCAGTAGACAAGGCTGAGTCGCCTTGGATGAAAAGATGTATAATGCTCAGTTGGTGAGGGCTAGAACTTGCAAGTATTTATTTTTTAGGTCTGTAAAATTTTTAGAAGGGTTTAGATTTGGGTGCCTTCAACAGATGGAGGATGAGGGAAAGGAGAGAAAACTCACACTTGGCTGAGCTGTCATAAAACAAGCGGAGGATTAGAGGCAGCTGTGAATGAAGATGGAAACGGATGGAAAGAGGAGAAAGAACATAATTTCTTTGTCAGCTGGGGTCAAGGAAGATCATTCAAACTTCCTGTGTGTCCCAGTGCCCAACTACAGGATCTCAAAGGCTGCTCCCAGTGACCACGGTCACTGAATAGCCCTCTGCGTTTTTTTCCAAAATACCCACACAGGTGACAGGAGAAACACCTCCTGACTCAGGATGTGTGCAAGGAGTCCATTTTTGCTGGTTAAAACCTGAGTGCAACGACCCGAATAGAAAATTACCTAAAATATCTCAAGCTTGCCTTTTGTCCAGAGTGTGTCTTTTCCGATATGGTGTGATTTGCGAATCTTCAGGAACTGTCGAAGTTTCACAGCTGGAGGGGAACCCAGGAGTTATGACGTGGCAAACGTGCTGGCTTTGAAAGAAAAAATACTCAACCTCTTTGGTTTTTCTTTTCTCAGCAAGGCAGTTGTTGTTTCTTATGCTTCAGAGTAACCTCACCTCATCGGTGTTTGCCTGGTGTACGCCTGCCACAGAGGTACTTTGGTATCTACTCCTGATGCCCACACCTGTGCTGCGTGGGACACACACGGGGCTTAAGGGCCGAATGGCCGAATAAGGCCAAGCCTTTTTCAAGGGTTTTTCCTTTTTAAGAAAAAATTGAAGTCCCTTGGGTAAAATTCCCACACACTTGACAGGTGTTTAATTCAATCAGCTGTCAAAATTATTTGGTGTCTCTTTGTCAGCCTTCTGCTGAGTGTGCCAAGACTTATTTCTCCCAGCTGTATCAAGGGGAAGCATCGGAGCTGCCAGTGTTTTGAAGGCTCTGGAGGAGGATGCTCTTCCAGCCCCCCATGAGAGGTATGCTAGAAGTTCATTGATCCCTACAAAAAAAAATCCAGGAAAACCAGTTAAAATTGTGCTATTTTTTCCTTTGTAACTTTCTGCTGGAGGTAATGATCACGTTTCCCTCATTAAGTTTTTGGCACTCTGTATTTCTTCAAATTTCCTTTTTGAAATGCAAAAGCACCGCTCCTCTGAACGACAGCCTGAGCCAGATCCCCACCATCTCCTCCATCAGTTGTGGGGCTGTCAGCTTGGTGCTGCCTGGTTTTCAATGGCTGGGTCTCCAACAGGAGGTTAGGAATATGTAAAAACAAGGAAAATGAAAGTACAGGCATTCATATGCATGTTTTGATTGCCCATAGTGCTGGAAGTCAGGGGTGTCTGGGAGACATCTGGTAACTTTTCTATTGAATTCAGTCTTCAAATTGTTAATGTATCTGTAAACCTCATGAAGTCCTGTTGATTAAATCTTAATTTTCCTACTAACTGTCTAAATCTTTGCACAGCTATTACTTCTGTAAAATGGAATAAAAAAGAATGGCATGAAAGTATTTTTATCTAATGATATTTTATTTGCTGCTGTCCAAGTGTTTATGGTTATTCTCAGATTGTTTAGGGGAATTAAAGCATTAATAATCACGCTGCTGAACCAGAGTCGCTACGTATCCAGTCCACTGTGCTTACACTGCTGGAAACGCCCTTGCCCTGAACGTTTTCCTTCTGACAAGGAATGGGGTGTCCCAGTTCACTCCCTGTTGGAACAGCCTGAGGTGCGTTTGCCGCTGTTGATGCTTCCTCAGCTGGGGTGGGTGAAGAAGGCTGCTGTGGGTTGCCTATGCTGATCCTCTTATAGGATCAGAGCCTTTGGGTGGCAGCCACAAAAGCACCAATTCCTCTTGCTTTCATTTATAATTTATGTGGTTTTTAATGGTTCTGTAAGAAGGGATTCCCAATGGGCACTTAAACCCTTAAATTAAAACCCTTAAAAACTTAAACCCTTCAATGGATACTCAACTCAGCTGCTGAGCATTGGCAGCTTTGAGCCTGAAACTGAGGAATGAATTTTTTATATATGATAAATGCGGTTTTTGTATAGCTATCAAGTGCGTGTTGCTGCACAGTTCTCTATTTATTTGATCTTCCTTTTTGTCCAGAGTGAGAGTTCCGGTGTTTTGCTAATTTACAACAGACGTGGGGTGTCATAAGAGAGTTCAGGGAGCTAGCAGAAATTCTTCAGACCTGTTGTGCTCCTGAAGTGGTTATTCTAAATCCACATCATGTATTACTAACTTTGAAACTGATTTTATGTTAAGATGAAAAACACGGGCACTTCTACAGTAGCAAGACCGTTATGTATTATAGTAAATTAATGTGATTTTCTTGAGTGAGCTGATTGAACAGGCAAGTGTATTTTGGGATATCTGTTTCATGCTATTTTCAAAATGAAAACTTGTCTATTACTTAGTAATTGCAATTTGTGATCAGAATCCTGAAGTTTTTGGTGCTAAGTACTTGCATTTTTATTTAGTGCCAAAAGGGGGAAGCAGCTTCCTTCAAATCTTCGGCGTTAACCAGACTGGGAGAAACAGAACCTTTTGTTTTGCGAGGTTTTTTTTGCGAGTTTTTTTGTTTTGTTCTTTTTTAATACAAAAAATAGAAGAAACTTTATCTGTTAGAACTATTTCTAATAACATGTAGTCTTAACAGACACAAACATCGAGCCTAGTTCACATCCTGTTGCAAGTACTTTGCAGGTGATGCATCTTATGGTAAAAATTGTCCTCTACAAGCCCACATGAACACATTCACAGACAATTATAATTTCATGGATCCATGACTTGTTAAAGAATCCTTAAATATCCTCATTAATTACTTTAAAAATGAGTGCTCTGCTCTTTTACAAGCTCACATCCAAGCAGTGAATTTTTTATCTGTTTGCGGGCAGATTTAGTCTTTCCAAAAGAAGGGACCAAATGCACTGATAAAATGTGAAATGAGATATTGGGTAGGTTTGTAAACTCTCCTGCCTGCACTTTGCCAGTGCCCTTCAATCATCATATGCAGCCAGCCTCATCACATTCCTGGGATCTTCGCTGGAACAGAGGCTGCCCATGGTCATGTCAGACTGTGGTGGGGAGAAGTGAAAAAAGAGAGATGATGCTTACATTTTGCTCCAGCCCAGTTTCAGGCAAAAGCTTCTTGGTCAGAAGGCTAGTTCACATTGAGTCACCATCATGTTTTCTCTGCCGCTATTGGTTTCCAGTGACCACCAAATGGTAGCGCAGTCTCCAAACCTTGTTTGCTGTCATTAACCAGGCAATCAGTGAACTTGCCAGCCAAATGTTCTGTGGCATAAAATATTTATGTCCTTGATGCTGGTTCTTACACAGTGAAGTGACTGTGCTATAAACAAGGTGAGGACAGGGTGTGACTTCATCTGTCAAAAATTTACCTATACGAATGAAATACATACCCTAAAGGTGTACTTTTAGGAATCCCATCTGCCAGGAATTTGTAAGATAGTAGAAAAGTTATTGCAGCGTTGCTGCTAAAATTGTGGCTCGCTTTGTGTTGTGGGGTGTCAAAAAAGGCTTGTGCTGTCTTTTACTGCAAGATGCTGAAAGTGCTTGAATATCTGTGGAAAAGAAGTTGCGTGAGCTGTCCACAGCCTTTCCACATCTACGTACAGCTCTGGCATTTCCATGTAACAGGCATGCTTTATCCAGGTCACCTTATTCAAATATTATAAAACTGTCTGTCCGAACAGATGGTGTCACTTAAGGATAAAAAGCTTAGCCATAGATGTGAAGAAAAGCTGCCTCTTCAAGTGAGGTCTGCTGCTAGCATCGTAGTCTTCATCACCTCTGTCTTCTCTCCCTGTGTGACAGAGGACTTTTCACAGGTTTGTGATTGGTGTTTTCAAAGGCCTTTACATTTTTGGATGCACTTGATTTGTTGCTACAGCTCTGGACCAGTGGCAGCATATCTGTCTGGCTCAGTTTGCCCATCTGTGAAATGGTTGCCTGGGCCACAGAAATTAAGATGTGTAAAATACGTTTGTAAAGGCTGAAGTTTCTAGTACATGCTCAAGGCTGGGTACTGGCTAATGTAACTTACTGTCTTTCTATGGCCATTTCTCCCCTTCTTTTATGGCAAGCATCACCATCTTCTCTGCTATCTGCTACTTCTCATGGAGGAGGAGAAGCTCGCTGTTGCGGGTCAGGCGTCAGCCATTGCCATACGTTTCTGTATTGTTTGCACTAAATTGTCCCTAGTGTGTCTTCTAAGCCTAGAATTTTGGCATTACTTTTTTGGCCATCTTCTAGTAGGCAGCATACATGTGTTTTTAAAGTCTGTTATTGTCTGTTGTCATCTGATCTGGCTAAGAGAATGTCAGGTTTTGAATAACTTGTTATCTTGTAAGTTTTTCCACTCTTCTTACTAGGTCAGATTTATAGGAGGAAATGCTGGATATTCAGGGTAAGCAGCTAATGCAGATCATTAAGGGAACTCGTCCAGGAAGGTCTGTTAAAAACTTTGTGTCTAATCAAAATTATGGATTCCTGAGGTCAGTTCAGGGTGGTTAATCAGGACACAAAAGCCTTAGTAACAGTACTATGTCATATATGTTGGCTTATATTTTTTGCTGTGCTGAAAAATACAGTTGTGCTTTAACTTAATCAAGTTGTCTCCTTCCTAGATTTCTCTTTTTGATACCTGGGACTGTATAAAAATAAACAGGATGATTATCTCTTGGAAGTCACATAGCAGCTCGGTAGCTGTGTTGCAAGTGGCTGGATAAATAATGAATTAACACTGCCCAGGACAAGAAGTTACTGAATAACCTCGGCATACTGTAGAAGGCAAATGTTTTTCAGGACTTGCAGATGCATAATGTGAGGCCAAGCCTAAACAAATACGGTGATGTTTGAATGAAAAAGTGTCCAGATTCTCATGTCCAGACTATACAATGAGATAGCGCCAAAAGTCAGACGCTAGGCGTCCTCCATATCATGGATAACATGAGTTTTCCCCAACTAAGGATGCCTTCCCTCTTGTCTTTATCTAGTTTAGAAATACTTTATCTGACCCTCTCTTGCATAGCCTTTAAGCATGGTAGGACTGTATGGGGGTGGGGTGGGGCTTCAAAAAAAGAAACCCTCAGGAGAGGTTTCTATTTTAAGTTTGAAAGTGATTGTGCAGAAATGGCACCTTCCCTTTAAATAAGCATGTTCCTGGAAATTTAGTCAGTCTTCAATAATTCATAGGCCGCTTCTTCATAACATTGTTAGTCTTGTTAAGCCCACACAGCTATGGCAGGGTAATTTTCAGTATAGGTATCAACAACACTGATTAGTTTCAAATGAAATGAGAAGTTCTGCTTTAATTTACTCCATGCTGTACTACTGCAGAGGAGGTCCGAGATCAGCGCAAGCTTACATCACAGCTAACACTGGAAAGAAAAGGGCAGTAGAGAATTTTTGTTATGGAAGATAATAAGGAAAAAAGGAATGCCACACACAACCTTGTCATTCCTAGGGTCCAGATGATTACAGGCTAGGGGAGCCCTTAAGGCACCCACTCACTGAGCAAACCTAATCTGGTTTTAGAGAGCGGTTGAACAAAATAATACTGATGGATCTCTACGAGGTTACTTTTCAGTGGGTACCTGACTCCACAGGACTTCTGTGAGACCACTGACTTCTTTCTTAAAGGTCACAAAACCACTCATTTTCTTGCTTTTTGTCACTTGCCCTCCTGAATGGAATTAGAACTCCCTGGAGAAAAATCACTGGCTTGCCTTCCCTTTGCCAAAAGCCAGGACACAGACAAATAATTGCACTTCATTTAGGTTTTTATTGACTACCTCAGTGGTGAATTTATATGCACATTTTTGAAGGTGTTGCTGAAATGCAACACTGCTGGTTTAAGGTCAAAGGATGTTAGTGTAACTGTGTGAACAGTGTAATTTCTATGATTTGTTATGGCAATAGCTCTTCCTTGCTGTGGTTTTCAGATCCTTCAGAAATAGCAAGTGAGTAAGTCCTCATGTCAGATGATTGCCACCTGTATTATACGGATATAAAATTGGGACTTACTGGGGATGTCACAACAGCACTGACATGGGGGTTTCCCTTAACACTTCTCCCATTCAGCAGTGGGTGTAGGTCAGAGGCATGGGCTCTACCAGTTACTGATACTGGTCGCCTGGTTTGCTCTGTGTTGCAGATGCAGGTTAGATCACCTGAGCCCTGAAAGGCCTCTGGTGTCTTCTGCAATTTTCTTCATGGCTGCAAGACGGTTTTCCTCCAGTGCAATGGAGATGAGTCCTAGAGTAGCTCAGCTTCTGGTAGTGTGTCCAGAGAGCCTGGCAGTGATGGAGTGGTGCTGGGGAGGGTGCAGCAATCCTTGCCACATGTCTGCATGGGGTAGGAGTCTCCAAACATCTATTAGTTTGGGGAAACAAATCATATGTTTTTTTGATAGCGAGCCAACAAACAGTTAAGCACGGTTAGGTGTCTGCTCTTGTAACAGGACCTACAGCCTGATATTCCCATCTTGTGTAGGGAGTATTTCATGCCTCAGCCACGGCTCCACTAAAATCTGCCCATGGAGTGGAAAAAGGCCAAACGGCAGTTTGGCAGGAAAAATCTGAAGAAAGTCCGCATTAAAAACTCAGTGTGCTCAGGCTTTAGCCATGCCAGTAATGCAGACAAGCCATGGGATTCATAACCTGCTTCTGATAGCTGGAATCCAACCCCATGGGGTTTTTTTTAAAGAACAAAGCAGGGATCCTTCATTTTAAACCTCACAGGTGCTAGTGGCACTGCTGTGACTGCTGCCATATTATCTTGGTGGTTACAGTACTCATCAGACGCAGGGGATGCCAGGTTGGCCTTGGTGCTTCTCCTGCCTTCCCTAACCTACGCAGAGACTGCTGTAGCCAGCAGGCTACGGAGCTGGTTGAATCCATCCTGTGGATGGTGTTTGGAAACGGAGGTAAGGCCAAGTGCTTGATCCAGAGAAAGACAATAAAAGAGACCAGGTGGTGCTGCAAGTGAGTAGGACATCCGCTGAGCTGGGGAATCCTAGTTCCAGTCTGCAAGTCATGGACTAATTTTAATCTAGTGCCTGTTAGATGTAAAGATTCTGGTAGGTACTAAGGTAAGATTTAATATCTGATGCTAAGAAACTGAAAGAAATAGGGAAATACTACTTAGAACGACACTTGATAGGAAAATAAAAGGTTTTGTATTGTGTGTTGGAAAGTTACTTGACAGAAGAAATACCAATTCATTTCCCAGTCTAAGGAGGTCAGAGCAAAGAACATTTGTATTTTTGCAGTGGTGTTTCAGGAACCTTTGTTGTAGTTGTTTTTTGTGGTGGGTTTTTTTTTTTTTTTTTGTCTTAGTTTGGTTTTTAAATATAAGCAGCAGCTGGGAACACATGCTAAGCTGTCATTTTTGGTTTTCAGTTGTAGGTAGCATACATCAGCTTTTATGCTTTCTTACCTCAAGACCCTTCTTCAATTCCCTCGGTCAGAGGCACGCAGTTACAGTGCGTGACCCTGTTCCTGGCAAAGTCAGAGGCTTGCTGTCAGCTGCAGCTGGGACAGGCAGTGCTATGATCAGTTAATATATAACCTTCTTGTGAACTCTGGCTTGGTTTTACCGTTCCAGCCTACTGGGAGTGTCTGCTTGGGAAAGAAGTTTGGTACGGAAACGCTATTGAAAGTCTCCATCGACCAGAGGGTCAGGCTCTGCTCTCACACAATCTCTAGAGACGTTGGAGAGACCCAGAGCTAATGCAGCCCTTCCAAGTGTGTAAATGTCTCAAAATGGTGCATACTTTAACTTTCACTGTGGAACTAAGATTTTTAAATTTGTGATGTTTGATAAGGCTGCCTTATACTGTGTCTTATACCTGCGACTGGTTTAGATGGTGAGAACAGGCTGATGTAGACAAGCTGGAGTTTGATGTACGAGTGCATGAGAAGCCATTCAGAGGAGGAGCATGATGAGCCGCTACCACTGGGAAGAATCACAGTCCCCTTTCCTTCCTACACCAGGATTTAGTATCTCCACCACCATCGGGGTAGAGAGACTACACAGGTAGGAAGTCCGCTCGTGTGTCTGCTGCTAGGGTCACTAAAAACTTCCTTTTTCCCTGGCTGAGGTGGAGAAGCCCAGGACTTTTTGTTAACCACCTTCAGCAGTCACTCAGGCATGAACCCTGAAGCATCACGCGGTGACCGGGGGTTGTGAGTGACCACAGAGCTGCTGTGCCGCGTCTGTTCCTGTCAGCACCAAGCTGCTGTGACTCAGGGAGGATGGAGATGTTTGGGGATTTATTTTAAGCCATCTTTTCGCAGTTTTCCAGGGTTTTTTTGAGGGGGATGGGGATGAAGGCAAGGTGCAAATTGAGACCCAACTTTTCATTAGGCTAAAACAGCTGTGTTAAGATGGGTTTGAATGGCAGCAGAAATGGGCACATGCTACCAAGGACCCTTTGACACTTGTAGCATGCTGCAGATGCGCAAAGCACGTGGCAGAGGCATGCAAAAAGTTTATGATAATACAAGCAGTGTCATCTGCTGCCTGGTCCCCTTGCAGTGCTGCATTATCTAGGTTAGGTGGGGAGTAGCCCTGATTACTGAACACTGCTTGTTTGTAAAGCGACAAGTCAGGCTAATTCGCTGTGTGGGTGGAGTATTGGTTTCAGGCTCATCAGGAGGGCATCCTCATCCTTGCCTCAATTATATGCATCCAGCAGCGGGGTTGGGTGCAGACATTTGTTCGTGGGAGCTTCTTCTCTAGAGCTTATGGACAGAAAAGCTGGGCTAAATGGGGCACTGAGAGAATCTTTTTTTAGCCTGTCACACTGTGACTGCGAATTGCAGCAGCGCAACTGGCACTTTTGCAGGGCGTAAGGAACGCTTCTTTCTCACCCTGCAGGATATGTGACGAGAGTGGGCGTGCAGCGATGATCAAGTCAAGTTAAGTAGCAGGCCTGTGTGACTGATTTACAAATACCAGTGGTTTTTATTTACACAGACATGTAAACAACAGAAGGTAAACAACACCACCCAGCTCGGTCTAACAAACAGGCTGCTGCTGTTTCACTTCAGGACCTGAGGTGTTTTAGACATTTCACAGAAACTGTATTGACAGCAAACACAGGAAGGCTACGAGGTTACCTTGACTCTTTCTTCTTTGCATGGGAATCACATGCATGGTGCGGCAGCGTGAGGGAATGGCACCAGCTGAGGCCACACAAGCGTACAGAAAGAACCCATTAAGAGCTTGCTTTAACGTTGGATACGGCTGGAGTTAGCAATATTTGTGAGTAGTATCACTGCAACTAGTCTGTACTCTGACAGCACTTTCCACCCAAAGATCTGAAAGCGCTTTGCGAACAGACCACAAATCTTTGTTGCATCCTTTGCAAATTATCCCCAGTTTACACGCAAGGAAACGGAAGGCCTTCAGACAGTGACTTTCCCAGAGCTCAAGTTTTACTGGTCTCGTTTCCCAACCTCGTGCTTTAAATATAGCACCATTCTTCCTTCCCAGAAGCGTATCACTTCTTGACATTTTAGGACAAGCTTCTGAATTCAAAGTGACGCTCCAAGCACTGCAGGCAGAAGGGCAGTGGATGGTCCCAGTCGCTACCAGAAGCTGTTTTGCTTCAACGACGCCTCTGCCTGAAGAGGAGCCAGCTACTGTGTGATACATTGCACCCATCCCCACGCTTTTTCAAGTTTGTCCAAAAACAGAATTAAGGGTAACATTAGCTGCAAAAGGAAAACTATTTGAAAACAACTGTGCTGATCCGCTGTCCTGCAAATTTAACTGCAACAGTAAGCCATACACACACTGTGTTTTACTTAGTTACTCTATTTCAAATAGAAATGTCACACTAAATTTGTAAGACAGAAAATACCTAGTGGAGCAATGAAGAGTTCAGGAAGTTTGCTGCTTTGTGCCAAGGAACAAATTTCCTTATAGTTTAGCAGCAAAAGCAGCAGCTAAGGTATGAACAGGATTTGATTCTCAGCTGTAAATTCACATTTGGGTTCTGCACACACTTCCTGAAGAAAAAAAGAAAAAAAAACAACCACCCAACAGAAAAAAAACCAAACCCTACCAACCAGATTACCAGGTGCTGGGTTTGTGGCTTGTGTTTTGTTTGGTTATTTTTTTTTCCTATTGCTGAGTGATCACCATGGCTTGAACCCCAAACTGGTTTCAGCCTTTCTACCCGTTTGTAACATAAATAGCAAGTTAGGCAGGCTCAGCTCATACACTAGATCAAATTCAAGCATGTAAGAATTGCTGCTAAAAAGCAGCCAGGAAGGTGGGTTTGAGCACAGTGTTTAAATGCTCAGCTGCCTTCTCTTGTGCACGTTATACTTCAAGTAGTTTTACTTTTTTTACCCTCCCAGTAAGAACTACAGTGATGCCCTATCTTCAGTTATCATAGGAAAGGAGATGAATCACCACAACCGTAAGATGCACCATTTACAGATGCCAATACAACAGCAGGTAAAATAAAGACAGAGAAGGAAACCTGTTTTTCTTAAACAGGCATTTCTGCAATCCTTTAAATCCCCCAGGTGAAAAGGAAACCTAAGAAATTCTCCTTAAATAAAAGCTATGTACAAATTGCACACATTGCAAATGGAGCACTGAGATCAGTTACAGAAAATAAGATGTACAGTCTTCACTGATAACATCTCTCTTGCTATAAACAGTGATAAACAGCATATGCCTGCTTCAGATGTCAGAACCCAGCAAGACTGCAATATTATGTACACAGGGCTTGTTTGCCTTCTGCCTCCTGCAGCAGAGTCCCTCCAAACTCTGTTTTTGCTTCAGAAAGCTGTGCAGCGACGTTCCTGCGCACCGCATCTCTCCTGCTTGGCAGATCACAAGAGGGCTGTCATTGCTGTCTGGCTTATTGGTTTTAGGCAGTCTCTGGGTGTTGAGTAACCCTCGCTCCCGAGGGCATTGGGCTGAGGTTTCTGGTAATCTGTGCCGTAGCTCACGGAGGTCAGAACACTGTTAACTTTGGGTTTGTCATATTTTATGACACTTTGGGGTGTCTGATAGTCTCCGTTCCTGGTATCGGTCTTACACAAACTAGGGAAGCTGCCAGCAGAGAGCGATTGTTTCTGGGATGAGACGACAGGTACGTTGTAGCCATTTTCAGAGGGAAAATTATTTTCTCTTGCTACGTGCCGCTCGATGATGGGGGTGGCATATTCGGGCTCTTGGCTGGTCAGGGGCAGAGCGTATTCATGGCGGTTAGCTCTGTGCGGACAATGGTAGTGATTTTCGAACTCTGAACTCCCCCTTCTTCCCTTGTCTTTGGTGTCCATGGGTCGGAAAGTAGATCCTTTCCGTGTTACCGTCCCAGTCCCAATCATGAGAGGCTGCTGATAATCTAAAAGGAAGCACGGACTACTCAATAAGGCACAGATGGATTATTTTTTTTGTATTCAATACTTATGCATTGGTAAGTATTTTATGTTGCAAAATGACTCGGTTACTGTATCAAATGCGCGGTTATTGGGGATGTGAGGAAACCTTGCCCCAGTGCTGGTTCTGCAACCTCCTTCAGCAAGTGTTGCAGAACATGGCAGAAGCCCTTCCACAGAGGAGCTCCAATCTGCCACCTCGTTTCCTACTCCCTCCATTCCTTCCCCCTCCTACCCACACAAATAAAGTGAACATCATTTCTGGAGTATACTCAAAAGCTCTAAAAAAATAGAGAAGTCAACAAAGTATTAGCAATGAACTGGACAAAGGACGTTGCATGAAGGTCCACAAACCAGAAGTTCTCCAAAACACATGTTCTGCTTTTGGAATAATTAAAATGCCCAGAGGATTCTTAACAAGCCCGACCAAGTGCTGGCTTTATTTAAAAGGCATCTCACAGTAGCTGGCTGACAAGAAGGATGAAGTTAGATGGAACGTCAGCCAAGAGAGTCAAGGGAAGTGTGAAATGTGCTACGCCAGCTCAGCATTGCTGCGGGCACGCAAGGGGGGGATGAGCCATGGGAGGAGGTGCGGGACCGGTGCTGCCAGAGGAACAGGGTGGTCACCCTGGTCAAGGGGGACAGCTGGGACAGAGCTGGGGATGGGCAAATGGCCCAAGCAGGAGCAGGGAGCAAGACAGAGGAAAAGTGGCCTCAAGAAGTATATGTTTGCACCTCTGGTCGAGGTGGATGCCAGGTTGCTGTTGAAGAAGGAGATCTGAACTAAAAAGGTTTTTAAAAAAATCCAGTAAAACTATTATGAGAAAATTCAGCATTCTTTCTCGCTTTGCTGCTAGTGACAATCTCTTATGGATACATACGGTGGCCTGAACAGCTCTAGTAAATGACACTGCTAAACTATCATGTTTTGACACAGACGCAAAGAACTTAGCTCAGTTTCTGTTCTGGCATCATGGTTCATCTGACATGAGCGTCGAGTTCGATCCCATATGTCCTGTGAATCTTTTTGGCAGTTCCTGGCTGCTTCCCAAACTTCAGCATGTAGGGTGAAGGTGTTGTGATACTTCACTAAGTAAGTGGTGCAGCTCTCCCTGGCATTGCTGCCACCATCCTCGGCAATCTCCCTTGCTCGGGATGAAGCGTCTCAACTCACTCCCAGCTGCCTTTGAGAACTGGCAGCCGGGGATTCAAAGGGGGGTGAGTTTCATGTAGCGTGTTAACCTGTATGCAAGTTGCACACCCTCTGCAATTAAATTATTAAATGGTGCATTTCTGGGCTGCAGTCACATTTTTATTTCATGTTTCTTATTTTTGACAAGACTGTAGGTGAAATGCTAGGGCTGGGGATCTGCCTGGCAAGGCTGAGAGTTAAGACTTTCCTCATACGGTAGGAGGGAAGGATGGAGAGAGCAGAAGCTCCCCAGACACGGCCAGGGGAGCCAGATAACCATGATTTATGAGCAAACTTTATTCACTCCCTTTCCTTCATGAAATAAAACTGCTTTATTGGTCTCTGCATGTTTATATTGAAAGTTTCTGAAAAGGATTGAAACCATCTTTGCAAGATATCCAGGCTAGCACCATACGGAATTACAGTAACCATCCATTTATTTTTTAAATGTATTTCTTCTGTCAAATGCATTAGAGAAATTCTAAGGAATTTCTAAGGTCTGGCGGCTGGAAACAGCAAATTAATCATTCTGGAAGATTGCTGATCACTGATGCCATGAAATGGCTGGTCTCACTAGCCTTTTCAGGCAGACTAAACTAGGCAGGGATAAGATGTGCTAAGAGGATGAATTAAAAAAACATCTCTTTGGGATGCAAATAGTACTGGTGTGGGGATTTGCTCTATCCAAACAGTGACCTGGAGCCAAGGTAGCAGAGGAGAGAAGCACTGTGTGTTTTTTTTCCCTTCTCTCTCATATACCTGTTTCCGCTTCAGGGGGCCTCATCTCCAAAATAGTTCAGGCACCAGAAAAGCTGCAAGGGGATCTTAGCATGACTTCCAGCTGGGGATGAAATCCCACCACAAACCAGCTAAGTAATTTTCCTATTTGCTCAGCAGCAAGGGGCATTATATTTTCTTCCATTTCCAGAGACATTTGTGTTTAAATAGAAACACAAAAAAATTAGTCAGCAAAGCCAAACTATCCTATCTGAGGCACATTCTTGGACTACATCCATGCCTGACTGCCTTCCGTGGTTACCTTCAGCTGTAACTATTTCAGAGTCAGGAAATCTTTCCCGACAACTCCAAGAAAAAGTTTCCAAAATAGTGGGTATTTTGCTACTGACACATTTAGCTGCTTCACTGGGATGAACACAGATAAATCTGTTCCTGGGCCTCAGCTTGCATGAGGGCTGGAGCTTGTAACTTTGCTGGCCCATCCATCTCCCTGTTACCTGCTCTGCACGCAGAGTAAAAGGAAGGCATCGCAGTGGGAGCAATTGTTACCTGCCATGTCACTGGTGACCAGATCTAGTTTTTGTGGTGTCTCCTTCTCATTGTTATAGCTGATGGTAAATTCAGTTGACTGGTGTCTGGTGAAGGGCTGCTTGATTTGTTTCCAACAACCTATGACGAAGAAATAAAAATAGAAGGCTTATCGGCAAGTTAAATGCTTGCAATCAGAAGACTTATCAGAAAATTTAATTTTTGGTATACTCATTGCTGTCAGTGTATTAAAGCAGTTAAAAAACAAGACTGAAACAGGCTCTTCGTAAAAATAGCCCCCTAAATATGGAGGGTGAAAGGGAAAAAGTGAATCATCAACTGGGATTTCCAAGTGAAAACAAAACTTTATGAAGGTTTCTCTTGGCAAGTGGGGGCTCAAATCTGGTAGGTGCCTGCACTGATGCTGTAACAGAGTATATCGGTAAAATACCAGCTTTAAATCAGTTACATGTTTTGTCATTGCTTATATGGCAAAAATAATGCTTAAAATTTTGGGTTTTCAGTAGACTAGTATGGCTTCCGTTTCCTTGATATCTAAGCACCTGCACTCATCAATTAACTTGTTCTCAAAACAGTCTTGTGAGAGACAAAAGACAAAATCCACAGTGTCAGGCTCTTGCCTGGAGCCTGCGACAGGAGGTCTGCGGAGAGCTGGGTTCGGCTCCCAGCTTCCTAAGTCCCAAGCCTTGTTCACAAGGGCTTAGGAGCTTGATTTATGAAACACACATGCAACAAATCAACTGACTGGGTAACAGGCTACCTCTGATTTCTTGGGATTTGTCCTCATTAGCAAGTGAGATAGGATTATGATGTGACCTTGAAAAATCATATTAGCAAATATGTTAAGTACAAATTAATTTTCTAATGAGGGCAAGCTGCAGTGGGTAACAGCGTTCCTTTCACTGACATCAGCACCTGCTGAGGGATGAAATTTCGGAGCTGAGCTATTGCAAGGCACTTGTGAATAGACATGTGAATTGCTTAGTGGTTTCTTTTTTTATGGAAAGCTCAGATCCAGAAGGATATTCCTCTATAGAGCTGGCTGGCCAGGAAAAAGAAGCTACACACCAACTTTCAAGCTAACAGGAGTCCCCACTCTAGAAAGTGTTATTGAGCAAGACAAAGAATATGCATCACTGGGGTTTTGCAGGCATCTCCTAAAGCAGAGTCCTCAAGCCAATCCCCTATTCAGATTTTACACATGCAGTACAATTCAGTACTGTTAGGCTTTATAAATACAGTCCCAACCAGTGAGGGCAGTGAGATTAAAATATTAAAGCCACAAAAAAATTATTAACCCTTGTTCTCTTGGAGAAAGGCAATCCCCTTGGCTGTGGGGAAAAGGAAAGCTACAATTTTCTGCAAAATAGGTATTTTGGAGAAGGGAAGGAAAGGGAGGGCACCTGGGAGCACTCTTACATGCTAATTTATGCACTCTGTGTAATAGATCTTTTGCTAATTGCCTTTCTGTCATAGAAACCAAATTATATTGTTTCTCAGGGCACTGTGCTAGGATGACACAAGTGGGACTATCGTTTGCCATCTCCCTTGTATGAAGAGGAGAATTTGAACGAGGAAACATGGATGCTATTTCATAAGCATTTCACACTTAGTTGCATAAACCCCTTCCCGCTGGCCCAATGGACAGGACAGGACAAAGTGCATGATTCTCCACTAACCTGATTTCTGAGCACTGGATAATCCATAAGAAAGTCCTTTGGCTTCTCGCCTGCGAGGAGAGGAAAGCATTTATAAGCAGCTGCCTCACAGCATTTCAGCTTCACGCCTTAGCTCCAGCAGAGAGAGCCTTTGTGTTTAGCAGCTGAGGACAATGCTTCACTTTGAGTTCCTGGAAGCTGGTGTCTACTAGAACGTAAGGCATGCAAACCAGCATTTTGACATTTTGTTTTTCCCCATCTATATGCAAGTTCTGAGTGCAGGTGTTCAAATTTCTTGTGTCTGGCATCCATGGATTTGCTGTGTCCATGTCTATATGTGTCACTCCAGGTTATGTTTTGTGTCTGCTCTCCTGAATTCTTTGGCTAGCTTATAGATTTACTGGGAATCCAGGGCAGAGCTGGGTACCGCTAGTGATGAAGCAACATCACCAGAGCATTGCTTATACTTCCAAACCCCCATCTGCTGACAGAAGCATTTCCTGGCTTTACATGCAAGTCCAGGTTCATATGAGTGGACAACTAACAGGCGCCACAGTTAGCAGTGCTTCTTCCAGTCCTTTGACTTGTGAAATGAAGTGGCTTAGTTTTAGCTGCTTACCAGTGTGTGTGTGCAACTCCTTACAGCTGGGCTCTGCTTTCAGCCCATTAGGTTAAAAGCTATGACTTAAGGGACTGGGAAGCAGAAGTACTCCAGGAAGGAAATAAAAGCAAATGATCCAGATAGATAGCTCAAGTTCTCCCTTCACTGAATTTTTACTTGGCTTTGATGTGAAAACTATTCCACCTTTGCTTTACACCTTAGCATTTGTGGGTTTACGTAGGTTGAAGGACAGCCAGTTACACTGAACTTTAAATTGGGGTGTACTGTTCTGACCTGCTTTACCTTCATTTTTGTCTGACTAGGGGAGACGTACAATAAGAAATACAATTTACAGAGACATGACATGAGTTCTACTTGAAAGGAAGACTGCTGAACAGGATCAATTTCCAGCTCCCTGGTAAAGAGGCGTGTAGTCGGACGTGCTAGCTATGTAGTCACAAATGCCTCCTATGACAAAAGCCAGTATCTTACTTGCGTAGGGCTGCACAGATACAAATTCCAGAGAACAGGAACAGACACAGCACGATGAGGACAGGGACAATTATAGCTGTAAGCTTTAAGCCTGCATGAGAGAAGGAAAAAAAAGAAAAGGATAAATGTTTAAAAGGCAAATTACTCTGAAGCTGGTAATTTTTACTACAGAGAATACAGCAAAAGGCAGATAATCTTGCAGGAACGCTCCTTGCAACAGAGCATGAAAATGTAAAACTATAAAACTGCAAGACACCTCCTCAGCCATACACGGTTGCCATTTACCTATGTGGGACAGTGTCGAGATGAAAGAGTTAAATATACTTTCTCAAGGCTGACACTTGACTTAACATCTCTACACATCCTGACATCTACATGCATCCTTACAAAGAGCAGTTGTTTCTTACTACGCACTTTTAAAAAGCCACTTATGCATGCTCTGTTTTCAGTTGCTGATAAAACTGCCAAATGAGGCTGCAATTTTACATGCCGAGTTTCTGGCTCATGCAGAACTGGTTGAAACATTTCAGTCAAAATAGTTCAAAGATTTCCAGGAGTGAAGGTTGTGAAAAACCTGTTTAGCCCCCATTGAACTCTAACACAACATGGTTTAGAGCAGGGATTTGAAAATTAACAGTGGAGCGGCCCTTGTGCCAGGAGTGCCCCATTTGCTATTGCTACAGACATCTAGCAGGCTGTGAGAATAAGGTATCACATGTGTCCACAGGGTATTTACCATTTAGCAGATGAAATCTCAGTAGATTTCATTTTCAGTGATCATGGACACAATTTACCCATACTGCTGCAGAGAGGAACTGAGCTTGTTCCTGGCGGGAGCACTGCAGTTTCAGAAGAGCTTTTTTTTCTTACAACCCGTTGTTTTACAGAGACGTTCCTACAACTATCAGCTACCTAACAGGTAGCAGTGTTTGGTGTAGTGGGTCTGGCAATTCCCGCCTGGCTATGGGTCCACCAAACAGTCCGTATAAGCAACAAATTGTGTTTGTTTGCTTTTAAAGATCTAAGAAGTTAGCTCCACAAATTAAAGGATGAAGACTGCAAAGGCAGGGAGAAGTATGCAAATTAAAGTTTTTGGACCCCACCATGAACACAGCCTTTACAGAAAAGTGTTTAATTACACAACCCTGCATTACCATATGCTTCTTAGAGCTGGAGTTCTGCTCTGGGAGGAGTCATGGTCGCGTACAGAGACGGTAACATTTTTGTGAGACCACTGCCTCATGTACTATAAAAATTATAAAATAGAGGACGAGGGTGAGGAAGAGCTCCTCCAAAAAAAATGCTGATGAGCATTCAGTATAGTCCCTTAAGCCACCTACCAAGCATGGCAAGTAAACCAATATTACAGGGAAACCAAAGCCTGATGTTTCACACATCAAGGAAAATTAAGGCTTTCAATCTCTTTCTGTGCCTTAAGACACAGAAGGAACCTATGCTGCTCCCTCTTCTCTCTGTTGTTAACCTTTAATAAAGCCTGAAGGGAAAATAGAAGTTTTGATTTGTGAAAAAGTTTAAAGTTCACTCAGGCTGGGCTGAAGACATGATGCATCCTAGAGAAAATGCAGCGCTAGGTAATGTTACCCAAGTTAGTTTCTTCTGATGGGATGGGCTCCGTAACAGTCCTGTCTTCTTTTCCAAGGGAGGTTTCTGTGCTCTGACTTGGTTTCTGCCACATTGAATGCGTAAATGAACTATTACCTGCAAAAGAGAAGGGCGGGGGGCATCAGTGGTGCTGAGGTAGCACAGGGGTCATTGGAGGCACCGCGCCTGGGGAGTGCTGCTTACCCCATACCTTGCATTATTCGACAACCCATCAGCTCGAGCTTCAATGCTATTCTTTGGTTCCAAGTTTGAGGGATAATTCGCACATAACGGGCCACTATCGGAGGGATGAAGTTATTGCGTACTGTGTCACCAGAGTTGGAGTTGCCTTGGAATACCTGCAATGAAATGTAAGCATGTTGTTTGCTCCGTTTTAGAAGTCTCTTTCTTTAAAGTGCTCCTGACATCCAACCTGAAACATTTTCATTACCTCAAAACTAAAATATATTGATAGTCTGGGATGCAGCCACAAGATTTTTGGAATTGAGGCCTCTAGAAAGAAATAATCTTTTTAGTTCTGACAGATGATCACATTTTGCTGTGAGCTCAGAGAAGAAAGATTACCACACTCCTTCAATTCTGTGTAATTTCTAGTTAATATATGCTGGTATAATGCTATCATTTTTTATTTAATAGCACTGCAGCACCCTTACTTGGGCAACAGGGGATAAAAATGTAAAAAGAAAAAATTGAAATTAAATATTTCTAGACATTTTAGTAAAACAGTCAGTTTTATGTATCAGGCTTGAAGAGTGACTGTTAACTATGTTGTTGTGTTGCTGTTTCCCTGCATTTATACAGTATTTCCCAGGATCACTTCAGCCCAAGTGCAGAACAGTAGCCCTTGCAAAATTAGTTCTTGGAGATGCTTCGGCATGATGTAGGAGAACTTAAAAGCCTGATGAGATAGGGAAGTGAGCTCAGCATATCTTAGATAAAATGCCAGGCCACATGGGGTTCTGATGGGACAGGTTTTATCATGCACCTTAGCTGAAACTAAGATCATATGTAATAGTTTCATAAGATTATTTGTAAATAACAAGTCATGGTGGAAAACTGCAAACCAGCAGATTTTAAATAGCCAGACTTCACAGTTCAGCTGCTACTAGGCTGTTTTTTCACTTTTTGGGCCAACATGTCCTAAGTTTCAGGTTTAAAAAACCTTAAACCAGTTAATGTTTCCCAGTAAAATTCATTTCCATATAAGCTAAGAAAATCAAAGCTAGTAGGAAATCTCTCTACAGCTCTACCAAGTTTTTAAAAACTGCCATCAGGACTGAGGACCAGATAGAGCCTTATCTTGAGGCAAGCTGAGCTCCCTCAGGAACGGTGAGTGAAGGTCTGACTTTTAACACTGTGGGGGCAGGGAGGGCTTTGGGTGGGTTTTTCTTGTTTGAAAGGGAATGTGAGGTTTTAAAGGGAAAATGTTATCAGACAAACCTGTGCAGCACATCCTTTGTCTGCAGGAACTACTTGCGCTGCTTTTGTCTGTTCATTGTTAAAGTCACTCAGAGTCTGTGAAAAGCTGTTGTGTGGACACCTGTTTTGGTGTAAGACCATTTATTTTAAGTTCAGTTACATTCATTCCTAACAGACTAGGCTGTGCCCACAGCCTTGTGTCAGAAGAGTCCTGCCAGCAAGGGTCAGGGAGCGGAGAAGACCCTGGTGACTCTAACGCAGCCCAAGCAGAAGCTTGGTCCACAGGTGCAGCTTCACCAGCAGCCCTGTGCCTTTGCCCGAGTTGGTTTCACTTGTTGGGGAGGTGAGCTGACCATCCTGGTATTTAAAGACCATAGATGTGGCACTTAGGGACATGGTTTAGTGGTGGACTTGATAGTGCTAGGTTGGCTGTCAGACTTGATGATCTTAAAGGTCTTTTCCAATCTAAATCGTTCTATGATTCTGTGAGCTGAAGCTGAACCTCACCTTTGCTGGGGCTATACCGACTGATGCTTCTGCACTGGCAGAGCATTCCTAGCACGGGCAAGCACTGAGCTAAGCTAAAGACTTGCCCAAACAGCCCGTTGTACACCTTTAATTACACTGTTTTTTTAAAACAAGGATACAGACATACACAAGCCTCCCTGTGTGCATCTCACAACTTCAGCAAGCCCTGGATAACTTCCTTGTTTCAACAAGCTTGCTATCTACTCCATGGCTGTAAATTACACTGGTGAAGACAACCCAAGTCTAGACAAGTCTGAAACTCCTAATCTTCCTTGACAGTGAAAGCCTGCCCTTCAATGTCAAGGTAGCATATGCATTATTGCTCTGTGTTTTCCTACCCCTCCCTCTTCCCCTTACCTTTTCTTCATTGCTCAGAATCCCTTTGTAAGTTCTCCATTTTGAGTTGTTGTTTTTGTAGTTCATTGTAAATGTCTTTACGTAAAAGTTAAAATTCAGCAGACTGGATCCTGAACCAGTGGTCTTAATCCCTTTTAACAAAATGCAAAATACATTTTCATTTGTTAGGTGTCTTTTTTAAAGGAACATTTTCAAATGCAAACACAGATGCCAAAAAAATTTGGAGAACTTTGCCTTCAAAGTCTTAATTCATTTTTCAAAGCATGTTGGAATTCAAGGGTGGTTACTGAGTTTAAAAGTTGGGTGAAGAACGGAAATCAGTTTTAAATTGCGAATTTAGAGCAATGGAATTTTTTGCAGAGCTCAGATTAATGATTCCGAAAATAGTAATAATAGTGAAAATAGTGGTCCATATCAGCAGTCTTTACATCTGTAGCAGCAACCGCAATTTACATTTCTACAATTAAACCAGGAGTTGGAAACAGGAATCTCTTTCACCTGAGCCATTCTTCCAAAGACTATGATTTTAATGTTTCTTATTGATTCCAGATCTGCATCATTAATAGGTCCTAAGCAATCACTCATCATCCATCCAGACTCTACAGGTCCCTCTGTAAATATCTTTTTCTGAGCCTACAGCTTGTTTAGAGACCAGGCATGCATGAGAGTTGAGTCCAATCCTATGTCCCTATAGGAAGATCAGTCTTATAAATAGCCATGATTTCTTCAATATGAAAATAATATTCCTCAGTGCAGAACACTTCATTACATTTAATGAAAGAAACACTGCATTAGTGCATTACTAGCTTTTCAACTGTGCTTAGTTTCTTTTCGAGCTGAAACCCCAGCTTCTAATAACCAGACAGTGACATACCTGTTATTCTCCTCTTCTCTCCCAAGTCGATCTCCAACCATTCACGATTGCTGCTGTGGTTAGAGGCCCATGCCAATCCTGGGACTTGAAGCCAAGCCTTGTCGGGAGACCACTGGAATAGCTGCCCAAATTCATTGGTCTCCTCCCAGTAGGAAGATGCAGTAACCTGGCTCTTGGAGAGGAATCCCTCTTCCAGACTGAGGGATTTATTGCAGCCTAGGAGTCCCCACACAGACAAGAGAGAAGGAGTTATTTTGCGTTTTCACAGCATATTTTTATATTAGGCTAGCAACATATGAAGACCACCCACAAAAGCAAAGTCAGTTGTTGCTTAATCTAGTGCTAGCTGATGCTATCCATTAGCTGTGGTGTTTGCCAGTCAGTTTTTAGTGGATGATCCAGTACCAGAGTGCTGCAGTCCCTCTCCTTTACCAATTTAGCTCCTACATACATGACACCTGCTGACTACATCTATTTTTTCCTTTCCATTTTGTTTTTTAATCTCTGCAGTTTAGTTTCATTCATATAAGACTTAATATATTTTTAAATTTTCCTTCTGAAACATAATGTTTATGTTTCGAGATTGGCATTAACTAATTTAGCTATACAAAATATTTCTCAGATGAAGGCACTGTACTGAAAGGAGTACTTTACTGTAAATATTTCACGATTCTCACCTGCAATTAGGGCTAGGAAAGTTACTCATTAGAGGAGCTCCTTGATACTGCTGCCAAGAGGTGATATCATGAAGGTAATAGCTGCAGGTAAGTATTACAAACTCCACCAAAGAACCCGCAAAATTTCTGCACATCAAGGTTCTTCAGAGAAAACGGGCCAGTAGAAAAAAGGTTTCAATGAAGTTAAAAATAATTCCCTGGCAGTTTCAAAGGTCTATACATGCTCTACAGTTTTCAGTGGAATAGTAAATGATTTTATCTCAGATGACTGAAACATAATTCAAATGAACAAGGGCGAACTTTTCCCCCCTCTTTGCTATGTTTTATGCAAATGAACAGCTTGACAGATTAAAGACGCTTTTGCATCTTGGAAACTCATAAACAAAAACTCGTTCTGTATCAGTGCAATGTAAATATATTTTCATTCCTCTCTATGCTCTCATTCTCATATAACGAAGAAGGAATTTATAAATGTCTGAAGAAAAACTGCTTTCATTTTCTGCCGCCTAAAGCACATAAAAATGGGACTATCTGATTGCTGTTTTTCATATGTTGGCACCAGAAATGTAACAGCAGAATACTATTTCTGTTTCTCATCTATGTGCGTATGACCTATTCCTATTCTGTGTTTTTTTTCTAGCTCACTTCACATCCCTTCAACTTTTTTATTCACTTGCCAATTTGAAAAAAATTGCTGTCCTAAAATATCCTTCCTAGGCACAGCCTGACATTCTCCTGATTACTTTTCAAAACTTTTACAGAAAATACTTCAATAAAAAGGTAACATTTGAATAGCTAAAAATAAAGCCATTATTCTTACCATTCGAGGTAAATATAAACCGCTTATCTGACAGCGAACCACTGTAAGAAAAGAAAACGGTAATTCAGCCTTTTAGGAGGCGGTCAAGGGAACACCGAGGTACAGTTTCAGAATCACTGTTTATCTAGCAAAATATCTCTGGCCAGATAGCCGCTTACTTTGCTGGCTGGTTACCAACCCCAGTAAGAGCACTCTTGCGCACTCTTGTCTTGTTCAGCCACCGTGACTGAATTCAAATCAGTTTTTTAATGGTTTTGAGCATTCGTTATGCTTTAAAGTGACTCCCCATCCCATCAGCCTGTTACTCTTGCTGCATGCTTCTGCTTTTCCCCTCTGCAGAGGCCGGGTACTGCTGTGGGAAAGCTTGCCCCTTCTGCTCCTCAGACCATCAATGCAAGAGCAATCAAAGGAGCCAGGAACGGGAAAGGTAACAGGGCCTGGAGCTACCAGCAGTGCACTGCTCCAGCACTGGGCCCAGGTCTCACCTACAGTAGCTTAAAGCAGAGCAACTTCACTGAAATAAATGACTTTCTCTTAGTCTAGGTCCACATCTAGTTTGAAGAAAATCCAGCCTTAAGCACTGTGAAACAGTTCCACTTGATGGTGACTAAACCACGCCAGCTCTGACCAATCCTGCTTTGGCTACAAGTGTATCACAGCCAGACTGAATGAAAACTACTCCTTTTTTTAATCTGAGTGGGAACCGGTTCTGTTATAACCACAACCAACAACTCCCATCAGGAATGGTTCTTTTTGCTCCATTAACAGGACCACATCTATGCCTCCCCTTTTCTTCCTCCTTCTGACTGCTTTGCTTCAGGAGAAAAGACATTTCTTGGGCAACTCCATACAACCCTGCACAAAGCAGGACAAGATAAAATCACGGTATGGGAAAGCTGAGTTTTCCTTGGCCTCCCGTGGAGCCACTTTCTGATTCCCAAGGAGATGCCCCTGAGGTGTCATTCCAGAAACGATGACTCTCACTGGCTGCCTAATAAAAACAAAAGCCTGGGTTTTAACGTTAAATTGGTTTGGATTTCTTGAAAATCTGACCACTTCAACGTCGCTTTGATTAGCTGCACGCATCACTTGCCCCTTTTGAAATGCCTTGGACAGCATGACTGAGCAGTAAAACAACTTCTGCTCTTAAGCATCAAGACAGCTCCCTTTCAGGCTGCCCTTTGTTGTTGGCCAGGAAATCTTCCCCTGAGGTACATCTGTGGGCTAACAGCGGTGCACATGGCTGTATGTTTGGAGAGCATGCAAATGGGGAACAGGAAAGTGGTCCCATGTCAAGGTCGATAAAAACACTGCTTCTTTTTGTCACTGAGGGAAAACTAATGACTACAGGCAAACGAAGCCCTTCAGAGATGATGGAGAGCACTGGGAGGGAGCTGATTTATTTGGGCATGTAGGCGGTATAGTAGCTAGAAGGAAAAAGCCAAGCTCTGCCTCCCACGTCTTCCCCCCAGGCAATCCTCAGGGGTGATCAGATGTGCTCTGCTCACTGCAAACCAGTTCGACATTACAGCCAAAACAATTTTTGCTTTCTTAGTGAGTACAAAGCAATCCATTTCAAGAGGAAAGAAGAAAATAAAAAACCACGGTGGTCAGTAAAACATACCCAAATCAGAAATCACAGCACTCCTCGAATACTTATTTATGAGATAATGCTTTGTAATAAAAAAGCCACTGAGATCCCTTTCAAACAGAGGTCTGCAATTTTAGCAAAGAAAGGGAGGAGGTTAGCATTTCTAAGGTCTATAAAGCTAAGAAATCAAGCTGAAATATTTCTGCTATAATTCTGCAAGTCACTGAAGAGGACAAACTAATTTAGTAAGTGGTAATTTATCAATTTCCTAATGTGACAGGTGGCATTTGTCACACAAATTTCACTTTGTCCTTTCAGGGTTGGTGCCACCCCATACTCCACGTTTATCCTGACAACTTTCAGGATCCTGCCTAGCCAACAGTACAGGTGGCAGGACTGCATGGGAGACCTGTGCCGGTAGCTCTACAAAAAAAAAGGATGCTGCTTCCCATAGTAAAGGTCCGTTAGCACAAAATCTTTTCTTTTTTCAGAGTCAGTCTCAAGCAACCTTTTAAAGCAGTGCAGGTTAATCCCAAATCTCATCCTTCACAATTCACGACCATGTGGTCTCTTCCATTTTCAAAGACAAATGATTTCACACGTGCAGACATACAGTCACAGGCCAGGTCACATTACGAAGTTAAACCCCCCATATACTTGTACTGGGGTATCAGGACTGCCCAATAAATCCAGCCACTTGATCTTAATTACAGCATTTGTGGGTGCAGGTCCATGCATGGATCATGAGAACATAAAACTTCACAGATGCTAGAGTCTAACAAGCACACTGAAAAATGGAGTCAGGGAGGCCAAGGTCAGCCCTTGAGAGCCGGTGAGCGAGCGAGCCGTAACTCCTCCATCACATTACAACGCAGATATTTAACAGCTCGATGCACTCCAGCAGCAGCTTTTGATGAGGTCAATTTCGGCTCAAGTCACTAAATTAAATCTTTAATACTGAAATCCACTATAAATGAGATTTTAAAAACTTGAGTAAGCTTTTATTTAAAGGAGTCTAAAAAGCTCTTAAAGCAGTGCTGTCTAAGCACTGTTTTTTTTCTTCCCAGCACTGGCTGCTCTGCAGGAATTTCTTGCAGCATGCAGGTATCCCGAGGATAGGAACGTCATGCAGCTTTGGAAATACCACTTACAAAAGCCTTTTTAAAGCATGGAATGCATTGGTTCATTTTTTTAGTAAATAGGCCCACTGCTTCTAGGATTACTTTTTAATGTTTTGAAACAAAATTATTTCCTTGCATCCTCCAGTTTCCCTCTCCTGGGATAACGGGTTCACACCAGCAGTTCATCTGCTCCTGGGATTGTCCCAGCTGCCAGGAGCAGCAGAAGCATCCTGGGAAATATTGTGCTCACGCTCCCATTTTTTGCAAAATCTGTGCCATCTAGTTTGCAGGCATCTGCCACAGAACGAGCCTGTTTACCTATGGCTCCATGTATAATCTGCAGAAAGAGACTGTTGTCTCCTCGGGGCAATTCAGGCCCTTCAAGATGTGCATCATGCTGGAGGAGTGTGTCTGTCTGCCCTGGTAGGCAGGAGAGCTAAGGGGCACTCGTCCTTAGGGTGCTCTTTCAGGGGACTCTCATTAAATGGGCTAAATCCAAGCCCTGGAGGCTGGCTTCGGCCTGGAAGCCCGCTTTTCAGCTCTCCTTCAAGTAAATGGGAGTTTTCCCACTTGATGTAATAGGGACAAGTTTGCATCTCTGTGAGTACTTCTACTATGCATGTGAAATGTATATTGTGAGTAGCAACATTAAAAGGATGCTTGGCAGTTAAGGTGATGAGTTCATTATGCAGTGTTTTCCCCCAGCACTTGTACATTTGCTGTCTTCTACGCTTCATTCGTTGCCCACTAGCTCTTGTACTGTGAAAAAAAAAAGCAAACAGCAGTCCCAGCTGCCTTTCATTATAACATTTTATGCACTACCGTCTGAGTTAGACTTCTGGGATGCTCAAGGATCACAAACATACGAATGAATGTAAACAGTTCTGTAACATCTTTAGTTAAGGCACAAAATATTTAATTTAGGGCTTCACTAAGCTGGCATGTGTGGTGGGAAGAATTTTATTATTTGTTTTATGGAAGTGCTTGGTGCCTGAGCTGAGTTCTCAGTCCCGCTTTACTTGAGACAAATTTATATTTATTTTCTTAGACAATTAACTTTCAAGCAACATGTGTAAGAAAAATAGAAAATATTTAGGCTTTAGAGGCCTTCCACTAGAGGCCTACATGCTACCCAGCTTTGTATACTCCAGTCCCATTATACTTAAAGCATTTCAATCTGTGCTGAAATTTAAGCACAGCAACAGAATGTTGGTGGGTTGGGGGGACACACGCCTTTTTTTTTTAATATGAATGAAATAATGACTGCAAAATTGTCAGGATGAGGTAGAGAAATCGGAGGGAAAACAGGAAAAAAGTATAAAAAAGACACATTCCCTTAGCTCTCATATGTTATAGGACTGAGGAAATTTCTCTTCCTACAAAAAAAAAAGCACCTCATGTAAAATGCAGATAACGTTTGAAAACTAAAAAATATAAACCAACAGGAATGACAGAAGCAGTTGCTGGAAGGGCTTACTGTGCTGGATAGAGATTAGAGGATTTACTTCTACTTCAACAACAGTACAATTAAAAGTGAGAAGATAAGTGGTTAATATAACACGCTTGCTATAAATATTCTAAAAGAGAAAAATCTGAACATTTCAAAAGCACAATATTTAAGTAGTTGTTCATTAAATCCCCTATGGCTCAACAGTACTTTTTATTTATTCATTCTTCCTAGCTTTTTTTAAACCTTAACATGAATTTATCATGATTTATTAGCACATTGATTAAAGGTGTTTGTTGCAGATGATAGTACTTTCATGTATCTGCTAACAAAGTAATTTGCAAATATGTTTTGGAAGGAAAAGAAATAAAAAAAGAAGAAAATACTGCCCTACTTGGTATAGAGCCACTAAAAACTTGGAACATTTTCCCATATCCGATGCCAATGCCATTTTAATAAAGCCACAGAAACAAAGCCCGAAAACCCCTAGACCCACAACTAACATCCTTTCCTCCCCAAAAGAGTGTCGCCACCTGCTTCGGCTGATCTGGGCAGTGCACTGGGCCCCGGGGGTTGCTCCCAGAGCCAGCCCTGCCAGTGGTACTCACTCATGCGAAGGGATACCATTGGCAACGACGCCTTCGTAGCGGCTGATGCCCTTCTGCTGGGTGACGCTGATCTGACCGCCCAGCTCATCCGCGATAACGCCTGCGTGTATCGCCGACTTGCACAGCAGCGAGGTCTGAAAGGCAGAAGCCGTCAGAAGCCAAAGCTCAGAGGATCAGTCTGACAAACTGCTAAAGCTTTCACTTCCAAGACATTATGATACAGGTGTTACAGCTCATAAAATCCGGTAAAGGCTCAAGAGGAATAAGGGGGAGCAGAGAGGGGAAGAAAGAACAGTAATCTTGAAAAAAATAATCTGTTTCCAAGAGTCACCTTTTTATTTCAGATGAAAAGCAAATAATCTGCTTCTGAGAAGGTGCCGTAAGGTTTTAACCTAACAAGTATTGTGTCACTCCCCGGGGAAAACAAAGTCAAAGGCAAGGCAACTCTTCTTTGCACAGGGAAAACAATAATTACTTGATGGACTTGCCTGAAGGCAGACCTATCTATTACTGCGCCTTAGGATTTGAGTCATGGCATACATTAGAGGATTTGGCTATGTCTTGACTAGCCGCTGCTGGGCTTTAAGCATAGCCCCTTTGCCAGTATCCCAGGTGGGATAATGCTGAAAAAATACGGGCAGGACAACTTGTGTGACAACTACGTGGCAACCACCGGGCAAGACAGAGCAGAGAAGAGCCAGTGGAAAGATGCAAAGGAGATAATCCCAGCAGCTGCTGGCAGATATTGGTCTTGTTCACACGGGCCCAGCTTGGGCTACACTACTCGAGAAGCTGGGCTGCTGGGCTGTCCCCTCCAGGGAGGGCTGGGAGGGGTTGGGACGCAACGGCCCTGCAGGTCCTTCCCATCAGAAAAGCTGAATCCCCCTTAACTGTGGAGGGAAAATGTCTTTCAAAAATTCCTCAGCATAGATAAGATCTGCATGAGGTCATGCCATGTGCTGTTTTTCTTTCCTAATCACCCGAATGAAGGGCAGGAATAATTCCAGCTAATGAGAATGTAAGGTGGCATTTCTTTGTTTCTTCACCTCTGCCACTTTCCAGGCTGGAGCGGTGTGATCAAATAACTGGATGAACAGGTTAAACGTGAACACTGACTTTTTGGAAACTCAGCAACTGCTACATTTGTGATAGGGTGGGATTTTCCTTCAGTGTATGATTAAACTTACTTCACCGTGAGAGACGTAAAGATTTCACAGGCATGACAGGAGGACAGTCCAGGGTGAGGGGCGCAGAAAAGGCAGAGCACTGTGTGATATGAACTGTAGGTAAATGCAACCACTCGGGCAATGTCTTCGCTTTAAAGAAGGAGCAGTTAAAACAACCCAAGAGGTTGGTAGTTATCAGTGGGTTGTGATTAGGCAGCGTATAATATTTATTTCATCTCAGAGCAGATTGCTGGGATACTGCAAGCATGATCTTAAAACCCACATGTTACTGAAATGTATTTTTCTTCCTACGAGACATAACTTCAGAAAAGAAACACACATGGCCTGCAAACAAGTAAAAGCTGAAGTCGTAGGAATATTAAGTACATGGGTGAGGACTGCCTCAAGAGGGACAAACCCTATGCAGGGTTATTCCAGAAAGCCAGTCACCACAAGTCAGTAGACTTTGTTCTCACACAATCGATTGGTCTGTTTGAAAAGTGTGCTTATATAGTGATAACATACTCATATACTGATAATAAAAGGTATATCTAACCCAACTAGAATTACTGACAAAAGTCAAGCAGCAAAAGTTGACACCAAGTTGAGCTATGCTTCTCTCTTCTGCCTTTACAAATTTCCCCTCATTATCCTGTGTACTTACATCTCTGTATCCTTCTCCGATATTCCCAGAAATGTCACCTGCTATGTCTCTGCAGCCAGCAGGACAATACCTGCTGTAGTGAGAGAAGAGAGGCTTGTTTAAAATATGAGCTGTAGCAACAATACTTAGAAACAAACTCGAACAAAAGAAATGCTCTCAAACCAGTAAATATTCTAGCAGTAAATTCTGGCTGATGGTCTGTTAGTGAGTCTAGGAGACAAATAAACAGGCCCTTGAGTTCATGAGTGGACTGTACACTGCAGCACACAAAGAACCAGAAAAGCAGTTTTGCAAGGGCATTCCTGTTTAATTCTCTTCTAGAAATGCTACCACACAAGTTTTCAGCACAGCCCAGATAAGAAGCCTACATGCACATCCAGACAGCAGCCAGAAGAGAACAATTTATTACCATTTCAAATCCTATCACAAGGTTCAAGGAACAAAGAAATTATAGCTTGTCCTCAGATAATCTTATATCAGCTAGGGTGTGATCTGGTCTCAGGAGAAGCACTGGAATTTGAGGCTACTTTGAATTTCAAAGTGGAAACTGTTTTTACATATACCATGTATATGTATGCCCAAATGAGAGTTGCTCTGCAACTGTTCCCTCGTCATCCTGTGCTGCAAACTTCCATTCTGCACTATGGCTTTTCACAACTGGGCCTTTGACTACAACATCATTGGAGCTCAGAAAGATTCACTTCTCCAGAAAACCAAGACTGTACCTGCCTTATATGACATTTTCTAACAACTGGACCAAATTACAGCTACAGCAAAGCAAGCCACAGCACAGAGAGCTGCAAACCCTCTTTACCTGTATTCAGCCTTCGTGTAGTGGTTCGCTCGTTCCAAACATGTTATTAGATCTGTGAAAAAGTTTACAAATGTCAATCCCCATTGCAGGATGTAGAGACACAGACAAATATTTGGCTACACATGAAATTACATTTAAAGATCTCTCTGTGTAACATTTAAGCAGTTTGATTAGACAGAAAGCAACAGCTATGGTTTTCCCTCATTCTTTTCATTTCACTCTTCTTATGTTTTACACCTTCAACAAAGTTGTACAGACGCCTGAAATATTAAATGTAGGAATCAAATCTGAATCTCTCCTATTCCTTCATCCTGCCACTGTGTGATGGATGTTGGAGCCCAGCTCCACCAGAGTAGAGCTTCAAGGAGAAGGTACTAATTTTTTCTTTCACTGGGCCTGTATTGCAAGTTGCCTAGGTAGGATTTCAGCAGCTATTTTATCTGTTTAATATTACAGCTGCTTCTTGCACACATGCTATTAAAAATATCATGGTTCCTGCTAATCCAGAAATATTTAGGACTAACATTTGGGCTAAAGTCTGTGTGTAAAGAAGATAATTAAACAGAGGGGACTATGTCACTAATCCTTTAGAAATAGTGCTTTTGGATTTCACTTTACCTGGATGATCACTGCTGGCATAGGACAACAGAAAGCCTCGTCCTGACACGTGGGATCCACTCTCAAAGTGAATAGTCGCTTCATTGCTATCCAGAATGATTTCTTTGGGGGCGGGCATCACATTACCACAGTACGGCCCTACAGGCAGAACGAAGAAGATTTCAAAAGTTCAGATAACATAATTAGACTAGAATATTCCCATGATTAGCGAAGTTTCATAACACACTCGTTCTCTTTCAGTACCAATCCAAATGTTGACAAAAGGGTTTTGGCTTCAGTCTTTATGGGTATGAGCTCCAAAGTCACCCTGACAAGGAGTGGCCAGGATCCAATTGTCTCTCCATGGTAGCAATTCCAGCATCCACATCTCTCATCACATTAGCCTTCAGAGAATGATTAATGCCCTTTGGCCTTTGAAGTACAGCATGCTTACAACCAGCGGTAGCTCATTAGAGAAAAGAACAGAACATTCAAAGGCAGTCCAAGGGATCTACACAGGGTCCCCTAGATAAACTCTCCAGACACGTACGGCTCATGCTGCTGTAGCACAGCAGCCATTCAGGAAAGATTAAGATCACAAACAGGGTACCTGGTTTTCAAGGACCTGTGTGCCACAAGCCAAATGGTACTAGAAGGCAGTACCACTTTACTCAGAAAATTTCTTAATCTATTTTAATTTTAAAAACATCATCAGACCATTGAAGCATACAGTTCAAGTCTCCAGAGTTTTAAAAAAGAAAGAGAGGGAGAGAAGGGGGACGATGAAGCCAATGGGACAGGGAGACAAAAGCCTTGTGCTTACATTGAATTAGATAAGGGTTTTATAGCTACCAGCTGCAGTATCTTGGAACAGTCTTTGGGACACTCCTTTCTTGCGACAGCAGGCATGCCCAGGATTCTTAACAATTACATTTGCTTCTTCAGAAGTCAGTTCCCGAGGGAAGCTTTCTTTTGAGATTGCCACAGTCTTTGCTCTTGCCTTCTGTCACCACACCTGGGTGCAAACACTTGTCCCTGGTTGCCCTCATGCACAGATGACACAGAAAATCCAAAGCAGTTTGGGTACACTTTTTTGAATTTATAAGGATGCTTACAATATAAACTGTTAAGAAGAGATTTTTGTAAAATGGCAAATGGGTTTTTTTCCCCCAAGAGAAAAAACAAACAAGATCCTTTACAAACCTTCAGCCCATCTGTTCTGGTGAATGACGGCTTTTGGATCCTAAAGCAAGTCCTTGGGAAGAAAAAGGATCCCTTTGATTTTTTCTTAGACCACCTCATTTTATTGGTGGTGGCTACGTTAGGGCAACTTGGAACTGACTTCCGAGATACAAGAAATTACAACCACCTCACAAATTTGATGAGTGGTAGCCTTCCTAACAGGATCTCAAAAGCCTCCTCATTTTGCTTGATACTCCTAGGGGGGTCTTTCCCAAATACTTCACCAGCCTTGTAACAACTATAATATCAGCCTACAGAGTAGCCCAGCTGGAGCCAAGGACAGCCAGCTCTCAGCAGAATGGGACAAACCAAAGGAGGAACCTCATCTTTTGACTTATAAAAGTCATACAGAGAAGCAAGGCAGGCAGAGAAAAAAGCGACGAGTGTGACATTTCCCTGGAGTACTCATGTGTTGAAAATGACTCACGACTTAGTCAGAGAAAACAATGTCTATAAAAAGGGTTAAACAAATTGCTTAGAAAATGAACTTATCAAAAAGACAGCTTCTGACACTGTGTCATACCAGACAACTGCACGAGTGATTTATTTGAGAAGGTCTTTTGTGTCAGATTGCAGTGGGAGAAGTAAAGTGCTAACTTAGATTTTAATTTTTTTTCCAGGGAAGGAGAAAGGGGAAGAAGACGGGGGGCATTGCATTTCTTCAAAATAAATCACCTGTGAAAGCTTCAGTCCTTTTCTACTCTCAAGGACTGTCTCTACATATTTTCTCACAAGTGCTCTTTGGCTTTCTCCCTCACAGCGATTGGCAGTGACCTATCTGCTCTGTAGGCATAATTTAGACGGCTGATTCACTCAACCACACACTGGCTGGATCATGGCTACGTGTCTCCTCCAGTAGCAAGTCTACCTACGTTCCAGGTAATTATACAAACAAATCACACATGTCAGAAGCAAAAACAATAAAACAAAATAAAATAAGACACATGGAGTTGTATAATCCAAATGAAAGCCAAAAATTCAGAAACAATCAACTTAAGAAATCAGCATGCAGTGCCTAAGGACAAGTTTCTACTGTTAAGATATAAATCCAGGAAGGGTTACCAGGCTATGGCTATTCTTCTGCCAAGAGGAGTTCTGGTGTCCCATAGGTAGCTCAAAACTAAGGGGTCTAGGACTAATTCCTTAAAGCATACAGAAGCAAGAAGCAATCTCCAGTAAAGGAAGGAATATTTTCAAAAAGTTTATCAGTTTTCAGTACTTATTATGTTTAAAATTACCAGTGTAAGAACTTTTCTAATTTGATTTACCCAATAATGTTGTTTTAGGTTTAGCACAATCTCTCTCCATTTTGCCAGGTTTTTGCAGAGTGGTCTTTTTAACCTCGGCTTCTTATTTTCTCCCTAATCAATTTATTTTACATTGATAGTCTTCCAAGAAATTCCCCAGGGGGACAACAGGTAACGCTTAGAAAATAAAACTGATTCAGGGCCAAGACAATTCTTTGAGTTCAGTTTTGACTGATGAGAGAATTTCACGCTTTCATCTGTTTCCTAAATTTTCTTTAGAAAAACAATGTTTTTGTTTTTTACAACAGGTACTCTTTCCTATACCCTTCCATACAGCAGTCCTCCATTTACATCAATGTTGTAAAGCTAGAAGCGAAAAGATAGTCTCCCAGGGTCCCCGAATTTCAGCTTGTGGTAGTTATGCCTGAATTAGACACACTGTTTATATACATAGTATCACCCAGCAGATTTGCTCTCCATTGACTCACCTATCACCTTGAATACATATCTTGTGAGATTTTATAGACATTAGAAGATTAAAACCAATCTGCATCCACAGACATTAGACTTCATCTGAAAACTGTATTTACTAGTCAGTATTTTCCACTTGCAATTGAGGTGACAAAAATACTACTTTATCATCTACTTTTAAAACTCATATGTGCTCCCTGTCTCCGCTGTCCATTCCACCCAGGATTTATTGATTTCCCCAGCCTGTCTATACAAATACTGTACAACCACACTGGAGAGTAGAGATGATGGAGAAAGCCTTGGTTTGTGTCTGGTATGAAAGGGAGAAACTTGTTTATAGGGCCCTGTTAACTTTTACTGCAGCATTTGGACTTGACTCTGGGTAAATATTTAATTCCTAAACCTGGGACTAAGCCAAAAGATTTTTAAGATCCCTTTTGAGAACTGCCAGATCACGTTATCAGTTTTTCATCTTCTAATGTTAGTTGTGAGGTGGGTTGTTCTGCATATTTGGCTTGAAAAACTAGTCACGAATGCTGATGTCTCTCCCTGTTTCCTGTTAAAGTGACTCGGCTGGAGCTCTGCTAGGGTAAGTAGGCAGGATTATTTGGTTTGTTTACTAAGAACAAAGAAAAGAGTTTGATTTAATAAACAGATGTGTTACATGTAATGAAACTGAGTAGGTGTTCTCCATATTTCAGTATTACTACATCTAGATGCCAGGGCCTTTTCTTTTTTCCATGTCTCATTAATGAGTTGACCCAACAGTGGTTCTGCCCGTTCACTCCAGATTCCTTAATATATATATATATATATTTAGAATTGTGCAGGAGAGCTATTACGAGTATAGGGATTTTGAATGTACCTAATATAATATTCTCTATAATTAAACTAACATTTAATGTTTTCATCCAGAATTCCTGATATGTTGGTATGGTTTAAGTGGCTTAAATGAAATACATTTATTTTGGAATCACTGTCTCCAAGCAGTATTAACATCCTGCAAGATACACGGTAAATTGTCTCATGGATATCCTTTGGCTGGCTCGCCTGGAGACTGAAGAGATTATTTTACGTGTTGTTTATTTTTTAAATGTTAGTCTGCTCCTTTTCTTTTTCATAATAGTGTTGCTTTGCAAATCTGATGATCTTTACAGCATTGTCTGGTTTTATGAAGTGTAGTTTACTTTTACTGTCAACCAGGCTCTGGCATATTTCCTGAAATTGCTTTGTTGAATTATGTTCCTTTATTTTTTCTACTTCCCCTAAGAAGTGCTGTGCCTAGAGGACTCTTCTCTCACACCAGCTGGCAATGCCTACATGCCATTTGTTTCTGTAGTTCTTAATGCTTTCCGCTTCTTCTGTAAGACTTTTGCTTCCTTTTAAAAGCAGTTCTGACCCTCTTTAGCTATTGCATGTCCGGTTCATTCTGCTCATGCTGTTTTCAAATTCCTCAATGTTGTTTGAAATCTGGAGTTTGACACCTACAGAGGTCTTTAAGAAACTCAGTTTAGATGTCAACTCATAACATCCCCTCTTCAACAGGGAATCTTCTCCCTTTTCTTTTGCATTTGTCTTGCAGAGTAAGACACGGCCGGCGAGCTATGTGTAGCAACGATCCCGTGGATCTGTCCCTCCAGGATTATCGTCTCCTAAGGATTTTGTTTGGGGAAAACAATGTTTTGAATTGTGAACCTTATATTCAGTTGCCTTTTCTCAAATAAAGCAATTTGGAAGTACCTCAGTAGCTGGGGAAAGACGGGGGATGTGATGAACATGGATTATGCTTGCTTCATTCAGAGCTAAAACCTCAACCAGAGGGCAAGTCTTTCACAAACAGCTCACAAAACCAGCAAGGATATGTTGTATGAAAACATCTGTGTTCTTGAAATTCATCTCCATCCCACATTCACACAAATGCTTCACTTTCATAAGCAGTAACTCTTCCTCTCCCCCTATCAAGGAGGAGAGGAAAGTCCTCGTTTTCGCTTGAACCCTGCCACCACACTCAGGGATAACCAGTGTCACCCTGCAAGGATGCGCCAGGAGACAAAAAGCGTTGCTCTGTGCGCTTCTTTGCAGGACATGGGGAAGGTGGTGTTTAATATTCAGTAGATATGATTTGACAGAGTCGTCACATTTGTTAGTGAGGATGAGACAGCCCAGTTATTCAACACCTAACTCTGTGCAACACAGTCTGACCTCAGACTGAGTACTAAGCATTTCTCGTTTTAGGAAAAACAAATATAACTTTCAGTTAGTGTTTCCAAAGGGCTGCCAAAAATTGAAATAAAGGAAAGGAAAAGGCATCCAAGTAGAGTCAGGCTGGAGAAGTAATTACGATTTAAAAAGGGAGGGTCTGGGCCACCTGACCAGCTGTAGGTCTGCCTGGTTGACCTCAGGTGAGATCCCCCACTTCTAACATGCCTGTGGTTTTAGCCAAACCCAAAGACAGAAGCATAGCTACAGGTAGGAATTGTTAGTAAAGAACTGTAGCTGTTTAACAAAAACCACAGAAAAATACACAATGCACTTAATGCAGCTAAGAGGAAAAAAGAGTTCATTTGACAAGAGAAAAGCAGACATTCTGTGTTGCATAAATCTTTCCAAAGCTGAAACCTCAGGATACTGCAACCACTCAGGCGAAACCAAACTGTTAGAAGAGTTCTGACTGTTAAGAAACTGCTTGACTTGATCTTCAGCAAGAACTTGTCTGGGCATTTCACTGGATTTCCTGAAATACCAGAAACAATACTGTAATAACAAGTTTCCTTTGAGGGGCAAAAAAGAAACCTGGACACACCCTTTATTCAAGTGAGATATTTGTTACAATACAAAATAAGGAAAGACTGGTTTGATGAACCCTATAAGGACAGGTAGGAGGCATCCAAAGGCACTTGGTTCTCCTGCACACACACACCCCCCCCCCCCAAGCGCGCGCACACACACACACTCAATCTCAGCAGCCATCAGACATCACTAAATGCTCAATTTGTCTAACAACCCTTAGTGACTGTGTGCAGAGAGGAGAAAGCATTTTCAGTAATTTCTCTATCTATTACAAACTAGTTACCAGCTGTAAATTATGCAAGAATAAGTTAACTGCACTAACTCTCCAAATTATTACTAGTCACTCAGCAGATCTGACATCCACCCCAGAGGAACACATCAACCTCCTACTGACTGCAGGTGAATGGAGAAGAAGGCACTTATCTCTTCTTTAATCTCTCTCTCCAGTCAAGACTGATGATCATCTCACAAAATTAAGGGGAAAAAATACTAAGGCATTAGTTGGGGAAAGAGAGGGAAAAAAGCACGAAAAGAGGGTTAAAAGAGGTACAGAAATCTGATAAAGACATGAAAAGAGCAGTGTCTGTTGAACTTTTAAAAAATGTATCTTATACCTTCACAAGCAATGCAAGCTGTGTTCTGGAGAAGTAGAGGGACCACATGGTTAATCTTGTTTTCACATATCTCTTTAACTAATTGAAAAAATCAGAAGCTCTTATTCAGATAATGCAATTAACTCAAGAAGGAAAGCATTTCAGTAAGGTTGCACCTTGTCTACACTGTGAGATCATGCTTCATAATAATTTTTATTCTAGATTCCTTTTATGGAACAAAACCCCCATATTTTCATCCAGTGCAAAGCTATTCCTTTGAAAGGGAACATTATCATCTATTTATTTCTCCTAGAGACAACACATGCAAAGCTGTGTTAATATTTAAATGTTTGTCAGAAAAAGCTGATTCAGTTTCACCAAAACCGGTGTTAGACTACATTTGCTGACTGATGATTAATATTTTCACATCTATGTCTGGATACAAAGCTAACAGTTTTAAAGAAAAGACTTGCTACAGCATCTTCCCTCTGGTGAACGCTGAAGAAAATAGTGTGCAGGGTAATAAGCCAGAGACACAGCGTTCAGCCACTTTAGGTCTCCAATTTTAGAGCTTCATTAAGATTATTTAATGATCATCTTTCAGTGGCAATGCTGGAGAAATCTAAATGCAATGGCTGCCTTCAAAGGCCCACCAAAGCTGAGAAGTACCAAAGGTGAGAAGAACTGTAGTGTCATGTTCATGTCCCAGTCGAGCAGGGAGGCTTCAGTAGATCGGCATATGCAACAACACTACTGCTTTTCTAGAAAGGAATTCATAGTACTCTTGTGTCAGTCCACAAAATTTGAGGATGCCCTAAACTTAAATAAAACTTGCATTCAGGTGGTCTAATCCATAGTCACTGAGTTACCAATGTGAAGAAATCAATGTTATGGCTAACATAAATCAAATTAATCCATTCATTTGTGTATAACAGCTTCCCTTTACTACATGGAACATAAATACCCAAACATTAATAGAGTTAATCCTTGCTGTATTGCATGAATCCCAGCACAAGGCTATAACGATGAATGAATCACAGTTATATGTAAAGACAACATGTGGGAGAAATCTGAAAGGAAAACAATAACTTTGTCATCTGAAGACTTGCTTACACTAATTTTATATTTACGTGCATTATCTAGGTTTTGCCTCTGACCAACTTTCTAAGCTTCAGATATACGCCTCAACTGACATTCACTCTCTTGTTTTCTATAGAGTTGAAGAGATCAACATGGTGTTTAAAACATATTTCTCTTTGGACCTTATTGTCTTATAATTGCAAATGTCTTAAAGAGCAAAGGGTGCTCAGCTGATTTCAAACAGGAGTAATATTCACACTGCCAGCTTTCATACTTAGCTTTTTACATTTTCCTTTTTAAACCCAGGTCAAATAAAGAAAACAAGTGAAAATTAGTTTTTAATTGCTCAAATGTTTTCAACGTTTGCAAAATCTTTTCAACTCTCCACCATCCTGTGAAAGAATTTCGATGGCAAAGGTCAGTATCTTCTCAGCCAAAGGGAAGATGTTGACCTTCCTGTAGATGTTCATGAAGAGGAGAGGGTTGCGAAGACGAGATCTGGGCTCAGAAACAGCTACCTAAAGGACACTTAACAGACTGAACAACTTCGCAGTGCTTACTCACAGAGCTTCTTTTGCTTACACAAATGCATATTAAAACCCAGAGCTATTGCAAAACCACTGAAACAGCTGACTTAGAGGAGCTCTAATCTCATCTATGAATCCCTGTGTCTTTTAAAACACAAGCGATATAATGAATTTATGCATATAGCAAGATTTCCACACTGCTGTTCTGCATGAACTTACCTGAATGTAGAGCACAGACTCTGTAGGTATGCTAGTGGGAAAGCCTACAGTGAGCTGCAGACCACAAAAACCATTACAGATGGTATGTATGCCTAAGCTATAAAACCTGTTTAATCAGATATGAGCAAATCTGCTAATTGTGCAGTTCGTTACTGAGAATGCAAATTATAGTCCACATGCATCAGACATTACCAATCAGGTCTGAAAATGGGTGTGGGAATACTTTAAAGCAATTCATTATATGGATTTGATTGCATAACACACAGGTATTCTGTGTTTACAGGTTGAATAATTGCAGGACTGAACTATGTGAAGATGTCTTCAAGCTGATGTGTAAGGAGCCAGAATTTCAATCAAAATCCAAGCTTAATCTTTTACTTCAGAAAACAATATATTGATTTATCCTTGTTTCCCAGAAAAGCTTTTGATTAGAAATGTCAAGATAGCATCAATAAAAATAATTCAAAGATATGGTAATACTAACCACCTATCTCTTACTGCCAAGTACAGCCAGACTGCTGAATACAACTGTGAACACAACTGTGTACAGTTCTGAAATGAGGTAAACAACATAAAAAATCCCAGCACACATGAACAGAAATGCTCCTTATGCCTTAGATCAAGCTGTATGCAAGGCCTAGATATCACCATGTCACTGCCCACTCTTGGTGAAGGCTGTTTCAAAAGGTAATACCTCCCTTGTGAGAACAAAAATTACCTTTACCTTCGTTTGAGAGCAAGCTCTTACTACCTCACTTTATCTTACCAGATGAGTAATAGGCCTATCATGCTCATGAATGAAAGGCAACCATCCCTCCTTACTACTAAGATGTCTTATGAGTCCCAAGCTTAGGAGAACCACACACTTCACCGAACCAAGCAATGAGCTGGCTGACCTGGAAAACCTGCAGAGGCTCATCTCCTCATCGTCTTTTCCCATTGAATCCATTCTGCTTGTAAGGCCCAGTACAGCACATTCAGCCTCAGCTGACTGAAGGGCTACAGCCCACTCCCAGGAAGCAAAATTTTATGAACTGGTGATTCACATGTTTATTTCTGCATTGTGGAAGTCCCTGCAGGCCCATGTCTCTGCCTGGATTTAAATCTGATTTCTGAAAAAGGGCGCACTGGCTTGAAAATCATGTTGACTTGTCTAGAAAGAGGAGATCGAAGTTGCAGCAACAACAGGTTGGGAAAACTGATTTGAGGAAGGCCTCAGGTTCTCCCTGGGGAGGATCCTGTTGTCTTTATGACTGTTTTATATGCACAGCTATAGCATATTTACTTTCTTGTCCTCTTGTGCATATCTCTTGCAAGAGTGCAGACTACACGCATTTAATATCTGCAAGTATTAAAGCCTGTACATTAGCAAAGGTTATCAGTGACTAATAGCCAGCAATAATAAAGGTTATCTCCTCTCCCAGGCCTGAACTCCCTAGGAAACAGAGACATGCAGGATTGTTAATTCCAATTTCTCATCTCATTTCTGCCTAGTTAGTGAGCCAGCTCTTCTCCTACACAGGAAAGGTACAGGGCTGATATAGATCCATGTACTTGCTGTAGTAAAGCTGTTATTGTACATCCCTGCAGGGCTGAGGGCAGAACCCTCGAGGTGGATGTGCCAGAGCTGGGCACAAGCCCCCATGGCCCCGGTGGCCCCTCCGCAGACGCAGCATGACAATACCCCAGCCTTGGCAGGACAACACACGGTGTGAGGGGCAATGGCATCCCCATGCTGACAAGGGCACACTAGAATATGAAAAGGAGGAGGAAAGGACACAGGCTAACATTTCTTGCATTTTGCTGAGCTAGCTTTTACTCACACTTTTACCAGCTCACACATTAGCCATTGCCTTATCTTTTACATACCATGCCATGTTGAAGAGCTCCGGATGGTAAGGTGGCTGGATTCGCATTTCTGTGATTCAATATCCAGGTCTCCAATTTTTAAGATCAGGCGTTTTCCCAGAGGCACTTGGATTTTCTTTTCACAAAGAGTGTAATTAGGGTATGTCCCAGGATAGTTCTTGGATGCCAGAGTCCCGCTGTCTTGATACATCACTGTGTGCCCACATCCATCCCCTGCAGTAGCAGAAGAAACAAGGAAAGAAACGAAACTTATTTCTCAATAAAAAATGTTTAAGAAATACTGGCCACGTAATTATGTGCCACATGCACTTCCAGCTTTTCAAAAAGTATTTTGTAATGCTCCACCTCAGTTATGCTGTTGTTGGAACATAGGTAAAATAAATAGTCATATTTCTCTTGTAAACCAGTAGAAAGGAGAGTTGGAAATGCCCCGAACTAATATGTATTTGACAGTCCTGTACAAACAGAGTCTCTCTGGCTTTCTGTTTTACAGCCAAACCCTGAAGATGCAATTCCAAATGCAACAGGTAGGCTCCTTCCTGAAATAGTTTTCTCCAAATTATCATTCCACGTTTTATTTCCATAGAAAGAGGCACGAGGGAGGGGGCAACTGAATCATTCATGAAAACACAGACATGATTTAACCACATACTATCACGGGCCTGACTCATCTTACTTCTCTGTTGGTTTTCTTGCACCCCTTGCGCAATACAAAAAGCACAGGGGACAAGGCAAAGACACAAGATGGGCTTCAAAAGTGGGGCATGCATCATTAATTATATGCAGGCTCCTTCACGGTAGCATGCCCAGAGATATAAGCGCTGCTGCCACCTTGCTCAAGAGGTGAGGGTAGGCACCCACAAAGTGGTTGTTTGTGGTGCTGTGTAGGAGCCAGCTCAGCTTTGGAGCCTTTCCTTGGTGGAGAGGCATCCAAGGAGCAGCTGCAGCAGAATGTATGACAACAGGAAAAGGCACATGGAAATACATGGTTGGGGGTGGGGATCGACATGGAAAACAGGAAGCATCCATGGAGGGGAAGGAAGCAGGTACCAGATAAGAGACCTTGACTACTAAAGGAAGCAATTTTTAGTGAACTATTTAAAAGGGTACTGGTAAATTAAAATTTATATATTAAAGCTTAAGCCATTTAATTCTGCTGTATCTTCCAAATAATGGAAACTAATGGCACTAGTTCCACTATTGCAAATGTACTTACAGTCGTCAGTTTTAGGTCAGTTAGGGCATAGACACTCTTTACATAGGAGTCTCGTATACTGTTACCCTTTATCACTGCAAAATTGAAGTTAGTCCTAGAAGTGTTCATAAAATAAAGAAACCTGCAGAGCTGGGAATTCACAATGTTCACTTTAACTATGCAAAATTTTACTTTTGGGGATATGTTGGTTAAACTGTTTTGGTCTGTTCATTTTAATAACTTTCTGAATTTCCTTCCACAATCACTAGGAGGAAAACACTTAAGATTTGGTAAGATTATTTAAAGGTGAACAACTAGAAATGAAGTGTTGATAAAGAAACATGCCATACTGGGGGTTGGTGCAAAAGTGGCACGCTGTGCAAAGATAAGCTCCAAGCTATCAAACTTTGACTCGCTACTATATAATTACACTGCCATTTCATCCAACTCACTCAACCACTTTTTCACAAGCAACAGCATTTATTTTGAAGCTCTGTCATTATTACTGGATTCATTGCCTGCTATTTAGTTTTGTCACAGGTTCACTCTTGGAACAAAGGTGAATAGGAGACATAGATCCAAAATCATATCACCATAAAACATATTAATTTGCTTGTCCACACGCCTTAAAAAACATTTGTTGTTCAAGATTGTTATCCAAGCTCTGTTTATTTCAGAATGCATAGGAATATACTCAAGGTGAAAGGCAAACTGGCCTCTTGAGCAAACCATCTTTTTAGTGGAAACTTTCTGCAGCAGGAATAAAAATACAAGGAGCAATACAGTACATGAGCTATCAACTTTCTGAACCCAGAGAGGGACCCACAGAGGTCCAGCCAGCGTAAAACCAGATCACTTCCAGCAGGACAAAGGACAACCTTACTGCCTGTGTAGCCTACAGCTGTGTAGGAAGAAAGAACTGCCCATGGCCTTTAATTTAAACTGCATGTTTCTAACCATAAGCATTAACTTTAGCTGGGCTGGTGAAAATAAAGTAACTACAATCTGGAGCTTGGCTTTCAACTTATCCTTATTGGGAAAGAAAAGGGAAAACAAAGGGAAACATTACAAAACCACAACAAAACATCATGGGGTTGAACTCCTTAAAATGAAAAGTCTAGTATTCGCATAGTCTTCCTCTCGCTGGGCTACATTCTGGCCTGTGTCACCTTGGTACAATCCCAGGGATCCTTTGTGGTACGAAACTCTCCTCAAAGATCTGAAAAGGCATCACTATCATGGTGAGACTCTGATAACTGTCCAGGTGACAGAGCATTATATTTCTACAGAAAGTGTACAGAAAAACTGCACCAGAGCCCTCAGCCTGCCATCCTTCTCTGTCAAAGTTATACGAGGTCTTGTTCCCAGGGAAACTCCTTTTTTAAAAATCTGCCTTTGAGTCAGCGTTGCAACATACTAGCACCAGAACATCTTTTGAGCTAAGGAAGCATAAATGCTATTTTCTGACTCTTCACTGGTAAAGCATGGTCAAACACTCCAACTGATGAGAGGTGAGTGCAGCATCATCCTGCACCTGCAACATCCCCTGCTGCCTCTGTTCTGCCTGCCTGCCTCAGAGGAAAAGGTCATGACAAAAGCTTGTTCACCACAAGAACCGAAGCAATGTCCGGAAAGTCAGACCAACTCCTAGGAACTATTGCTTTTTACGGAGAAGCCTGACTGCAGCTCTAATTTTTGCTCCGGCAAGATTACTGGAGCAAAGTAAAATCTTACACCAAAATTTGCTGGGAATGCACCCTAGAGAAGGAGACTGAAGGCATAGAGGGAAGGTAGAATAAAAGTCAGGATATAGTAATTCAGAGAGAGATTTAATGACTAAATAGTAAAAAAAACGTATACATATAACCCCACTATATACCAAGGGCTCAGAAACAGAGACAAGTAAGGAATTCAAAACATATCCTTATTCATGTTTTCAAATGAAAAATGTGAACATCACTACCATTAGTTTTGTTCTTATCATTACTTTCCACAAGAAATTTCAATTTTCAGTAGAAATGTGTTGGCCAAACCTCAAGTATATTGTGCTTAAAACACAACTGCTTATCCTGATGAAAACTATGGTTTAAATACCTTATGTTGCAATCCTTTCTATAGGCACACAGCTCTTCTGGCTGGAAATACGTGCATTCAACTGGTCAGTTCAATGCAAGATTTCTTGCTAACACTGAATTTTCACTTAGCATTACTTCTGAAAACTGCTTTCTATCACCCCATTTGGCAAGAAGCTGGCAGCCTTGGCTCAGACATCCAGGTTTCATCACTTCTCCCTGGACAGGAGCAAAGCAAAATATTTGAGCACAAGGTATTCAGCAGCCAGAAAGTCTAAACATGCTTAGATTCAATAAAATTGCTCCTCAGCACCAGGAATTACTAAAAGCACATCAAACATGCTTTGTAAACCAAGTTCCCATGGGCATTTGAATCAAGATCAAGATCGTGGTCTCTGGATCACAGGCACCCCCCCGCTGGCCTATACTCAGGTTGTATTGAAGATCACACAGCACTGCAATTAAGGCTGTTTACCACAGATAAAAATAGTCTCCTGTGGCAGACGGTGGAAATAACTCCCCAAGAAGTGAGAACCATGCCTGGCACCTTCTGCCGCAGCAGCAGGCACCCCACTTGCACCTTGCCCTCTCTTACAAGGTGCTCTCCGAGAGCGGCGCGTGCATGTGAAACCAAACCTGGGACCCCTCCAGAGGACACCAGTGCATGTCCCTGTGGAGAGGGCGAGAGGAGGTACCAGGTGGCTGGTGGGTAGCACCATTTCCCATCCTCAGACATATGCATGATGGGTGTGCACAGGACAAGGTGAAGGAGCACCTCCAAACAGATGTGTCTGGGCTGGGTCCAACACCAGCTGCTGGCTCATGGGTGGGTGGACCCCCTCCAGCATCTAACCTGCTCAGGAAGGATGTAGGTGATGAAATTGATGCCCATGAACAAGCTCCAGCCCCACACCATGAGCCCTGGACACAGCCCCCCACAGATACTACAGCTTTAGCAAAACAGTGGTGGTCCCAGGAGAAGCAGAGTTAAGAGATCTCTGAAAATTATGCTGGTTGCTTGAGGCACCCTCCTGCCACCCAAATCCACCTGGTTGGGCTGACTCTCTCCTCCCCTCTCTTTCCAAGCCCAGTGCACAAGCTGAGCCCCAGCCTCTTACTCCTGCGCTCCCCAGGCTTTCCCGCCCCTGCTCGCACGTGCGACTGGATGTGCACAGCACCTTCGCCCAAGCACTCAGCATATCGCCCTCTGAGTTAGGGAAGTGGCTACAGTTTTTCAAATAGCTGCTATAAAGAGTATCCATGTTCTGCACCTTTCACTAGACATGTTTATACCGCCAACTACAAAACAGTTACATAGCATGATATCAAAGTGCATTTTCAAAAGCATTGCTACAATATCCTGGCAGCAAACAGCTGCCTTTTTCATCCTCCTGATTCACCCTCGCTAAGCAATTAATAACGGACTTGGACTCGCTCCAGTGCTAAATACGTGTTATACCTCGGCATGCTCGTGCACACAGCCAGCAGCCCCCTGCCCTCTTCTACCCCACTGCACGAGCCCCATCAGGCACCAGCATTTCTCTTTCCACACTTCTCGCTACAGACTCCTGCTACCTGCTGCCCCTTGGCTGCTGATCTCTTCCCACCGGGACAAAGACCCCCAAAGTAACCTTATTTCCCTCTCTGCCTCCTCTCTACCAGTTTGACATCCCTTTGGATGCCCACCTTCATGGTGGTGCCTGGGACAGGGTGTGGTCCCCCTACCCCACCTGAAGGCCAGGGCACAGAGCTGGTGGGCAGCTGCCAGCCTGTCCTTTTTCCTTCCCACTCCTCCCTCCCTTGAGAGGAGAGAGCAGGAAATTGAGTTTTCATACCTAAATTTTGGATTCAGCAAAAAATCCGTGTTTTCTGAAGAGCCACAGCTGCAAATGGACACAGCCAAAGCAAAGGAAACACCACTGAGCTGAGGCTTTGCAAGCTCTGACAACAATCCCCATGAGGAGAAATCAGATTTGTCTCATCTTCCATGTTGCTTTCCCTGAAGTAACAACTCCAGCTTATTAAAAGATACAATAATAACTGAGTCAAGGAAGAGTTCTGTGCCTGTGTTTGAAAGATCCGAGTTACGCATAAGAACAGATAAGTATCTAAAAAAGAAATCGACTCTTTCCAGTCAAACCTGTGCCCTCCCTACTCATGTGGGATAGGAGCAAAGACTAGAGAAAAAGCAGGTTTTTTTGCCAGATGCCATCCAAATTCACTGTTGTGGCCTGACAACACTTTAGTTTTTCATACAGCTACTCTGACCTCTGCCACTAACAGAATCATGCATGCTGCAAACACAAACAGGTTTGTGCCTTCACTGCCTTCTGAGGTGATGGAGTAAAATCCAGAGTTAAATGCTTCATGTCTAACCTCCCCAATGCCAAACCTGGGTCAAGAGCATCAGCTCTTTACTGCACCATTATAATGGAAAAGAGAGACCACCTTGCAACCAGGACCCAAAACCGTCACTACTCCAGAGAGCGATGAAAGATGTCAGACCTCTGTGCTTCTCCTGGCAGTGGGCTCAAGCAGGGAACAAAAATGAAGGGCAACATCGTGGGCCTGAGGCACTGCTGGGCAGACAAGTACCCCCAGTCCTTCTCCCCAGCAGCGCTGGGGCCTAGAGACACAGGCATCATGGCGGGGGTGTGGGGGGGTGTGACCACATAGTTGGAGATTTCAGCCCAGGTGCCATTTACACCAGCTGAGCAGCTGGCTGAGCCCAGCATCTGAAAGTATATACATATATATACCTCAAGTATATAAATCCACAGCAGTTAGTTTGGTTGGTTGTTTTTTTTTTTTTTTTCAAAAGTCCAGCTTTACTTTCCTCACAATATTTTGTGGATACAGCAAAAACTATTTTCAAATAATGAAAGAAACCACTGAAAATTAAGGCAAGTCTATAAAAAAAATAAATGAAAAATAAGTGACTGCAATCTTCCATGGTCTTTATGTTGGTATAAATAATCTTTTCAAGGGAAGAAGTCCCCTACTTCGCAGTATGCCCTACTGCAAAAGGAAAAATAGAGTGTGTAAACTTTTTCTTTGAATTGCATTTTGTTTGACTCCATTCGGTTCCCAGGAAACATTTTAACCTCTGTGCTGCAGCAGTGCCTCAGGACACCCGTTTTGCTGCCCAAGCTAACCAAGCAGTGGCTGGGAGGAGGGCCGAGAGCAGGAAGGGAAGGTAGGGCAGCAGAAGAAACAAAGGCACATTGTGGAGTGCTGATTTCATTGCCCAAATTATTTACTTACCAACTTCAAAGGGATGCAAAAGGAGGAGGAGGTCAAACAAACCACAGCATGTTTTTCCCTCCTTTTCACAGACATTATTTACTGTAATGTCCCTCTTAAAGTAGGAATGAGAAAGCAGCAAATGATCTCCAATTGGTTCCGCAGTGGTTCCATAAATCACAAATTCCCACCACGCGCCCAGCTGCGATCACCCCTTCAGCCGTTTGGGCTGCGGCTCGGGCTGGCTTTCCTCAGGGTGTTCCCTGCAGCCAGCCTCAGGGGACGCTCTGCCTCAAACATATAAGAAGTTATATTGGTAACCAGTTGGATCGCCACCATCAAGTGTAGAAAAAAGTCCCTGACAACTGTTCTAAGTGCCTTATCTAGCAAAGTAGCTTACAACCATTCTGCCATTTTTCAAAGTTAGAGAGTTTTTAGCAATTGCAGGCACAGCCATATGCCAGCAGCCGGGGAAATCTCTCCAGCTGTGCTGACCTACATGGCAATGACTTTGCTGGATTGCCACAAACAGCCTGGGCAGCATTTACTACCCCAGAAACCTCTCATCTTTTCAGAAGTTTACAAAGACAAAAACCTAGTGAGACCTGAGATTTTAATTATTTAGCTGCTAAAATGTCAAAAAAAAAAGCAGAAATCTCCTTATAAGCAACTTCTCCCATCAGCAGGAAGCCACGTTACCCTAAAGAGGGAACTTCACACTCAGCATTAAGGTTTGCAACCTTAACAAGGAGCAGAGTAAGTCTTACTTAAACTAACACATATGCAAACCAGAAACTCACACACACTGAAACGCTTCTAGTCTCACTGTATCCATAAAGACTCGATTACTTTTGCTGCTTAATCAAATAACTTTCTGGAGACCAACCATCTCATCTACACATACATCTTAGGGACTTGGGTCAGGACGAAACCTAATGCTACCCAGCTACATTTACGCATGAGACCTCCGTGACAAGATGATTCATATTACCGTAGAAATCACAGTGCCCAAAGGAGGGAACAGCAGTTACAGCCTGGTAGCCCCTTTCTTATGAATTATTCATGAGGACACCGGACTAAGAAGTTACTGCATTCTGTAAAGAACAAGATCCTGCAACACGTAAGGGACAAGGTTTACACAAAAAATGCAAATAGAAGCACACAGTTTTCTTGATTTGCTTCTATTAAATACCCAGAAATAGTAGCACACCAGCTTTGCCTTTGCTTTTCAGGATCACTATCTGGTACCATCACAAACTGTGAAAGACAAGGAGTACCAGAGTACACATCAAAACTGAGTACGTTTTAGTCACTCCTTCCAGGACTTAGGCAGTATATCCAAATGTAGCCCTCCAGAGAAGCAAGTTGCAGCACTGGAATTTGCTTTTCAGCACTCTAAATACAGCACTCTCAAGCTTGTGGGTGTGAGAAGACTTCTATGCCTTTTTAACTGCTGCAACAAAAGAGATTTGTAATTTTCAATTTATTTGTTTATTCCTTGAATAGCATTTGTCAATGGCTTTCTTTTATGGATGTGGCATATTGCTGTGATCGACCACCTCAACATTTTATCAGCTTGTGTGTTTTTGGAAACAGAAAGGAGAACGGAGCTACACATTTATGGAAAATTCAGAGGAATCTTAAGCATAGGGTCCCCTTCTTGCAAAAGGGAAGTTGATTTTTTGTTTTCTAACAAATACCTGCCTACTTTAAGATACGTTACACACCTCAAGTGCAGAGGTGCTGAGAAGGCACTGAGAAGTTCACCGCCCAAGTACTTGTTGTAACTGCATGCTCAAAAGTAACCTTGAAAGACTGTAAATAAATGGGAAGGTGGTCATGCTCCTCCACCAGCCACCCATGAAGAGTAACTCAGCACCCTGGTGAAGCTTCAGTGCTATAAAGGCTATGGGGAACAAATATCCCACCGATGGGTTTCTTCCCTGTCCTTCTGCACACAGCATCTCAGCAACGTGGCAGGGACATGGGGCCACGGTGGGAGATGGACCCACCCCGTGCCGTACTGGGGTCCCTCTGGGTTGGGGGGACATTTTGCCATTAGGGCATCTCCTCTGATTCTGCTGATTTGGGCAAACATTGGATTTCTATTAAGGGCTTTTTCAGGCGAAGTAGGAAATGCTAATCTTAACTGAGAGACATATCATATATATGCAAATTGTTTGCTCTACTTTCTCCATCTGTTTTTTTCCCAGGTTTTTCTCTTTGCTGTGCTTTACTGGAGATTAACTTACAGTATATAGCACCAAATTTGGACTGTGTGGGAAACATATGCTGCAAGTTCAGGGCCAGACTTGAATATTGGGTTGCACAGGAGTAAGAATGTTCACAGCAGTGCTAAGGACTGACAAACCCACAGGGACAGGAAATTCAGAGACACCAGGGTAAGGAGAGGCTGAAACAGAGCTGTTCCAGTTACAGTAGCAGGTGGGAAGGCAAGATTTCAAAACAGCTTTAATTTGGGTAAGAGGAAATGGCTGAACATGAGAGAATGAAACCACCACCCCCCACCACCACTTTCTTAATATGTAATTTCCTTGCTAGTGTGATACAAGTCAAGCAAGATTGACAGTTATCAATGATGAAGGATGGTCTTTTTGCCTGAAATCAAACTTGTCCTGGCTTACTTGAAAAATCACACATTCATCATTTTTGCCTGTATGCCTAGGTGGAATATGTGATTTGTTAGTAAGAAAGGACAAAAGAAAGCACACCACTTTTCTCAAAGCAAATTCTGCAAACCCCCCATTATCCCCAAGGTATAAATTAACAAATCTTAAGAGAAAATTAATTAGTTTGTGATGGAAACAATAATTGCCATTTATTGGCAAGACACAATTTTCTGTTTTGACTTTTGACTCAGTCAACCTAATGTCTAGGAAACTAGCTATTTCCTCCATGGTCATTGCAACCTAACAAGTGGTTCCTTACAACTCCAATAGAAGTGGAAGCATAAAAATTAACTGAACTAAGATGAAGATACAGCCAAAGAGCTACATCAGGCTTCTGACCTGGATTGCTGAAAGCAAAAAATGCTTTTTTTTCTAGTATTCTCACACATCCAGCCTGCCTTATACCTGTCATCAAGGTGTTAACCAGAATGGTACATTCAGGGCTCCATAAACCAGGAAATTCTGTGATCTCCCTGGTTCACTGTGGTTACATATAGTTGCTGCAAAAGATATTTGAAATTAAAAAAATAGAAAGGAAAGCAGCCACACCATTACTTAAAATACTATAGCGTTGGTTGTGGCGCTGTATATGATCCACAGCGTCTTTTCTGTGTCTTCTGTGACACATTAATATGAGACTGCATAGCGCACAAGAGAATGTTTTATGCCACCCTGTGTACACCTCTTATATGGAAACTCCATAATTTCATTTTGTTTGACTGGATTTTTTGATTACCAGCAGTATCAAACAATCATGTTCTCAAGTTTTGACACAGCGGGAAGGTCTGAACAGTTTGTCACTCATCTCAAGAGTGAATACCTCAGGGTAACTCCTCAATTTATTTTGATACAATATGATTTTGCTTTCCACCTAGAGAACACAGGGACTGAATTTCATCTAAAAATAATAGATTCATTTTCAAAACACAAGCATTAGCAGTTGTTGAAAATCAGTATGTTCTCAGATACCTGTTTTAAGGACCATGAGTTTAACTATGCCTCTTGCCACTGACAAAATACTAATAAATCAGCAAGTGCTGACTCGTTCTTGAGTTTGAAAACATTAACACTTACGACCACCCAAGTACTCATTGCAAAAAGCACAATACTTCACATTACAGCTTATCTATTGGAATTCTGGTTTAAAGCCTTCAGCTCTGTGGCTCCCAGACATTTCTACTTCAATTCCCCTGTACCGTGCTGACACAAGAAACATGGGATGATACAAACCCCCAGCCTTGGGAGCAAGCGGAGACAACAGGGAGGGCAACAGCTCCGACGTTAGCCATGCACCTTGCTGCCAAAGCCTCCCCATGGAGGGGGACCCGCAGGAGCCTTGAATTTACTTTACAGGTTAAAATATATTTTTTCCTAACTGGAGGACAAAGTGGACTTTTTGTGTTACAAGCTCATTTGACAAATAAAGCACAGCTGACCATAAAGTCAAAGCAACCCACCAACACAGAACTGGTGTGGTACCAGAGCAAAATACAAGTAAGTAGTTTCGGGCAGAAGCCGCACATCTCCCTTCCGCACAGTTACCGCAGCTGCAACAACAAGGCTCAGGCACGTAACAAAGCCGTTCTGTTTGGATGGGTGAAGAAACCCACCTATGTTTCCAGTGTTTAGAGGTCCCTCCCACCACACCATGAAGAAAAGTTTTGTTTGATTTCTGACAGGACACACAGGCCTTTGTATACCAGGAGGGATCGCATCCAGAATCCCCCATGTGTTTTTGTAATTTGAAATTAAACAAACACACACAATTTTTATTCAGTAGACACGAACATCTGGAAGATGACATCAACATGACTTCAACTTTAATGTCAAAGCGCTAGACTGAAATCCAATATCGTTGAACAATTTGGGGTGGAAGTGCCAGAAACTTGAACATCACAGATTAAAACTGTGATGGAAACAAGGTTTCTGCAGCAGCTGAGGGAAGACAGCCTTTCAGAGCCTTACTAAATGCCTGATGAACACTACTGTAATTACAGTAGCAGCTTGAGGTTAGACGCATGATACTAAACACCAAATGAAGATCTTGATCTTGTGGGAAGCCTTGGGGCTGGGTTTCCAGCCTTGCCATGCTCTGCTTTCTCCATTTATTCTCCTGTCCCTCTTCACGGTGCTTGAAAACACCTTTACTGAAGCTCTTTGGAGATGGGCAAAGACAGCACAGCCCAGGCGCACCCGTCCTTCCCTCTGCCCATGCAGAGGAGCAGCACGGAGCTGCCGCACAGGCAGCTGCTGCCACCAGACAGCAACCCCATCCCATCAGGGAAACGGAAATAATGAGGAAGGTTGCACTGGGACTGGAAATCCTGCTCAAGGAGGATGAGAAAGTCCCACCACCACCAAACTAAGCCTTCACGTCCTAGAAGGAAACTCCTGAGGGGCAGGTCCTGGCTCTGTCAAAAAAGAGAGACGGAAAAAGGCAACGAAAGACCAAAGTGTTCCCTCCCTATAATATTCTCAGCTTCCAGAGTTAATTATAGAGGACTGACAATCCTAACCATAACTACTGGCAGCCTCTCTATGTGCAAGCATCCAGCCACCCTCAAAAAATGTGTCTTTAGCACTCACACAATTTTCACAGACAAAAATCAGTTTAATTATGTGGTTTATAATTCATTCTGAAAGCAAAAATTAAGATATTGGGTATACTCTTAAAACCAGTCAAACCACTCTCCTTTTTTATTTAAGCATTACTAGTAGATTGTCCCAGTTCGAAGTTCCCTACTCCCAATTGTAAAGCTAATTAACCCTTTGGGGGAAGTTGTGTGCTCATTCTTATGCATTTCTATTAACATTTTTTATTGCAGATAGTTGGGATCCAATGCCATTCTACCAAATCCAGTCAGAAGGATTTTATTTTGATTTTGTCTGGCTTGTTTTATTCTTAGCAGATGGTGCAAACCCATGTGTTGCTGAGTACATGCCACAGGAGAGCATCTGATACGATTCAGCCGGCCCCGCACTACAGCGATGTCTGTGCCGAGGACTTCAGTGCCTGCCACCACGCAGGACCACACTTCTTGGCACGGTGTGTTAGCTCAGATGGGCTTTTAAAACTATACTACTTCGAGTACCTAAAATGGCTTTGAGAAGGTACCTTAGGCATCTCTATACAGTAGCGTAAGCATCCTTAAGATCAGTGCTTTTCAAACTAATTTTTACTGTGCTACACATGTAGCTCAAGTGGACTAAGGGTGACACAGTTTTGATAAATATAAATGAGTGTATTTTTGAATATGCAAGTCAACAAACAATTTGCATGAAATATGATTCAACACCCATGCATGTTATGTGCGTGTGCAGGTAGCAACTTTCCCAAAGCATCTTTTTTCTCCTTCCTTTGTCACCAAGACTCCCAGTGGCCTCCCGTCTGATTTTGTTTGAAATATGTCCCCTGACAACCTAAAGAGAAGTACATATAAAGGGCTTAGAGCTATTTATAGCAAAGCCTGTGCGACTGAAAACACTGCAGTTTTCATGTGGTGGGTACACGCATTGCTTATGAACCTCAACCGGAAAACTGTTGCCTCCCTCTTTAGCGATTCTAGTCAGCATTCACAAGGCAAGATAGAGGGAGCCAAGGGAGGAAGCAGACATAAGGACAAAACGCAAACAAACGGAAAATTTACCAATCACTTATATTCAGAAACTGGAGCAGAGGTGGGGGTGGGGGGTGGAGGGGTTAACGAGAAAGATTCATCTCTATCTGCATTTCAAACTGCTGGAAATGAGCATGCAAAGTGGATTAGCACAACCACACCAATATTCTCCCGTACAGGTTTGTTCAAGCCCCTGAGAACAGGCATAATCTCTCATAATTACTGCATATGCTGTTGTCACGTTAAATAACAGCCTTGCCTCAAAATGTTTAAACATCTACTGCCCATCAATTCTTCCAACTGAGCATTGGGCACAACTGTCAACAGACCCAGGAATACTGCAAGCGAAGTTCACGTTCGGATGCTGATCTGCAAATCCCACACGAACTAGTTTCACCGCTGCGCTTTATTTGAAGTGAAAATGAACGAGTTACAGCAAGAGCAGTGGCTTAAATTTTGTTCTTGATAGATTAAAATCCCCATTCCTCGTATGCCTTCCTACAAACAACCAACCCTCATGACTGTTTTAAGTCCTCCTGGCCAGAAACGTAATAGAAGGCGACTCAAAACTCTGAGAAGACAGAGTCAGACTCAACTCTGACTTCTGCTGCCCACAATTACGTGGTTCAAGGTCTTGCTCAGTGAGACTAGAATAAAAACCAGAGAACGGTGAAAGGTAAAGATAATGTGTTCAGGTTTGCCTCCCTACTGCCTTGGGTTTGAACCGCTGGAAGGAGATTTTGAGAAGAGATACCAAGTCAGGCACAGCTGTGGGAGGTTGGCAGGCAGGAAACAAGGTGTATTTTGTAGTTGTCAGCAAAGAAGTGGCGACCAAAACCACAAGAGAAGTTAAGATTGGTGTACAGCAGAATAAAAAGGGAAAAGAACCTTTTATTATAAACCCCAAAGCTATTTATTACTCATGGACAGTCACAGATGTAGTATGTGTCCCCATGTGAGACCTACTAAGATTATAAATATGTTTTAATGAAAATCAGTTCCCGAGAGGCCCAGCCTTTCCTATTATCATTCTATGAACAACAAAATTCCATGTTTCATAGATGTCCTCAGACAACACACACATTTAACATTTTCAAGAGCAGAAGAAAAGCTGACACCTGGGCTCTGCACAGTCACGCTTGGATATGAGCCACGCTATGAAGTAACTGAGCCACAGTGGGGAAAAAAAAGGGGGCCTTTCCTTAATTTAAAACTTAAGTAAGAGAACAGAAGCTGTAATAGCAGCTTCATCCTTGTTCTGTAGCATTCCTCAGGAAAACACTGAAGAGGAAGGTGAGCTGATCGGGGTGGGGGGGGAAGCAGGTTGCACAGCCAGCTCATGAGAAGCCAGAAAAATGTACTACTTCATTTTTAAAAATGAGTATTTTTAAATCTCAATATATTTAAACCAGCGCTTCTTTCTTTGAACCAGCTGGTGGGAGACACCAGTGGTGACAAGATACAGAATTAGCTGAAACTCGAGCCTGGTTCATGCTGGCACTTCTCCTGCTCCATTACAACTTTTAAATCAAGTCAAGAAGCTTGTGTAACAGGAAGTTTGTACCCACTTATCCTTATCTCCTTTCTCCACTGGTGTGACTTTAGAACACTTAGCCCCTAATTTATGGGGTAATATCAATAAACAAACAAACAGAATAACTGCCCCCTGAGGAGGAAGGAAAGGCAGGGGTCAAAATCTCTTCTGTTTTCTAGAGACTGGACAAACTATCTTGAGTTTGGTCCAAAGAGAACCAAGCAAAATATTCCTTTGTGTTTCCATGCTGTTGGTTTGAGGGCAGAGACATTTGGAACATAAATACAACATAAGTGCCTTTACGAATTAATTTGGGAACACAGACAAGGTATATGACTCATACTTCCTGCTTAGTGTCACTTTATGCTCCGAAACCCCCAGAAATCCCAGAAAACTTCACGTTTTCTAACTGACTCTACGACTTACTTTCTCCTTGATGTCACCGTGAGAGAGACAAATGTTGGTGAAAGACGAAACAAACAAAAAAAAAAACACACTGATGAAAACAGGGGACTGGGGGATTTTTTTTTTTCCCTGCATACACATTTCTTGGAGCATATCAAGTTGGAGTCTCAAAACAGGGAAACATACTGAGGACAGGACAGCAAAGCTTCAAGGGAAAAGGGCTACTGCATGAAGCCAAGAAGTGGAAAAGCAACACAACGCTTACCAAATTTTCCCTTCTGTGGAGATCCATATCAAGAATCTCCGGTAATACGAAGTTATGGGACAAACAGGTATAAAATCAGCCAAAGTACTCTGTACCACCATCTGGACGCAACGCTAACGCACAGCGCTGAGTTCTAGAATTTGCAGCCAAGTTGGAACATTAATACGGGGACTATTACTTTATCTGAATGCACTGTCAAGCTCATTACGATGCTTAATTTCCAGCGTTAACTATTTTACCAGTAGCTGTCAGCGAACTCTAAGATGGATGCATCAGGCCACGCAATGCCACAGCCATGAGGTTGCGACTCCCCAGTAGGAGAGGTCAGATGTACTTGTAATTTACACAGGAAGCTTAGCGATGACCCGCGTAAAAACACCGGGCGAAGAGAGCAGTACCCGGGACCTCACTTTAGCAAACCGCGGTACCACGAAAGGGCTTTTGCAAGATCCCCTCGGGCTTCCTACGACACTTTGTCCCGGCGCGAATAAGGGCATTTCTCTTCCCCAGCGAGGCAGCGGGCGAGCAGCCCCGCCGGTATCCAGCCGCGGGCGGGGGGCGGCCGGCCCCGGCCCTGCCCCGGCGGGTCATCGGAGGTGCTGCCGGTGGCCGAGCGTCGGCCGCCGCGCCCGGGGCTGCCGCCGCCGGGGCTGGGGAGGCGCGGCCGGAGCCGGGCGCCCAGGTGGGAGCGGGGACCGCCGGAGCCGCCCTCTGCGACTTGCCAGAGACTTTTCTCCACTTACTTGAGTTAAAAAAAAAAAAGTCCTAATTAAGGAAAGATTAAGAAAGCCGTAGTATACGTTTACCGTAAGGCCGGTTACCACTTTAATCTCGCAGCTACTCAGACGCGGGGATAAACCCGGCGAGGATTAACCAGGTCAACTCTACGCAGCCCCGAGCGCCGCTCAGGCTGCGCTCCCGCGGCGCAACGAGGCGAGGACGGCGGGGACCCCCAGCCCCAGCCCCCTCGCTCGCCCCCGGCGCCGGGCGGACCCCGAGGGGCCCTGCCCGCCGGACTCCCCGACTCACCCAGCGTCTCCGCCCGCAGCCAGAGCGGGGCCGAGGCTCCGAGCAGCAGCGAGAGCAGCAGCGAAGGGGCGGCCGGCGCCCCCCCGGCGGGGCCCATGGCTCCGGTTCTTGGCCGGGCGGGCAGGGCACAACTTCCCCGCTTCCCTCCTGCTCCCTTCTCTTTCTCTTCCTCTCCTCCTCGCCGGCGCGGCTCGGAGGCGAGCCCACGCTCCCGCGGCGGGGGGCGGCGGCTCCCCGGCATCCTTCCCCCCCGCAGGTGCCTCCGGGGGGGCGGAGAAGGGGCCGTGCGGGGCTCCCTGTGGCCCCGCCGAGCTGCAGCGCTGCCGCCTCCCGCCTCCTCGGCCCGCAGCTGGGGGTGGGGAAAGGAAACGGGAGAAAGGGAAGCGCCACGGTTACCATTGGGCTGCAGCGCCGGGAATCTCCTCCTCCTCCTCTTGCCGGGGACGTAGGGGCCGGCTCGGGCACTGCCGCCCCCACCCACCGCTCCTCTGGGGGTGCTGCCCCGGGGCCGGGGTGACCCCCGGGGCTGGGGGGTCAGCGCTGTGCCGCGGGCCGGGAGGCTACCCCAAACCCACCCAGCCCCGAGCACCCCCTGCGAGCCCCCTGTATGTGCACACACACACACACACGTGTACATACGTAGGTATTTTTAAGCAAACAGGACTATTTTGCCGCCCGCAGGCTAATTCCCTTTCCCGCGGGAAGGGGTGCGGGGGGAGGCCGCGGCGTGCCCACGCGGGGCCGGACACGAGTGGGGCCGAGGGGGGCGCGGCAGCAGGGGGCAAACGGGAACGTCCGGCCCCTGCAGCAGAGCTGGGGTCGTGCTGGGGCTTCCCGCCCCCAGAATCTGCTCCGGGGGCGGCGTCTCTGCGCAGGGATGCAGAAGGCATGTTGAACGTGTGCAAGCTTTGGTGTGTTAAGTTCTACGCTGATTAATTATGGGGTTTTTTAAACGATGCTGAGAGCAGCTCTCTGTCCAGGTGGGGCGGCTCTGGAGAAGACCTGTGGCACAGGGTGGGCCGCAGGTGCATGGTAAGGAAACAGCTGCAGTGCCAGCAGCTGCAGGAGATTCGCACATTAAACAGGCCCCAGCGGTTGGCCTTTTAAAAGTATGCTGGAGAATTGAAAGTGGCCTGTCTGACTCTGCACAGCCTTTTCAGGGATGGGTTGCTATGGGGTGGCTAGGTTCATGTTGCTGGCAGGGCAGAAGTACGGCGTGGCTATGCGAAACTGAAGTATGCCATTAACTCACATGTCCTAGAGACAACTGATGATTGTTAGATTTTATAATGTTTTAGGAAAAGTCAAGTTTAGTAAACCTTTATGCTAACTGAGATTTTATTTTGTAAGTGTTAGATGTCTGGTTTTTAACTTCAGACACTGTATGAGATCAGGAATAATTTTTACCATATACCTGGTACATTGCATTCTTGGTATATGTATTTAACACGGGTTTGTAGCAGGTGAGGCTTACCCCTTCTTTGCAAAGGAGAGTTTGAAATCTAGACTAAAATGTTAGACGTGGTGTAAGGCAGAGCATTTGTTACTGCAGCAGTTTAGCAGTGAGACTAAATCTCACTGGACCTCAACAGCAAATGCCAGCATCCTTCTGGCTGAAGGAGGTTGTGGTGGGTCACTTGGTTCAATAATCTGAAGGCTGAGAGACTTTTAAAAAGGAGTGTGTCCATGTGAATAAAAGTGACCTGTTATCATATTTGTCTCACAGACTGTCAGGAAAAAATCCCTATAAATGAGGGTGATTACGGAGGGGAAGGGGCAAGAAAGTCAAACTCTGCAACAGCCTCAAGACTGGATTTAAAAAGGACGCAGAACTGGTAAAAATATTGTGGTCATAAAAAATAGCTTCTCTAGTACCAAATCCTAGTTCAAAACCTACAAATGGCACCCAACATATAAGAAAACATGAGGAAGAAAGGGAAAACATTCCCTATTCCAGATTGAATATGTTGTTTAATAATAGGGCCAGGCTTTAGTTGTATTTGTCATAATAAATATTGACAGAAAAGTCTTGCAAGTCAATCGCAAGTAACTTTATGGAGGCAGTGCTGCAACAAGCTGTCTGGTGACCTCGGGCAATATAATATGCAAAAACCACTGCCATGGTGCTTGCGGATAATGTTGCTAGTGCTTAGCTCTCTGCAGAACTTGGGTTGTTGGTAGATGGTACAAGCAAGTTACCAGCCTTTGAAGGCCAGAACAGTTTTTGCCTGCCACACACCTTTAGGAGGCTCATAAGGAGGAGGAAGGTGTGTTGGCAGACACTGGGAAAGGAAGCTTTCTCCCTCCCCTGGGCGTTGGAGGCTTGGCAATGCCCTCTGGGACAGATAGTGAGAGAATAATTCCCTTCACAGTTATTTTTATTCCAATGATTTGTAATAAAATGGCAAGCCATGCCCTTGAGTCCAGGGCTGTAAAATATCTGGGAGTGGTATTTGTTTTCCTTTTGCAATTGGTGAAGGAGTTTACTGTACAGGAAGATTGCCTTTTCAGTCTTCTCTCTGCCCTGGGCTCAGCAGGAGCTTGTTGCTTGTCCAAGGCCACGTGTTTCCCTTTTCAAATGTCTATAATGTTCAGGTGGAAACTTCACTTCTTCCAGAAGATGTGGGAAGCACGAGTTTCCTATCGAGTGCAGTAGGATAATGAATAACGCAATCAGTGCAGTAGCTTCTCTATTATTTATTTTGCTATTAAATTCACATTACTTTATCATGCCCTCTCTCTGTCAGTTCTCAATATGCTGTAGGCAAGGAACTTACTGTCATCTTCCAAGATTAAATAATCATTAAGATGAATGAAGTAATCTGTTGCTCTCAGAGCTGTTATTCAAGGACTTGTGTAACCTCTGTCACAATGCTACATTGGTTCATGTGTACTTTTCAAAATTTCCCTTTCTAAGGAGGAGAATTAAAACCAGCTTTTAAATAAATATGGTTTTAAAGGCAAGGGCTTTGAGTCAAGGCAAAAGATTAATTCAGAAAGAAGGCATACATCCAGCCTTACCAATAACTGGTGGAGATGCCACACAATGGGAGCTTCACAACAAGAAAACTCCATGGCAGACCACTTCTGACAGCTTAATGCAGCTGACTTTGGTCACTAACACTGCCTTAATTTGGAAGAGACAGGGTTTACCCAAGAATGTAGACAGCCTACTTTTTAACATTAGCATGTGCCCTTCCTTTACAGTTAGTTTTCAAAGCATACCAGTTAGGAGTATTTTTTGTGTTTAAAGCAAATGGTATTAACTGATTCACCTACAACTAGATAATGTATCTCATCTAGTGTTCATTATATGGATACCTTTACTGTGCAGCCACCTGCAAATGAGAAATTATGGTTTTACTCCATGGATGTCTGACCTCAGGTTGAACAGCAAGACAGGACTTCAGGACAAAATCAGCTCAAAACATTTTGGAAGGTGGTTGGTCAGTATGGCATGGACATACCCAGGTTTCATTTATAGACTTGTACAGTCTATACTTTCCTGGATTTGCCTCTTACCTCCACTGGTTATATACCGTTATATACTTGTATGTAACACATACTGAAAGAGCTTCTTCTAAGCAGATCTAAAGCATCCTAAGAGTCCTTTTGTGATGTTAAGCTGGTGGTTTGTCTGGGACAAGGGGCAGAGGAAGAATGAAAAACACACTGAAGAGTTTACCTAAGTTTATCTTGCAAGCTTAACACTGTATACATTCTTTCAAAAGCATCTTCTTTAGTACATTTGCGGGGGGGGGGGGGGGGGGGGGGAGGGGGGGAGAGAAGCCAAAAACCTGATTTATATAAAGAGGTTTAAGTTTCATTTTACTGGAGCAGGCTTGCTGTTGTGCAGCTGAAGGAAAGTTCCTGTTCAGAAGCAGTAAGCACTTTCTTGGCTGAATGTGTAGAAGAAGGGGGAGGAATTGTAAGGCACAATGAAGTGGACAGGACCTGAGGTCACAAATCATAAAGCCCAAGAACAATTCTAGGCATTGAGAGGTATGTTAATCTTGTCATTTAGCGGAAGGATAGCTTGCAGATTGAGAGGTCTTTTAATGGTCTTTATACATGGGCCAGATTTTGCATTTTCATTGGTGCAAAACAAACAGTATAATGGATTTACAAGATAAAGCTGAGAACAAAATGCGCTAATTGCTGGTCTCTGTGTATTCAGGTACTGTGTTCTGCCAGAAGTGTATGTGGTGGCTGTATAAAACTCAGAAGAAGAAACATATGAAGTAAAAGCTTGAGATGTGTCTAGATTCAACAATTGTACCTGATATGTGAGGGGCTCTCCTTGTTAAAAAATGGTTAGGCTACAGCAAAGTCAGTGCTGCTGCAAGGCTGTGGCATGGCTTAGAAAGTCTAGAGAGTCCCTTGAGACAGACCTGAATTATTCTGTGTATGTAGAGTATTTAATGGACACAGTGTGCTGTACTGTGCTGGTATCATTCGAAGGCTAAGGCCATGCCCACAGAGCAGCGAAGACATTTCAGTCTGTATAACACCACCCTCTATTAAGGTCTGCATACCATTAAACCAGCTGGAGATGGACTGACCTCCAGGAGTCCTCTGGACTTCTGGATATTCACCTAACTACTGCTGCAAAAAAGGTCTTCCTCATTTGCAGCAGCCTGCAGGACTTAGTTCTTGGTGTCAGAGACAGCCTTGGTTCCGGTGGGGCTCATGTTAGCCACCTCCATCCATCCTTGCTGTAAGCATCCCTCTCCAGGTGTGAAAATGTACAGGAGTGAAGGAGTTAGTAAAATAACATTTCCACTTTTCAAGTAGTTCTGAGCAAGTAACTTAGAGGATATAATGACTGAGTACTTCATTACTTTAAGGGAAACATGAGGCAAAAACCAGACAGAAAAAAACTTCAGAGAGAAGAAGCAATTTAAGTTGCACTGGCACAGGTCGCTGCCACACCCATACGGATGAGTTGGAACCCTAATACTGGTGTTATGCAATTACCCTGGTAGCAAATATCCCCAGGGGGAGAGACCATAAATATTCTTAGACATTAAGAACATGGAAGAAGAAATTGCGGGCCATAAATTTGTGTCATAATCTCTGGGAGAGAAAACCAAACTGCAGCAGGCTTCAAAACTTTTGTATTTTATTTTCAGCAACAGAGAACAATAGGCCTTGTCTGAGGGGCAGCGGTAGCAGGGCCCTTACCAGCGCTGGCAGGGGATGCCTGTGGGATAATTGGATGCTAAGGAGGATACCCAGCCTCATTCACTACAACAGCAGCAGTTGGGTGTAACTCTAATGAGAGCCATATAGGGGAAGAATGTGCACTTTTCATCACTTTAATTACTGTAACCTATCTACTCATGTCACCTATTATGATGTAATTATGAGATCAAGCTGAAGACTAATCATTTGTCCCACTGCCACATATTTTGCAGCTTCTCACAGCTGCTTGGTAGTCTTAGGTCATAATTTGTCTTACTTTTGAGCAAAATGAAAGTTGCTAATCATCCGGATTTTAAAGATAATCAACCAGACGTGCCATGCTGCCGTCTTAAATTCTGTCAAGAAATATGGGGCAGAATGTTCCTTTTCGTTTAAACATATTGTTTTAGGGTTGTCTTGAAAAATATTGTGATCTAAAGATTCATGACACACTTTGTCAAAACAGAGCCTACTATTTTATAACTGACTAGCTGGCAGCATCCTTGATCAATTTGTCAGTGACAAAGCTCTCATTGCTTTTTATAGGTGTTTTTAAGAATTTTCCTGTTTCTGTAAGGTATTAGCCCTCATACATTTAAAAGATAACTTTCCCCCCTTAATACATAGGTAGTATGTAATTTTTCACTGTAGCATGTTTTTTTTTTCTGAGGGGGAGTTCACAGCTGAATTTGCATAGTCTGTATTTTTTTCCATGAGAAACAAGCAGTCTTAATCATTTACTCATGTTTATGAGGCTGCATCCAAGTAGGAGCTAAGAAATTACTTGTGCAAAATATGAAGCAATCCTGTGGTCACTTCCAGGAACAAGCAATTATGTTTGAATCACATGCTTTTTTAATAAAGACAGCAATTGGTCTAGTTATATTCTTCCCAAAAAGGTGTGGAGTAATGGAAGGTGAATGCAAGTAAGCAGAGTTTACCCATTTCTAATATAGCAAGTGTGGCACTCAGCCTAATGTATACTATAGAGGGCAGTTTACACACTGTTGTCTTGATCACTATACCCCTGGCTCTACGAGTAAGAGCTTAGAGAGCTGAAAGAAAATACAAGTGTGAGCTGAGTGACTTCTTGATTTAACAGAAATCATCCAGTTTACACCAGATCTAGCCCTCCTTCCTAATTTCAAGTGTTCATGCCATGTTGCACTTTTCTTGCAGGGTGTGGTAAGAACTCAGGCAGAAAGCCTCAGGGGTTGAAAAGTTAAGTCCAGAGATGGCTGCCTTTCTCTTCACTTGATTTCTTTGAAGAGGGATGGGATTCATGCTTATTAATTTAGTAATGCGTGGGAATGTGCTCCCTCCCCTCTCCTCGTGCTCACTTTGGGCCCTGTGGAAGTCTGCACTCCTCGGGAGCTTCACAGAAGTAAACCAGTTATGCATAGTGGAAGCATGGGTCATAAATCTGTGATAATCATTATGTGTGGAGAAAAAGCTTCTCATGCAACTTTTCCACATAGCATTGGGGCATTACACCAATGAATTACAAGGTCAAATTCTTGTAATTCATAACTGTCACAGCTGTGGATTACAACTGTATATATAGTTTGAGGGTTCACTGTCAATTGCTTTTAAGGCCAGACTATTTATTAAATATTAAAAAACTGATCAAATGTCATCTCTCTTTGTAAAGACCTTTGGGTCTTTTAAAAAATAATTTAAAAAAAATATGGACTAGAGTTTGAATATTTTATCATACTTTAATTACAGTATTCAATGCATTATTTCGCATGTGTATGAAATAAAAAAAAAATTAAAGCCTACCTTAGGTTCCTTGTCAAAGATAACTGGATTACAGAAAGACAACATAGCAGGTTGGTGAACACTCAAATTAGTTTTAAACATTCATTCCTCACAAGATAATAAATGATGAATAATTGAGAATTTTGATCACTTGAAGTTAGGTTTATGTGGACAGTATCATTTCTCAAATATTCCTTCCCAAAGTAAGAACTTTTGGCATCCTCCTGTCTGTGTCTTTTCATTAAAGATAGTGTATTCTTAGTTAGGCTAGACATGCATACTGGTGGTTGCCCTTGGCCCTGGGATTCACAAATGGTCCTAAGGGCCGTTTTTGAAATGTGATATATGTAGTTGAGTCCTAGTTAGCTCTGCTGCCTGGACTTAAATTCAGATTATATTTTAATTGTTTCCTCTATGTCCAGTATGGCATTTGCCCACCAAAATTGGATGTGATGTGCCTTGAGTATAGTGGTGTTTTTGATGCAGGGTGGCAGGGTTGGGCTGACTGCCTGTGTGGATTCAGTCTGGGAATTCACCTCCTGTGGGCTGCTCGCCTGCGCTGATGGCAGATATTAGGACTGGGGCCAGGCTTTCACTGGGTGAGCAGCTCTGCTGCCTATTCTTCATTTCTAGGTCTTGCTGCCTGGGCATGTTGAGTTCCCACTCTAAAGGCTCTGCAGTAGATGTGTTTTCTTACCTGTTCCGTACATATTTTTTCCACAGCAACTTAAAAGGTTTGAGTGAACCCAGCTGGCTTCATCTGTAGACATTCCTCCAGTGGATGAACAGCACTGAGCAGCTAGGAGCAAGAAAACCTTCAGCTGGCATGACCAATACTGGCAGAGAATACCTCTGTGTGGCCAAAGTCCCTGCAACAATCCCCACTACCCAGCCACACTTCCTCTTATGCCCAGAGGAATGGGCAGCTTCACAGAGGAGATGCCATGGGGTGTCTGGGCTCAGGGTGGCTCAACTTAGTGCAGCACGAAGGGATGCAGGATGGACAACCAGAATCCCAAGCGGTGAGCACGGTGCTGGTGCAGTCAGCCATACCCAAGGCTGTGTTGCTGGTGGCTCAAACTGGGCAAAACTAACC